>NC_062215.1:3490145-3800291 GCF_902686445.1 Sciurus carolinensis | reverse complement strand
CTGACCTGCTCACACTGGGAGTTCTCTCTGGTACCAGGGACTGAACCCAGGGGTGCACTACCACTGAGCCACATCCCGGCCCATTTTATTTTTTTGAGACGGGGGATCGCTGAGTTGCTCAGGGCCTTGCTCAGTTGCTGAGACTGACGTTGAATTTGTGATCCTCCTGCCTCGGCCTCCAGAGCCACTGGGATGATAGGCGGGCGCCACCGCACCTGGCTTTCCTGGAGCTCTTGTTGGAGAACATTCTGGGCAGGAAGAGTCTGTACCCAGGATGTACCCAACATGTTCTTTTCTTGTTTCAAGGTGAAATTTGCATAACAAAAATTAATCATTTTAAAGTGATAATTCAGTGCCATGTAGTGAGTGTATTCAGGGTGCGGTGGTTTATCTAGTTCCAAACTAGGTTTGTCACCCCAGAAGGAAACCCCAGACCTGCCAGGCAGTGACTCCCTGCCCCCTCCCCTGGACCATACTAACTATGGGTCTGCTTTCTCTCAGTGGATCCCGTTCTGGACATTTCCGGTGGACAGACTCATAAAATTTGTGACTGACAGACCCGTCCATGTTCCCCACGTATCCTGTTTTGTTTTTTTCTTTTGTGGTGCTGGGGACGGCACCCGGGCTCATGCCTCCTAAGCACGTGCTTTTCCGCTGAGCTACGCCCCAGCCTGCGCGCTGTTTAAGACAATAATGTTCTTTTACACGGATCAACCACGTTCTGTTTACCCACTCAACTGCTGATGGACATTCGGGCTGCCTCCTCCTTCCGGCCACTGTGAACGGCGAGTCTGGACGTGTGTGCGCGCGCATCTGCCGCAGGGCTTCAGAGCCCCGGTGCACGGAGGTGGAGTCGGAGTCAGAGGGTGATGCTTTGGCTTTCTTACGGTGCTTGGTTGGTCTTGCTTTCTTCCTCTCCTCCTCAAGCTGAGTCACCTCCCCGGTTTCACCCTGGAGATCTCCACTGCCTACAAAGCCCTGGAGGTGTCCCCCAGATGCGGAGTTCTCCTTGCCATGTGCCACACCCCGGGTGCCCCAGCTTGTCACCTACTTGCTCTTGGCCAGCGGGGACATCCAGGTGGCCAAGGTGGTGGTGGAGACCCCAAAGCTGGTCTTTTTCAACGTCAACATCTCGCTCAGGTCCAGTCTAGACCTGCTCACCGACTCCTGCCAGGCGGCCTCTGCCTGGGGCACCCACGGGCCCAGCACCACACTGGAACCTGAGCCCGGGCGGGGGGCATGTGGGGTGCAGATGAGCGGGGATCTGCTGAGTGGGCAGAGGGCCAGGGCAGGAAAGTGGGGACAGGCCCCGAGGCCACCCTTAGTTCCGTGGGACCTGGCCACAGGGCAGGCTGGGGGCCTCCGGGGCAGGATCTCCAGGCAGGGCCCTGAGGGCAGGTGTGGGAGCTCTGGAGGGTGGAGGCCGCCCAGGCCGACCTCCAGCTCAAAGGAGCCACTTCTCTCAGGTGACATCAGTAGATCTTCATGGCCACCAGAGCTGCAGACCGTCTGGGTCTGCAGAGGTGGAAGCTGAGCTCCTGAGGCTTGAAGAAGTTGCCTGGGGCCAAGGACCAGGTGCCAGGGCTGGTTTCAGACCTCTCTGTCGGGCTTCCAAACCTGCCTTCCTCCAGCTTGATCCTCACTCAGGTGAGGAACCAGGACCTGTTGCCTACCTCCCTGGGGTGGGACCAGGACCCCCACCCACTCTCTGCCCCACCCCTTAAAACCAACCACCCCTTTAATCCCAGCAGCTCAGGAGGCTGAGGCAAGAGGATTGCAAGTTCAAGGCCAGCCTCAGCAACTTGGCAAGACCCTATCTCAAAATAAAAAGTAAAAAAAAAAAGAAAAAAAAGGGCTGGGGATGTGACTCAGTGGTCAAGTTCCCTGGATTCAAAAGAAAAGAGAGACGGCCAGGAGAGACAGCCTAGGACAGGGCCTAGGACAGGGACACCCAGGGCCTGGAGCCCACTAGGTGGAGGTTTGGTTCCCGCGCCACTGGCTGCAGGGTCCGTGATGAGACGCTCAACCTCTGGGCCTCAGCTGCTTCATCTGAACCCTCCCAGGGGTCTCGAGGAAGGATTCGGTGAGAACTTTCTGTAGGCAGCAAGGATGAAACCAGGCCTGGGATCATTACTAACTGTAAGGATGTTTAGAGCCTTGGGCTGAAGATTCTAGAATCCAGAGTCCTCTAAGATAGTTCTTGTCCCCAAGGACCCTCATCTTCCAGTGAACGAGACAGGACTGTGTCAAAGGACAAAATCAGCACTATTTGGTATAACAATCCTCTTTTTTTTTTTTTTTTTTTGGTACCAGGGACTGAACCTAGGGGTGCTTCACCACTGAGCCACACCCTCAGACCTTTATAGTTTTTATTTTGAGACAGGGTCTTGCCAAGTTGCTGAGGCTGGCTTTGAACTTGCAAACCTCCTGCCTCAGCCTCCCAAATTGCTGGGATTACTGGCGAGTGCCACTGAACCCAGTTGAAATTCAAATTTAACTGGGTACTTTGTATTTTCATTTGTTAAGTCTGGCAACTGAAATTCACACGACACCAGAATAAAACCAGAAGTCCAATTGTGTGCTAGACATTGCAAGTAGACTAGAAGCCCAGCTGAGTAACGGAGTGGGTACTCTGGTGGGCTCCCTGGAGGCGGCGGCTAAGCCTCCATGCTGGTTAGGCATTTTGTAAGGAGGAGACTAATTGGGGAGGGGCTTTAAAACCTCCCAGTTATCACTATGCCACCCTCTCCCACCCTGCCAGAACCGATGTCCCAGCTACACCTTGCAGGTCCTCGGGCAGCCATGACCTGCCAGGCATCCTGGGGCAGCCCACCCATCACCTGCAGCCTGGCTGGGGAGACGGGCACGTCCACATGGAGCGGACGCTGCTCAGGGCAGCCTGCCAATTTCTCCTTCCTGTCATCCCGGATGTCAGACTAGTTCCAGTGCCAGGCGTAAACAGTGCCAGTGCCCACAGCAGCACCTGTGTGCTGTGCCCCAGGTAGGAAGGCCTTCTGGTTTCCAGAGGGGAGGGTGGCACTTCTGGGTGGGGGTCAGGATCCTGCTAGACGGTCCAGGCGGAGGGGTCAGGGAGGCAGAGCAGCAAGGACCGAGGATGCGGCCGTGCGTGCCCCAGCTCCTGCCTAAGGAAGCCCAGTCTGGCCACCTCTACTGCCCACAGGTAAGCTGCCCCTGGGACCCACCTTCAGGTTGGCCGGCAGCCTCACCTCCATCGCAGCTATGGCCTCTGGGATGTTGGGCTGGAAACACACAATGGGTGTCCAATGCAGGGAGGAGGAGAGCTGCCAAGGTAAGAAAGGGCCGGGTCAGTGGGCACAACTCCATGGTAGGCGTTAGGAGCCACCGTGCCGAGGTTCTGCTGAGCCTGACGCCTGACCCCGACCAGCTCACCCAGCCACCCTGCAAGGGAGGCAGCTGACCTCTGGCTGGGGCACTTTCTTCTGTTCCTCGTGACTCAGATGATGCCTCCCGGGGACCAGGGCCAGCCAGGAGCTTCTGCCCTCCATGGTAATCACATGGGTCAGTCTCTCCAGGTGGAGACAGGAGGCAGGGGCCCGGCCTCCTGGGGTCCCCTCTCCAGGACCATCACTTCATGGACAGGTAAAGTGACGCGGCCTTTGTGCTGTCTGCCCTCAGCACTGCAGACCTCTGCATGCTCCATGGTGGGCCTTCTGCCTTCTCAACTTCTCTCCTTGGCTGCTGGGGCCTCTTCCTGGCAAGTCTATCCTTTCCAGAGGCCAGACCAAGCGGAGCCAGGCCACCTCCCCAAGTTTCAGTGTTTCCTTCTGCATGGGATACAGACTGGTTCCACTGACCACGCAAGGGCCAGCCTCACCCTCTTGGTGATTCAGCCCCCGTGTTCAGTGGGGTGAGTAAGCTGCCCGCCTCTCCTCCTGCCCAGGGTCTCGAAGCGCCAGGCACCATAAAACTCGAGAGGCCTCTGGCGGGGGCGGCTGACAGGTGTGCTCTTCCAACCTGGACCGTCAGCTCCTTTGTCACGAAGGTGGTGACCAGAGACCCCAGCCCTGCCACCATGCAGGAGGACCCATCATCAGAATGAAGAAAAGCCCTGGGTGGGAAGAATGGACACAAAGCAACGGACACGTGAGACCAGCAAGTCCAGAGACCTGAAGGACGAAACGTGGACCTGACTGCAGGCAATGCAATTGTACTGCACTGGGGCTCCTGGGAGCAGAGGCACTTTGCTGCTCTGGCCTGGACCACATCACAAAGAGGGAGGGAGGGAGGGAGGAAGGAAGGAAGGAAGGAAGGGAGAGAAGGAAGAGAAGGAGGAAGGGAGAGAGGGAGGGAGAGAGGGAGGGAGAAAGGGAGGGAGGGAGGAGGGAAGGAGGAAAGGAGGGAGGGAGGGAGGGAGGGAGGGAGGGAGGGAGGGAGGGAGGAGGGAGGGAACACAGGGTAACCAAGAAGATGGATGTGTGCATTTGCTTCCCTATAGGAAATTTTGTTTGCTTGTTTATTTTTGTGGTTCTGGGGAATGAACCCAGGGGCACTCTACAACTAAGCCACATCCCCAGCCCTTTTCATTTTTATTTCAAGACAGGGCCTTGCTAAGTTACCCAGACTGTCCTTGAACTTGAAATAGTCCTGCTTCAATCTCCGGAGCTACTGGGATTACAGGCATGTGCCTCTGCGCCCGGTTAGGAAACTTTCTGCTATCTAGGCAAATGCTATGCCACTGAGTTACATCCCCAGCCCACTTTTAACTATCGACATGGATCCCACAACAGTGTGTTAAATATAAACAATAAAATTTTTTTAAAGAAAAAGAAAAAAAGGCTGGGCATGGTGGTGCACCTTGTAATCCCAGCCACTTGGGAGGCTGAGGTACTAGGAAAAAAAAAGCGGGGAGAGGAGAAGGAAAGAGGAGGAGGAGAAGAGAGGAGAAGAAAGGAGGAGAAGGGAGGAGGAGAAAGAAAATGAAAGGCCCTTGGGGGTACTGGGGCCTTCAGCATTTAAAGGGTCCACGGGAAGAAGGATATCTGTGTGGGCCCCTGTGTCCACCTCCCAGCAGCTGGTCACCATCCATCCGAGTGTCCACCCAGGTGTGGGGAGGAGGCGGAGAGCAACTGGCGAAAAGGTTCCTCCCCCAAACCTGCTTCCCTCTGCTCTGGTGGCTCAGTCCCCTGGCGCACCTCCCATTGGCCTACGCCCTCACCCTCCTTACCTGCCACTAGCAAAGGCTGTACTTCCTCCCTGGGAGGCAGCACATGGCCTCCGGGGACACCCCTGTTCCCACGGGCCCCAGTTCCTGCGAGCGCCAGCTCTCCCTGCAACTTGTTTCAGAGGCTCTGAGCCTTTTTTGGTGTGGGTCGGAGGGCGCCGGGAAGAGGGCAGAACTGAGTTAATCCCGGTCCTCTGCCTCCCTCCCTGGGAACCTGGGCTCTGTGTGCACACCGTGTCGGGCCCTGGACGTGTGCAGCCAGCGGGCCCAGCCCAGGAAGAACGAGGAAGAGGGGGTCCTCGACCCCACCCCAGGCTGCGCTCCAGAGAGGAGGGAGGAGCGCCGGGGAGGCCCCAGGCTGGGACCGCCTTTTGTTTTTCTTCGTTTGCGGGGCTGGGCATCGAACCCACCACTGCGCACCTAGGCGCGCCGCCCTTGCGCTACGCCGCAGCCCGGGACTTGGGGGCGCCAGGCGGGGCGGGCGGGCGCTCGCGAGCCCGGGTCCCGGGAGGCGGGACCTCAGCGGCGTCCGGCGGGCTTCCTGGAGGAGGGCCCGGGAGGGCGGGCCCCTCTTCCTCGGGCACTCGGCCGCCTCTAGCGCCGCGGGCCAGCGTCACCGGCTACCAGCCCCCGGGGGCGCGCCTTGCCGGAAGACTCCGCGGCCAGGCCGGCGCGCCGCCACCTGCCGCCGCCGCTCGCCGGGGCGGCACTTTGTCCTCGGTCCCCGGCGGCCGCCGGCCACGCCCCTCGGCCGGGCGGGGCGGGGCTCCGACTGGTTCCTGGCGTTCCGCGGCAGCGGCGGCGGCGGCGACATGGAGAGCGGGGCCTACGGCGCGGCCAAGGCGGGCGGCTCCTTCGACCTGCGGCGCTTCCTGGCGCAGCCGCAGGTGGTGGCGCGCGCCCTGAGCATGGTGAGCCGCGGAGCGGGCGGGCGCCGCGCGACCCCCGCCCGAGAGCGACAGGTGGCGGCGCCCGGCGTCCCGGGCCTGCGGCGCGCGCGGGGCTGGCGTCCAGGGGCCCGCCTGCCCTCCAGGGCCCGGCCCGCCGCCCCCTCGGGACCCAGGCCCGCCGCCCCGCACCCCCTGCCCCGCCGCCCCGGCGCGGGGTGCCCGGAGGCGCCGCGGGGAGCAGGCCGGTCGCCGTGCTGGCAGTGGGAGGGTCTTGGGGCAGCTCCAGAACAGGTGGCCCGCACGCGCGACTCCCCGCCGGGAGCTCACCGGGAGGGGACTTTCTGGAGCCACGCGGGGGCAGGGAGGGGGCAGCCTGGTGCCCCGAAACAAGTTCCTCCCGACGCAGGAGCAGGCCACAAGTCTGCTGCCCTCCCCAAGATCTGGGGACTCAAGTGTGCACCCTCCCCAAGGGCCCGCCAGACCCTCCGGTTCCAGGTTAAGGAGGTCCTTACCTATGGACAACCGAAACTGGAAACTGAAGGTGGGGGTGGCCCGCTGTGCACGGTGGGGATGGGATCCTTCCGAGGTGGCCCCTTCCGCCTGACTGGGGTCTGACTGGTTTTACCCTGGGCAGTGCCCAAGGAGCAGATGCTGTGTGAGTCGCGACGGCAGTGCCAGGAGTCCTGTGGGCACTCTGCTCCCAGCACCCAGGGATCCGCCTCCTTCTCCAGCTGGGGATAGGGCTGTGACTACTAACTCCAGAGGCCTATTGAGAGTTCCCTGGGAGGACCTGCAGGGCAGGGCAGGGCTGGGCAGGGTCCTGGGGGGTTTCAGGAAGCCAGTGTCCACTGACTGGTCCACATCCTGCTGAGGTGGGTGAACATGGGCAGTGGCCTTGAAGTCAGAAGGTGAGGTGATGTGGGGCCATTCCCACTGGGCTGGGTCCCTCTGGCGGTTCCAGTTGGTGGTTCCCCACACTGCCCAATGTCTCCAGGGGCCTGAGCACAGGGCTGTGTCCCTTTCTCCCTCCTGGTCCCACATCTGGTGCAGGCAGGGCCCACTGTGAGGCGGGATACCAGAGCGCCCTGGGAGGGGAGAGACCAGGATGCTGTAAAGGACACAAGGCCTTGTAGGGAGAAAGCTGGCTGAGGGGGAGTTGTCTGGGCCAGGGAAGTTAGAGGGGTCAGGACTACTGCTGGAGGGGCGTTCAGGGAGGCGGACCCCAGGAACATTGGCATGGTTTTCCAGAGGTGGGGAGCCCTTTCACTGGGGTGTCCAGGCAGAGGTTGGCACAGTGAAGATGCAAGATGATGGGAAGCGGGGACTCCAAGTTCAGGTGCTGGACTTTGTGGCTGTCTTGTTCAGGACTCATCCTCCGTGGGGTGGGTGGACTGCCTTTCATCATCGTTTCACTGATGGAGGTGACCCTTGCAGGCCGGCAGCGGGCCAGGGCACTCTCCTCCAGGAGATCCCTGCCTGGTCCCCCTTGTTCCCTAGTCCAGGAGTCCCCCTGCAGGGCCGGGATGCTAGCCTCAGGGTCAGCTGTAGTGGGAGCGTCCCTGGTCTCTGGGTCTCAGAATGGTCCCCCCTGGATGTGTCCCCACAGGGGCTCATGGGTGCCACCCCACCCAGCGGCCTTCTCTCCTCCCCTTAGGTCTTCGCCTTGATCGTGTTCTCTTGCATCTTCGGTGAGGGCTACAGCAACACCCCCGAGTCTTCCCAGCTGTACTGTGTGTTCAATCACAACGAGGACGCCTGCCGCTACGGCTCCGCCATTGGCGTGCTAGCCTTCCTGGCCTCGGCCTTCTTCTTCGTGGTCGATATCTATTTTCCCCAGATCAGCAATGCCACTGACCGCAAATACCTGGTCATTGGCGACCTGCTCTTCTCAGGTATGTCTGTAGGAGTGAGACGCCTTGGCCCTAGGGCTCTAAGATGAAGGGACTTGGGAGGGCTGGGCACCAGGGCCTGGAACCCCAGCCACCAGAGGCTGAGGCAGGATGGCACGTTGGAGGCCCTCCTCTGCAGTTTAAGGAGATCGTGTCTCCAAATAAAAAAACCAAAGGACTGGAGGTACAGCTCAGTGGGAGAGCACCCCTGGGTCCAATCCCCAGTGCCAAGAAGAGAGACTTGGGTGGGAGAGGGCGCAGGGTCCCTAACCCCACCTGAGCAAACAGGCTTTTCCTATTTCCTGTGTACCCTGGCCTGCGAGGGAAGGCTTTCAGATGGTCTGCTGAATCCTAAGGGTGCTGGGGTTGAGGTGGGGCTCTGGCCCTGGACCTCCGTCCCCTCAGCCTCGTCTCCAGCTCTGGGCTCACACATCCTGAGGCTTTGGGAGATTCCTGCCTCAGCCGCTGCTTCCCCTTCCCAGCTCCCTGGAAAGCCCCTGCCGCTCAGCCCCTTTTCTGTCCTTTCCCTAGCTCTCTGGACTTTCCTGTGGTTTGTTGGTTTCTGCTTCCTCACCAACCAGTGGGCAGCCACCAAGATGGAAGATGTGTTGGTGGGAGCTGACTCAGCTCGGGCGGCCATCACCTTCAGCTTCTTCTCCATCTTCTCCTGGGTAGGTAGCCGGGCGGCAGGCAGGTCTTGGCCCTCGGTGAGGACTGAGTGGGAGTTAGAGGTCCCTGTCCTACCTCAACTTCGGGTCTCCCTGCAGGGCACACTGGCTTCCCTGGCCTACCAGCGCTACAAGGCCGGAGTGGACGCTTTCATCCAGAACTACGTGGACCCCACCCCAGACCCCAACACAGGCTACGCCTCCTACCCCAGCGCATCCGTGGATAACTACCAGCAGCCGCCCTTCACTCAGAGCGCGGAGACCACGGAGGGCTACCAGCCGCCTGCTGTGTACTGAGGGGGCAGGGGAGGCGCCCAGGGCCACGCCTCTGCCCTGGACTTTCCCCCAGGCCTGCCTCCTGGCGCTGCAGCCCCTCCCCTGGCTCCCACCTGCTGCAGCTGACAGCCGAGGGGGCCGGCCTCCGCAGCCTGCCTGTCCCTGGCAGAGCACACCCAAGTGCCTGTGCCCACAGGGGCTTTGCAGTCATCACCCACTTGGGCATTTTTTAGGAAAGGGTTTTTAGTTAGACGTTTTCTCATTGCCTTTTTTTTTTTTTTTTTTTTTTTTTTGCAGTGCTGGGGCTTGAACCCAGGGCCTTGCATATGCTAGGCAAGCGCTCTACCACTGAGCTACACCCCCAACCCTCCATGCTTCTGATGGCTTGCTAACCCCGCTGGAGTGGCCAGAAGCAGGACGGTGTGGCTGATGTGCCGCTTTGCCAAGGGCCCCGGCATCCCCATCCTGAAGGAGCCCAGCCCCGCCTCGGGCTGCAGTAGCCAGTTATTTGGATTTTCTGCCAAAGACAGAGGTTGGGAGCCCTCACATCCGTGTCTGGTGCTGGCTCAGGCTCCCTCCTCTTCACTCAGGTCTGCCACCCTTGTCCCTTGCCTGGCCTCAGGCTGGGCCAAGCTCACTGCTGAACCCTCTGGGGTCACCACTGTGCCACCCACCTCTGGGCTGGCTCCCTCCCTGACAGCCACAGGGGTGGGGCTGCTGCCACCCCAGGCAGGGCTGGACAGCACTTCCTTCTTGCTCCTCTCAGGGCAGCAGGGAGGGATTTTGCCTGATGATAACACCCAGCTTTATGTAAATATTCTGCAACTTTAGTTAGGGGGCATGGGGAGGGCATGGGCACCCGCACTATTCGAATGTACTCAAAAGCCTTGGGAGAAGATGCCCTTGCCCTTTGGTTGAGACTGGATTGGAGATGGAATAAATGGTTTTCTTTCAGTTTCCACCGTTTCAGCCTCGGGGAGAATCCGTGTGGCACCTGCCCTTGGGGCCTGGGCTCCTGGGCTCGCATTCTGAGTGTGGCCTGGCAGTGCCTCCTGCACGCCTAGCAACCCACCCCCATCCTCACGCTGCTCCCCAGCACCCAAAATAGCACCTGTGCTCAGCTTGTAAACAAGACAGGTTTTTCTGGACTGCCCCGCCAGAGCTGGGGGTTACCTGGGAGCTGCCCCTTGCCTTTCACCTCCTCCGCTGCTGAGTGAGGGCTGCCACGGAAGGGTGGCAGTCTGGGCCTCTGGACCCTGCTGGGACATGGCCAGGAGCAGACCCACGTCTGGCAGGAGACACACAACTCCTTCCCCTTTTGAGCCGTTACAGAAGTCAGCAGTCGGCCCTGATAGTTTCAAAATCCCAAGCTTGTGAGCTGCAGGCTTCTTGAGCACCCTCAAGGCTGGGACAGAGCAAAGCCCCCTGCCACACTGGGGACCCGTGTGTGGCCCAGACCTAGCAAGAACACCCCAGCCCCATTGGACCTGACCTCCAACGGTGCTGCCCAGAGCCCACTCTCTGGGGCAGCTGAACCATCTCCTCGGCTCCTGAACGATCAAGTGTCTGTCTCAACCAAAACCTGACCTCCTGGCCCCAGCTGGCAGCCCGGCACATCACACCCTCCAACCAAGACCCAGGCTCCTTCACCCATTTTTGTCTGGAAACCAGCCAGCCAGCCAAGCAGGCAGCGTGTGAGGACGTACTCCCTGGTCAGAGATGAGTGGCAGCCGCGGGGAGAGCCCCCTCCCTGTCATGTGGGTGCTGTCTCTACAACCCTGGGGGCCCAGGCCGGAGATGTCCCCAGTCACCGGTGCTTTTTCTCTTTTTTTTTTTTTCCTGCTGCAATGGGTAAAACGCCCAGGGCCTTGTGCAAGCTGGACAGGTGCTCTACCACTGAGCCACACCCAGCCCCAGCTCGTGGATTTTAATATTAGTTATTAATTTCATACAATAGTGAAAAAATGCATGGCCTTCTCCCTACCTTCCCTCCTCCTGTAAGAAACAAGCCCCTGGGGTCAAGCCCCAGCAGGCTCGTGCCACCCACGTGAAAGATGACGTCATCTGCAGAGCACAGGAAGGGCTTTCAGCCCAAAGTGCAGCAAGGGGTCAGGAGCACAGGCGATCCTCGGAGGGGGCCGCCGGAGTCTGTGGGGCTGCAGCTGACGTGCAGTGCAGACTTTCTAGGGAGAACAGAAACCCAGCAGTGACAGCCACCAAAGGGGAAGAAGCCGGCCAGCAGCCCATGTCACAACTGCATGCTGCTCTGCCCTCAGCTGCAACCAGACCCCAAACCACCAGACACACAGGCTCCAGCCCAGGCGGCCTTCCCAGCAGCTGGGAGGAGAACTGAGAAAGGGCCCAGGAGTCGAGGAGGGAGCCGTGACCGACACCAGGCAGGAGACGGCAAGTCCCACGCAAGTCCCACAGGCACGGGCCCTCCTGCCCACGCCCAGGCTCCTCAGGTCACGTAGCGTGCAGGCCAGCAGCGGGGTCTGCAGAGGGTCCTGGGCCCCTCAGTTGGTGGGGCTGCACTGCAGGATCTGCTGTGGGGCAAAGAGCTTCCGGACGGCAGCCGTCTCCCCTGCCACCCCCAGCGCCGGGCAGTTCTCCTTGTTGTCCAGCCCGGCAGGCTGGACAGAGGACTTCTTGAAGTAACACAGGCGACACACGGAGTGGTACTTGTCAGCTCCACCAATCACCTCAACCTGGCAGCAGGGACATGAAAGGGATGAGGAAGGGCTGGGGCTGGAGGGAGCCGCCGCCCGGCCCGCCCTGCAGCAGAGGCCGCCTACCTCCTTCTCCAGGCCCAGCCTCTTGGTGTAGGCAGCTTCCCGGAAGCACTCCATGCACACAGCGGTCAGCTTCACCACGCTCTCGGCCAGGGGCACCAGGTTCAGGATGGTGCCGAAGGCCTGCGACACCGAGGGCGGGAAGCGCTCAGTCACCTGCCAGGTGTGCTTCGCGGCGACACCTTCTACCCGGAACACTGGGTCCGGGAACGTTCGCCCTGCCCTCGCTTTCCCCAGGTGCCACCCCCTGCTGGCCCTCTGCCAACTCAGCGCCTGCAGCAGCGGATGGCACCCACTCCTGGGCAGACCATCTCTACATAGCCCCGTGCCCACTGAGGCCCCTTTCTCCTCCTGGTCCCACCCCGAGACCTGGGCCAGGATTCACCTTCCTCTGGAAAGTCCCGTCCAGCGCGGCCACGATCACTGTCTTGCCGGAGTTGGCCATGGCCTCGCAGAACTCCACAATGTCGGGGAACTGGAGGGACATGGTGAGCGAGCTGGTGCCAAGCAGGGGGCCAGTACATCCACACAGCCCCCAGCTGTGGACAACGGGCACACCCACCACTGCCCAGCAGTACCCAGGTACCAGGACCTGGCACTGGACTGCTGCACCTGGCAGGAGCATCTCCACAGGAAGGAGAGCCGCATCCTTCCCTCACCCCGCAGAAGGATCCAGCCAGACAACACCTTGCTCTTGGACTTCTGGCCTCCAGAAGCATCAGAGAATCAAGCTGCTGCCCTGCTTAAGGTCCTGAGGGTGCCCCAGGAACCGAATGCAGGTCACCCTTAAAATGGACCTTCAAGGAAGTCAGTGAGTCAGGCAGCAGGAGCCCGACAGTGCCAAGTCTCCCACCTGGGTTGTGCTTCTGCATCTCTGGGGAACCTGCAGGCAGCCATTCCTTTATTTTTGACACCAGGGACTGAACCCAGAAGGGCTTAACCACTGAGCCACATCCCCAGCCCTTCCTGTTAAGAGCTGGCTGCCCACAGCAGGGTTGGAGTGAACCCTAGCACAGATGTGCACTGGCATTCAAGGTTCAAGGGCAAAGGCCACCAAGGACGTGACAGCAGTGGTGGATGTGACAAGTGAGACAAGAACAACAAAGTCCCAATGGCAAAAGACTAAACAAAATGCCACAGACAACATCCAAGCAGGGACACAGGAGATGTGCAGATGATCAGGGGATCAGTCAGCTGTTTCACCTCCACCAAAAAAAAAAAGAGAGGAATGGGCGGAACCCTAAAGAGGCAATTCACCAGAGAAATAAACACAAACAGCCGACACACAGGGGGAAAGGTGCTGGCCCGTTAGCACTCGGCCATGAGAAACAGCCAGGTGGCCTGTGCACACCCGGAAAAGGCCCAGCAGGTCTCACCTGCCCTCGGGCCTCTGCCATCTGCTCTCCAGGTCACCCTTCAACACTTCTGATTCTTCCCAGGTTTAAGGCCCAGCTGGCCTGCAGCCCCTGGCTGCCTCTCCACCCCAATGTCTCGTCACACCTCACTCCTGAGACAACCGCAGGCAGGGCCTTCCCGGCTGCTCGGAGAGCCACGGATTCCTTCAGGCCCTCTGGCCACCCCCACAAGCATGTCCCCGCCTTAACCCTCCAAGCCGCTTGCAGGTCCTTTAGTTCCAAACAGTGGTCACCATCTGACCTATGTAAGCTCAGGCAGAGGCTCCGGCTTGTGTCCCCAGCACCTAATGCTGCTGCCCCGCAAGACAAGCTTAACTTACTGAGTGAGACTGGATGGCGCCTGGGCGAGCGGCTCACAGAACTGTCACAGCATGAGATGAACTCACTAAAAATACCCACGCCTAGAGATCAGAAGGACCTAGGTCACATGTTTCTTTTTCTGGGTGGTGAGAAAGAGAAAAGCAGCCCCCAGCAGCCAGAAGCTGGCCTGGCACTTAGAGGGCTCTGCTGGTGGCTACAGTCAGTTTTGTTTTGTTTTTGTACCGGGGATTGAACCTTGCGTGCTCTACCGCTGAGCTACACCTCAGCCCTTTTTATTCTGAGGCCTGTTGAGATGGGATCTAGCTAAATTGCCCAGCCTGACCTTGAATTAGCGACCTGTCAGGCTCAGCTTCCCCAGTTCTGGGATTATAGGCGTGACCACCAGCCTAGCTAAATGGTTGATTCTGTGAGCCAAAACTAGGCAAGGCCACTCTGACCGGGACGAATCAAGACAGGGACAAGACCCTCTCCAACCACGTCTGAGCAGACAAGACACGGCCACTATCTAAGCCAGAAAGCAGCCAACGCCCTCCTGCTGGCTACTGGGAGCAACCTATTTATACAGTGGTGGCCTCCTTCCCGCCCACCCTCACCTTGGCGGGGGGGGGTGAAGGGATCTAGAATCACCTTCTAGATCCCAGAGGGCATCTGCTCAACATCAAAGCCATCCTCCAGATCAACCCCACATTCTCCGAGCCCCTCACCGAGGGCCAGTCCCTGTCTACCCTGCAGCAGGCAAGAAAGCCAAGCTGTCAACCTGAGGGGTATTCCTGGTGGTCTTCAGCTTGAAGTCACTGACACAGCAAATGCTGAACCCTTATGTATGTGCCTAACCTTTCCTGGATTAAGCCTGTGATGTGTGTAGCAAAATAGAAATAAAACACAAAAAGTTAAAAAACAAAAAATTGCCAAGCAGCTGCTGCCTGTACTGTGAACACAGCACCCTGGCTGGGGGCTTCAGCAGACCCCCCTGCCCGCCACTGCAGGGAGGAAGGAAGGGCCTTTTTGGTTCCGTTTTACAATAGGAAGACCCTGGACTTCTGTAAAGAAAAAGGGCCCGGAGGCTGGGCAGAATGGAAATGTTTTTCTTTGCTTGTGTGTTTATTTTTGTGGTGCTGGGAATTGAACCAGGGCCCTGTGCAGGCCAGGAGTGCTCTCCCACCGAGCCACGTCTCCAGCCCGGGTGACGTTTTCACACTGGGTGTGAGAGTCACTCCAGGGCTGAAACACGGGGCTCTCGAGTGAACACCAGAGTTTCCCCAAGGCTGACTCTGGGTCCTCAGGTCCATACCCCAGCCCAGCCCAGCTCACCTTCTTGCCTGGAATCACTGTACTCAAAAGCATATCAGGGATCTAAAATGTGCCGGGCATGCCCAAGGCAGGTGGGCAGATGCCAGCTTCCAGGGGCAGAGCGGGCACTGGCAGCTCTGAGTCCATTTCACAGGGGGAGGCCCCACCTGTGTGGGTCGGGAATCTGTGACTTATCAACAAGCCAAGCTTCTCCCTGCAGGGAGCAGAGCCAGGTTGCGTCTGGTTAAGGGGCTGTGTTCAAGCTGTGGCTTCGGGTCAGCAGAGGTGATGTGACATCTAGACGCCCATGAAAACCCTCACCTGGGGTGTCCTCCTTTCCTTTGGATGGGACCCCCCAGTGACAGTGGCGAGCCTCAGGGGTGGGTTCCCATCAGTCGAGTTGGAGCCATGTAGGACCATGCAAGTGAGAAATAAGTTCCTATTGTGTGTCACACTTTTCTCAAACCACCATGTGGCATACCTTGAATAGATTCCATCTTTCCTGGACAATTAAAAAAAAAAGTCCATCCCTCCCAGTCTCTGGAATGTGGGGTGCATTTGTGGTAGCAGCGTTTACTGCCCTCTCTCATGGACTGGAGTTGAACTTAAAGCCGCCGCCGAGGGGATTAATTAAGCTAAGCCCCATTGAGAGCAGGCTTGAGTTTCATTCATCCAAGACCTGCAACAACAAAAACCCCGAAGCACAGGAAGGGAGCCCGCAAACTCCACCAGAGAACGTGCTTCTGAAGAAACGCAGTCAGCTGGAGAAGCCGAAAACAAGACTTTTTAGACAAACCAGGGAAGAACAAGAGATTGAGGGCAAAACCAAAAGAGTAAACTGCTAAGCTTCCCCTGGACACCTTGTCCTCAGAGACTGGACAGATTGCCAGCAGTGCCCACACCGTGCAGAGCAGCAAGGCCAACCGACTGGGCGTTCGCCACCCAGCTTAAACCAGGAGGTGAAGGAACACGTTCTCACCCCCCCACCAACACCTCCTGGCTGTGAGAACTGCAGAAGGACACACTTCAGCAAGGAGGAGAGGAACCCGCCAGGGACCAGCAGAAGCAACAGGGATCCACGCAAAACGCCCCACACACCAGTGTTGAGAAATCTGGTTTCTTTGTCCACTAAAGTTTTTTTTAAAGATTAAGATTTTTAAAGATTAAAAAAAAAAATCCTACGTGACTACTACAGGACAGTAAGGTGCGCTGACACTAGGTGAAGCTTGTGACCTTGTCAGTGAAGAGGAGGAGACCTCCGAGTCAGCAGGGGACAGGGGCCAGGACAAGCCACTTACAAACTGCCCCTCGTCGATGCCGATGACAGCCACGCCTAGGGCCTCCTGGGCTGTGTCCCGGAGCAGGCAGGCGGGCAGCGCGTCCATGGTGTTCCTGATGAGAGAAAGCCAGAGTGTGGGCAGGGCAGGGGAGGAGCCCCAGGACCAGAATGCGGGGAGGTACTGCCCTTGTCGGGCACCCCATCTGCAGAGCGGCCCTGCTGCCTGGCCTGGCAGAGCTCCAAGAAGTAAGTAACAGGGAGACGGCTCTGGGAGAACACAGGACCGTGTTCAGAAGGGCATCTGTCTAAACAAGTCGTTTTCCCTGGATGCTTCACCCAAGAAATCAGCAAAGTCCAAGATGAAGCGCAACGGAGCTTCAAAGCTCTTCTGTTCTCTGGTGCATCGGGGAGCAGACAAGGCCAACCTTGGTTTTTGTCCTTTGGTGGTGCTGGCATGGAATCCAGGGCCTCGTGCATGGCAGCCCGAGGGAGACTTCTCCATCAGGGATAGACACATGACACCTTTGGGGCCAAGAGAATTGCTTTCATTTCTTTTACAATCCAGACTAAGTTGGCCTGGGGATATAACTCAGATGGTAGAGTGCTTGCCTCGCATGTATAAGGCCCTGGGTTCAACCACCAGCATCACCAAAAAAAAAAAAAAAAAAAAAAAAAAATCAGAATAAGTAAGTAAATATAACCTGGCTTGGATTTTATTTGCCTGTTTTTTTGGTACCGGGGTTTGAACTCAGGGGTACCTGACCACTGAGCCATATCCCAGCCCTATTTTGTATTTTATTTACAGACAGAGTCTCACTGAGTTGCTTGGCACCTCGCTTTTGCTGAGGCTGGCCTTGAACTCGGGATTCTCCTGCCTCAGCCTCCTGAGCCTCTGGATTATAGATGTGCACCACTGTGCTGGCTTTATATCCCTGCTATACTAAAATACAATTCAAAATTTTACACAGGAGCTAGGGGTATAGCTCAGCACCAAAAAACAAAAAAATGTATTTTCTTTTAGAGGAAAGGGCCCACAAACTCAAGTGTCCAGGGCCCAGGAAAGCCAGGTGGCCTTAGGCAGCCCATGAGCACCAACTCAGGTTAGGAGGTAAGCTCCAAACCCAGCCAGCAGGGCAGGGACCCACAATTCTCTCCCTGTGATACCTCCAGAAGATTAGGCTCTTTCTAGGATAACACGGCTCCTTGCTGGCAGAGCCAAGACGCAAATAGCCCGGGGCCAGGCCTGGAGTGTGGACCTGCTGTCACCCGGCTGGGAGGATCCCACCCAGCCGTGTATGTATGAGAGGCATGTTTGGGAATGTTCCAGTGCCATTAAACACTGTGCACCCACCCTGTCCCCAGAGCCAGGCCTTTTCTGGAAAGGAATGTGGTGCCCTGTCCTCTGCCTCTCTAAATAGTTTCTATGTTTTTCTACAATGTTGTTTTCTTCTGTTCCCATTTCTGCCTAATCTTCTGAACTAGACTTCAGAGAGGGTAGTTTCCTGAAGGCTCAGCAGTTTTTAGCTTTATTTGTAAAAAATAAAGCACTTCACAACTACTACTTAGTTATTATCTTTCAATAATAACCTTCACGATCTGGGAAGAACATGCAACGATATTTTGTGCATTTTAAATTCCATCTTCCCTCCCCAAGCAGACAAGACCAGAGGGAGGACAGGCAGCAAGCCAGCTGTGGCTTCGGCCAGGGTGGTATCTCTGGAGCTTTGTCAATGCCAACAGCCTGTGAGAGAGTGACACGTGACCCCCAGCAGGGCTCTGTGATCTGACCTGTCTGGAAGGCACACATGGTAACTGCCCATCATCTCTACTGCTTTCACTGTCCTCTTGGGTGCTCATCCCAGCCTGGCAGTGGACACCATGGTTAGGGACCAGCAGGAAGAAAACATGAGGTAAATGACCTGCATCAGCCAGCCTGGCCTGGTCGGAAGGGTTGCTTGCACCCCGGCACTCACTCTAGGCCGGGCCTTCTCCACTTCAGAACCCCACACGCCCACCCCAGGCCATGCACTGGGCAGCTCTCTTCTTCAGACAGCCAAGAGCAACCCTGGGATGTAGCCCCAGGACATGTGGTTCAGCGCAGTTCTGTCACTGGGTCACGTCCAGAGGACTGGGGAAAGGGTGCCTCTGGCTCACAACACCAGCCCCGCTCTGCTGCCAAGGAACTAAATTTAACTTCTGCCCCAAGGTTGCAGGCGGAAATGTTCACAGGATTTAGGCAGATAAACATAAAACCCGGAAGCATGAAGGCCACAGGTGATAGGGAGCCCGCTAAGGACAGATGACCAAAACATAAAACAAGAATCAATGCGCATGCCAGACAAAATCTATTTTCAGCCTCCGCACAGGTGCAAACTCTAGAGCAGGGTTTCCCAATATTGTTGGGGAACCACTGGGCACAATGGTCATTTGGGGCCTGGTCTTTCTGAGTGGCAGGGACTGTCCTGGGCAACACAGAATATGTAGCAGTATTCTTGACCTCTACCCATCACAAGCTAGAAGCATCCTACCCCTCTTCAGCAGTGACAACTAAAGATGTCTCTAGATGTTGTCAAATGCCCTGGCGGGTGGTGTGGGAACCTCCACCACGGCTGAAAACCACTGGCCCCAGGCCTAGGCCACCTTGCTGGGCACCTGGAGGGAATCAGAATTACTAACAAAGCTGTCAGTGTGTTCTGTGCCTTGGGATTTTCCAGAACAGGATCAGAGGGAGCAGTGACTGACCGGTCATGAGTGGAGAAGCTGTTGCTGTAGCGAGTATCTTTGGCATACTTGATGACAAGGCACTTGTACTGGGCGATCTGGAAGCGACGCACCCGCCTCATCAGCTCAGTGCTGCAAGAGTAGGTCAGGAAAGGTCAGCGTGCAAGGCAGCTCCCCATCGCCCTCTCGTGGTGCACAGCCTGAACCCCACCACCAACCAAGAGCTGAGCGTGGGAAGAAAGGGCAGGGAGTCTACTGTTTGGTTGAGACAGACCCACATGAGGGCTACTGGACATCACTTGGGAGGCCTGGCAGTAACACCTGCAAGGGGCTGGAGGCCAGAGAGCTCTATGGGTAGGGTGGCCAGGAACAGCGCTCAGCCGGATGGTCCCGGGAAGGGCTGGAGGTGCAAAGTTCTTAGGGATACAGTGGGGACTGTGCAGAGGCCAGCTGCATTCTAGGGTCATCTCATCCCAGAGCTATTCAGAGTGAACACAGTTCTTCTGAGTTAACTTCACAAAGCCTTTTTGGGCAACTTGGAAAACGCCTGCTTCTGGATCCAAGAATTCCGACTCCGGGCTTCACCATGCGGCCAGAAGCTTGGGAATGGTCCCTTGCCTGGGGGAGCAAGGCTCCCTGGCTTCAGGTCATGCGGAGTGGGTAGTAACGAAGTTTCCTCGGCCACATAAGGAAAACAGCTACGGAGAAGGGGCGTCCAGACACTGCCTGGACACAACTGGACGCCCTTCTGAGGACGTGGCAGGGTGTGGGGGGTAGTGCTAGGCTGTAGCCAGCTGTGGCCGGCTGCAGGAAGCCTTGACCTGGAGGGCGGGCGCAGGCTTCCTCTGGGACCAGATTCCAAGGAGGACAGGAATGCGTGCGGGAAGGCGCGGGCCAGGCGGTGCAAGCCATCTTGGAGGGGACCTCCCAGAGGGGCGGCCGGCCGGGATCGCGGGGGTCCCGGAGAGAAGGTCCGCCGCCCGAAGGACCATTACCTTTTTCCTGAGAACATGGGCCCGAGAATCACCTAGGAGGGAAGGAGAAGTCACTGTGGGCCCGCTCTGCGCGGGCACCACCACCCCGACCCCCGCATCCCCGGGCCCCGCACCTGGATCTGCCCCCGGATCTTGCTGGGGGAGCCGGGCAGCACGGTGGGTAGATTGACACAGCTCATGGCGTCTCGGAGACCACCTCACCACTCCCAGCGTCCGAGATCTCCTTGCACTACACGCCCGCAGGTTCCCGCCGATTTGGCGCTCCTACCTTTAAACCCAGCGCACTGGCCAATCCGGAGCCGGCGCCGCCGCCCCGAAGCCAATCAGCGCCCGGCGGAGCCGGCGGGAGAGAGCACGCACTCGGTGTGGCAGGACTGGGACTGAGCGGGGCGGGAACCGGACTGGGAACCAGGCGGGAAGGGGCGTGGCGGGACGGGGCGGGGAACAGGGTGGGACGGGGCGGGGCCCGGTCCGAGCCACGCCCCGTCGCCGGGTGCAGACCCAGGGCGGTCGTCCTGCTGCACCAGTAGGTGCATGGACGTCCCGGGCGCGAGTCGCGCCGGCCAGGCTCCCTGGAAGAAGATGTCTGCAGAGGTAGGCGGTGGAGGGACCGGCGCGGGCCCGGAGTTCCGCCCAGAGACTGGACTGCAAGTCCAGGGAGGAGCTTTGGAAGCCTTCTGGACCACTGCTGCGGGCGCTCACCCGCCAGGTCCCCGAAGTATTTTACCTCTCGCCGTAGGCAGGTTTTGTTGGCTCAGTCTTGAGGTTAGGTGGAGGCTCCGCCAGCCTCCATAGGCCCGCAGAGATCAGGAACGGGCTTTAATCTGAGAATGCGCAAGGTGTTTGAATCTGCGTTTATGAGCCAGAGACAGAAAGATGCGGAAAAGCTGGTGTTTACTGCGGGGTTGGCGTGAGCATTAAAAAAGACCCACGCAAGCACGGTACCTGGCACTTGCTGATTATCTTCTGCTTGTAATTTCCTAACTGGTTTTCCTGCATTTTAGGCAGTGTTTCTTTTTCTGGTCATAGACACCTCTGAGACTCTGGTGGAAGTTATGGATCCTGACCTGGAATCCCCATCTCCTCTCCTCTCCTCTTCCCTCTCCTTCTCTCTGTTTCACTGCCTCTGTCTCACATGCACCACCTGCCTAACATATCTAGGTGCTCTTAGAACCTGTTGCATTATCGTAAAAAGTAGTGGTAAAGGTGATGGCAGCAGCGGGGTGGGGGGAGGGGGAGCTGGGTGGGGCCAGGAGCATCCTACAGGTGATGATCTTTATGGGTACAGGTTATTCAGCTCTGGGGACCCCTGGCCAAGAGCCTCATTTGATGGGAGGAGGGGTTGGCTGCCGATGGATTAGCAGTTTGCTTTACTTCACTTACATGCCTCCTCTCTTTGGACCTTGTAAGACAGCTAGTATGCTCCTTATACCAGAGACGTAGCTGAGGCCAGAGACTAACCTGCCCAGGGTAAAATAGCCAGAGAGTGATGAAGCTCAGATGGTGTTTGATGCCAGGCCTTTCTGTGAGGACAGTCTTCAGGCTTCCCAGGCGATGACTTTGAGCCCTTTCTCCAAAACCTGGTTCCTGGTTACCTTCAGCAAGTCTGAACATCTTGGCCCTATTTCAAGACCCTCTGACTTCGAGCCCCACTTGCCAGCCTCCCCTGCGCTCTAGTCTTCTGGCCAGGCAATGTACAAACTGACCTTTTGTTCCCTCCTCACCTCTGTCTCTTTGACTGCTGGGTGTGCAATCAGCATTGCACTGCAGTGGACACCCTGCTGCCTGGCCTCTGTGGTCTCAGCTGCTGGAGGTGTGGACCCACAGTGCCATTAACTGGCACCTTTACAGGACCTCTTCTCCGCATCAGGCTGTCAGCTGGTTAAAGGCACAGCTGTCTCCAGTGGGTCCTGACCACAGGTCCTAGGGTGGCTTCGTTGTTTGTCTGAAGCACTGAGGGGGCAGCAGTGGAGGGGTGAGCAGCGCTTGGCCAGGCTGGAGGTTGGAGGGACCTGAGGGGAGTTGAAGCATCCGAGAACCAGGGGGCTTCTTGAGGAGAGAGGAGCATGAGGAGGGGGGGGGGGGGCACACTCATTTGAGAACAAGGGTATCATGGAGCTTGTCTGTGTCCTGCAGGAGCTGGAGAATCAGTATTCGCCCAGCAGATGGGTCGTCCGACTGGGAGCAGAGGAAGCCCTGAGGACCTACAAGCAGATAGGAAGCGAGGGTACCGTGTTGTCTCTCCATGGCTGCCTTGGGAGGCCATTTGCATATGGGCAGTGGTTTGGTGTACTGGGGGGAGGGAGGGGCCGAACCCAGTCTTGAGGGGCATTTCCCAAACACCAGGCACTGGACAGGGGGCAGATGCCCAGACCCCTCACTGCAGGGTGGGTGGAGGCAGGAGGAGCCCAGGTGAGGCCCATGGCTCTGTTGAGCACGCTCAGCCATCTGTCCTAAAGGCCACATGCCATGGTTTGCATGGGAGGTGAAGTTAAAAAAGGAAAACGCCTACCCCACTGCTGGGGGTGGGGAGGTGTTTATTTATAAAAAGCAAAAATCCTTTTTCTTCTTTAAAGAAATAGGGTGTGTCAAAATGAAAAATAAAAAGGGCTGGAAATGTGGCTCAGTGACAGAACAGCCCCAGGTTCCATCCGCAGTACTGCAAAAAATAAAAATCAGTCAATAAACTTGTACACACCAAGTGCTCAGGTGGGTCCCCCGCCCTGTGCCTGCCTGCACAGTGCTGTGCCAGGGTGCTAATGTGGCGCAGCATTCACGCCAGGCCAGGGAGCAGCCCAAGAGGAAGCGGGCGAGGGGGCGTGACTGATCAGTGGGCTAAACTGGACTTTAAACCTGCCTGTTCCTGCATGTTGACTGGAAACTTTCCGGGACTCTCTGCCTTATGGAGGCAGCTGTCTGGCTCCCAGGGTGGGTGGCTTTCCAGACTGCAGTAACCAGGAGAAGAATGGGGCTTTGGGGGGTTTGCTGCACACACCCCATCCTCCTTGTCCTCAGTGTCTAGGTGTAACTATTTCCTGGGTGTGTCAGGGTCCTTCTCTGTACCCAGCTCTGTGCTGTGTGTATCTCAGTTTGCTCAGTAGATCTGGGGGTGGGGGGCTTGAGAAGACCTGTTTGCCTGCCTTGATGGCCTGCAGGGATAAGAGCTGGCCCTGCTGAGAAAGGGGGCTGGATGTCAAAAGCCAGGGCTCAGAAACTGCAGGTCTCTCCACAAGCCTTGGGGAGGGCTGCCGGGACCAGCTCTTGCTCCCCTCCCTCTTTCCAGGCCTCAGTAGGCCGGGCAGAGTTGCAGGCATGACCGACCCACTTCGCAGATGCAGAGCCGAGCCTGTGAACAGGTGGCGAGTTACAGCAGGGTAGTGCACATGCTGGGTTGAAACCTCGCTCTTTTTTTTTTTTTTTTTTTAATATTTTTTAGATGTTGATGGAGCTTTATTTTATTATTTACATGTGGTGCTGAGAATCGAACCCAGTGCCTCTCACATGCTAGGTGAGCGTTCTTCCAGTGAGCCACAACCCCGGCTCCCCTGTCTCTCTTTTTAAGAAAGCAACAAGATCTTGCTATGTTGAACTCCTGGGCCCAAGGATCCTCCTGCCTCAGTGTCCTGAGTAGCTGGGACTGCAGGTTGTGCTAATGTGGAGGGCTGTGCAATGTCAGGGATTGAATTTAGGGCCTTGCACGTGCTAGGGAAGTGACCCCTAAAATTTTTTTTAAGATTTTCAGTCTTTTTTAAAATTTTCAGTTGTGGATGGTTACAATACCTTTATTTTATTTATTTATATGAGGTGCTGAGGATTGAACCCAGTGCCTCATGCCTGCTAGGTAAGCACTCTACCACTGAGCTAGAACCCCAGGCCCCCTAATATTTTGATAGCTTATTCACCATGGATAGGGGGGCATTCCTGTTGCTAGGGATTGAACTCAGGGGCACTCTCCCACTGAGATACATCTCCAGTCCTCTTTATTTTTTATTTTGAGACAGGACCTCACTAAATTGCTAAGGCTGGAATCCTCTGGTCTCCACCTCCCCAGTTGCTGGGATTACAGCAACTGTGTGCCACTGTGCCTGACAAGGGACTTTTGATTTTTAAAAAAAGTATTTTATTAAGCCCATAATCTTAGCTATGCTGAAGGCTAAGACAGGAGGATCACAAGTTCAGGGCCAGCCTGGACAACTTAGTGAGACCCTGTCTCAAAAAAAATTTAAAAGGGTCTGAGAATGTTGCTCAGTCTCCAGAACTGCACACACACACACACACACACACACACACGTATTATATTAGAATAGTGACCTTAATTACTGAGTTTTTGGTAGTCTCCCCAAGCCCCTGCTTACATTTGGTGTCTGAGATGACTTGCTGCTGGATGAGATTGGCTGACTTACCCAAGCTGATGCAGCTGGTGATGGGGGCCACTTCCCTGACAAGCTTCCAGATCAGAGTGGGGCAGGCGGATACGGGGTGATGTCAGTCAGGAGGGTCAGCCGAGTGCCCAGCCCTCCCCTGGTTCCCAGATTCCAGTGCCCTCTGTGGGCCTCAGAGGCTGCCTCGCGGGAATCAAACTTCTGGGAGGCAGAGGGAGGATGTAAAGCATGCGATGTTGGGGAAATGGTGAAAAATAACATCCGACCCAGAAAAACCTCTCCACAAACACTGAGGAAAAGAAGAAGGTTTATTATTGAGTACGGTTTCAGCCGTGCTTCCCTAGGACGCCCCGCAGGCAATCCACCAAAGAGGCTGCAGATCCAGGATGGAGTCCCACCCTTCCGCAGCCAGGCAGGGGCACCTCACTGCTCTGCTCGAGAGCCGTGACAACACCATTTGCCGCACCCTAAATCCACCTGGAAATCAGAGTGGCCATTGTGGTGTTTGCTTGTTGCTTTTGTCCAAAGCGCGGGGAGGGAGGGGGGATTCCATATTCCATTCATGGAGGAGGGCTGGCACTTGGAGCCAGGCACCTGCAGAGGGGGCCTCCTCCTGCCCTCCCCTGGAGGCTGAGGGATAGAGGCTTCATCTTCTTTGATGATTACAGCCCCAAGAGATGGCTGCCAGGTCCTTGAGACAATAAAACCGCATGAGGCAAGACTCATATTTAACTTTCAAAAATATTTGCATACATCTCAAAGGCGTAGAGAAAAGATTTACAATAGTAGGTTTCCTAAAATAAATGCTCTAGGAAAAGAGAGGGTTAAACTCCATTTTTTGCACAGGAGAGGATTAACTTTCCTCCCTTGCTTTTCACTTGTATCTGCCCCCACAGCGATGACCTAATAACTCGCAGCGGGCGTGTTCTTGTCTAATTAGTCAGTTGCCTTCATCCCACTCCAAGGCCTGGCCTTCCTGGGGCTGGACACCCGGAGGACAGAGTCAGCTGCCCTGTGACCCGCTAAGACCCATCATGAGCAGAGAACAGGAGGCTGGCAGATGGGGGTTTAATAACTATTTCCTCACCAATGATTTTTGAATTTGTTTTACCAGGACCTTCAGTAAAAACACATTTTACATTAAACAAAAGACAGTGTGTGTATTTTGTCTAGCTGCTACAGGATAATTACTATACGGTTCCTCTTAAATGACTCTAGGTTCTAGAATAGCAGGAAGGGATTCGGAGTTAATGTTTTTTTTTTAATATTTTGTTTTAGTCAAAGGTGGACACAATACCTTTTTTTTTTTTTTTTTTTTTTAATTGTTATGTGGTGCTAAGGACTGAACCCAGGGCCTCAGGCATGCTAGGCAAATGCTGTACCACGGAGTCACAACCCCAGCCCTAGGAGTTAATGTTTAATGGGAACAGTGTCAATTTGGGGAGATTGAAAGATTCCAGAAAAGCACAATGTGAATGAACTTAATGTCCCTGAACTCTGCACTTAAAAATGATTGAAGAGGTGGGGCTGGGGGCTGGGGCATAGCTCAGTTGGTATAGTGCTTGCCTCACAAGCACAAGGCTGTGGGTTCAACCCCCAGCACTGACTGCAAAAAAAAAAAAAAAAGCTTTGAATCCTTGAAAAGAGCTGGGGCTGGGGCCGGGGCCGGGGCCGGGGCTGGGGCTGAGTGGTAGAGCGCTAAAGCATGAGGCCCTGGGTTCCATGCTCAGCACCACATACAAATAACAAATAAAAAAGGTATTGTGTCCATCTACTACCAAAACTTTTTTTAAATGATTGAAGTAATGAATTTTATGAATATTTCACAATTTAAAAATATTTACATCATTTTAACACACACGTGTAAAAAAATGTGCCCAAAACACTTTTTTTTTTTTTGTGGTTCTGGGGATTGAACCCAGGGCTGCTGTACCGCTGAGCCACAACCCCAGCCCTTTTATTTTTTATTTTTTAATTTTTTGGTACCAGGGACTGAACCCAGGGGCACTTAACCATTGAGCCACATCCCCAACCCTTTTTATTTTTTACTTTGAGACAGGGTCTTGCGAAGTTGCTTAGGCCTCGCTGAGTTGCTAACTGCTGGCTTTGAACTTGCAATCCTCCTGCCTCAGCCTCCCAAGACACTGGGATTACAGGTGTGCGCCACCACACCTGGCCCTTTTATTTTTTATTTTGAGACAGGGTCTTGCTATGTTGCCCAGGCTGGCCTCTAATTTACAATCCTGCCTCAGCCTCCCCAGTAGCTGAAATTACAGGCCTGTCCACCACACCTGATATGAAACACTAATTGATGCAGGATACACTATTCCAAAACTCTGAATCCAAAATGCTCCCAAACCTGAGGCTTTTTGAGCACCAACATGATGCCAGGAGGGGAGAGTTCCACACCGGACCTCATGGGAAGTGTCAGTCAAAATGTAGTCACACTAAAAATGCTCTATGAAACTACCTTCAGACTACCTGTGTAAAACGCCTATGAAACAGCAGTGAATTTCGTGTTTACACCTGGGTCTCATCATTAAGAAATCTCATTACATCCATGCAATGTTCCGGAATGAGAAATGGGCAAAACTTCTGGTCCCCACCATTCCAAATAGGAGATACTCAACCTGTATGTTCATTTTTTTCATTATCCATTTCAAGTGAGTTTGTCTTGTTTCTCTAGAGGCTTCTTTTCCCAAATATTTGGGACAGTTTGCCCCTCCTAGGGTGTGTAGCAAAGTGCAGTGCCCGAGATCAGCATGCAGGAGAGCAGAGGAAGAACACTGCCCATCAGAAACACGGGTCACGGCCAAGACTGGGGAGACCTCTTTCATGAGAGGGACTCTCAGCTGACACTCGCTTGTCAATCCAAGCTGACACAGAAATAGCTGCTGCCTGCCCAGTGACACACCTTTGTAATCCCAGCAACTTTGGAGGCCGAGGCAAAAGGATCACAAGTTCAAGGCCAGTCTGGGCAATTTAGCAAGACCTGGCTCAAAATAAAAATAAAGAAGGGGCTGGGATAGAGCCCCAGGTAGAGCACTTGCCTCGCATATGCAAGGCCCTGGGCTTGAGCCCCAGTACCACAAAACATTCTTAAAGAGAGAGAGAAGGTACTGCTGTGATCTGAACTTTACTGGCAACTCGTCTGTTTCCTGAGGCAGCCACCAGGAAAGCCCGTGACACCTGCAGGAACCAGCTGAACGTCCCCTATGGAGAGGGCGAGGGGGAGAGAGTGGACATCTACTTTCCTGACCAGGCATCTGAAAGTGAGCCAGGCGGGCTGGCGGTCCTCAGCGGGCTGCAGTGCCCGGCCCTACCCTGCGCTCTCTTGTGTTACAGCCTTGCCTTTCTTCATGTTTTTCCATGGAGGGTACTGGCAGAGTGGAAGGTGAGTCGGGGAGTTGGATAAATGGTGCAAAGGGGAGACTCGTCTCTCTCTGGTGTCCCAGGGTTGCTTCAATTAACTGCCTCCAGCTTGCAGCTTCCAGCAACGGAAACCTGTTCTCCCTCTGCTGGACGCCGATGTCAGCATTCAAGGGGCCTCTGGAGCTGGGCCCTCTGAGGTTCTAGGGAGGGGAGGAGGATCCTTCCTAGCCTCTTCCTGGTGACTCCAGGTGTCCCTTGGCTTGTGGCTGCATTGTCATGGCCTCTGCCTCAAGCTTCACTTGATTGTTGGTGTCCGTGTCTCAAATCTCCTTCTGCTTGTTCTTAGAAGGACACTGGTCATTGGATCTAAGGCCCTTCCTAATCCAGGATGATCTTGAGATTTTCAGTTGTCTGCAAAGACCCTATTTCCAAATAAGGTCATATCTGCGAGTTTCGCGGGTTAGGATTGGCACGTCTTTCTAGGAAACAGTTCAACCTCTTATGCCCAGTGAGAAGTGTGTTTGGACAGCTCTCTCATCAAGGGAAAAGCCAGGGTGACTAATTGTCCCAATCTGTGGACAGAGAGATCTCCCAGGATGTGGGGCTTTCAGTGCTCAAAAAAAAAAAAAAAAAAGGGAAGGTCCCAGGCCAACTGGGATGTTGATCACTGAGTCAAGAAGGAATCTGGGACTTGGAGGGCACTGCTTTGCCTGGCACCCTATTACAGTTCCTGCCAGGATCCACTGCCCTTTGAGCACTGATGGCATGCAAAGCTGCCTACACTTCTGACCTTCAGCTCTCAGAAGCAGCTTGCCAGTGAGGTGCAGTGGTGCACACTGTAATCCCAGCTGCTCTGGAGACTGAGGCAGAAGGAGCTCAAGTTCAAGGCCAGCCTCAGCAATTTAGCCAGAGCCTGTCTCAAAATAAAAAAGGGCTGAGGGTGCAGCTCAGCGGTAGAGCAGCCCTAGGCTGGATCCCCAGTACAAAAAAAAAAAAAAAGGCAGCAAGCTTCTAAGAGGGAACATAGGTGAGGGGACCAGGCTCAGAGGCTGAAGTCCCCAGGTTCCCTCTTCCCTCTGCCACGCAGTGCTCTGCTTGGATGGGACATCTGGCATGCATGTGATGTGTCCAGGGCACAGGGGAAGCAGTGTGGGGGATGAGTGGCCTCCAGCTGTCATCTCGTCTCTTTCTGCAGTAAAGACGAATCTGCCTTCATGGTCATCCCCCTGACAGCACAGGGAGTGGCTGTGGTGATGGTGGCATATGACATTGCCCCCAAAGGTAATAAGGGTGGTCACTGCAGGCTCCAAGGCCAGTGGGCTGTGTGGGAGGACAGCCCCTGATGGATCCTGACCCAGCCTGTGCTCCCATTCAGGCACCCTGGACCAGATGGTAGACCAGGTGACCCGCAGCGTTGTGTTTGTCCAGAAGCGGTATCCACATAATAAGTGGGTGTCACTGTTCTTGTTGGGCCACATTGGGTGGGAGGACAGTGGCTCCCGGCCCACTGGGTACAGCCGTGCTGCCGCTTTGGCCTGTGGAGTGAAGGCAAATTGGGATCCTGATGCTTTGAAGAAAGCGAATGAGACTCCGCTCTATTTGACCCACCCCAGGGGAATCTACCTGTGTGGACACTCTGCTGGGGCCCACCTAGCTGCCATGATGCTGCTGGCCAACTGGACCAAGCATGGAGTAACGCCCAACCTCAGAGGTTTCTGGGGGGACTGCAGCCTAACTGGGCAGCCTTCACCTTCCCCCATGGGGCTGAGGGTTTGGGCCAGCTGCTCAAAATCCCAGTGGCCAGGAGTGGCTTGACCTGGAGGGCTCTGTCCCCCCGGAGCAGGGTGTTCTCGGCCTCCTGTCCACCTCAACCCTGGCCTCCCCCTCCCTGGCCCCTGGCCTGAGTTCCTCCCTTGCAGGCTTCTTCCTAGTGAGTGGGGTCTACAACCTGCAGCCCATTGTGTTCACCTCACAGAATGCCCCTCTCCTCATGACCCTGTGAGTAGCTTGCCCTCCCGCTGCCCTGCCACCCTAGGGCCTGGCTGACCTCTGTCCTGACCCCTGCCCCACCCTGCGCCAGGGAAGATGCTCAGAGGAACAGCCCTCAGTGGCACCTGGAGGTGGCCCGAGCACAGCCTGTGGACCCATCCTGCCCCGTGCTGGTGGCTGTGGGTCAGCATGACTCCCCCGAATTCCACCGACAGTCCAGGGAGCTCCATCAGGTATCCCGCACCCAATCTGTGTCTGGAGTCACGTGTCACATGACCCACTCTTCATTTTGCCCAAACGGACCCCAATGCCGGGCATGTACCGACATGTGGTTCCTGAGTGCCCTGTGCCAGGTGCCCGCGCACCCCGCCCCTCCTGCAGCCTCAGACCTGCTCCCCTCCCTGCCTAGGCACTGTGCAGAGATGGCTGGAAAGCCTCATTTGAAGAGCTGCGCGACGTGGACCATTTTGAAATCATCGAGAACCTAACGCAGAAGGACGATGCACTCACCCAGGTGGGCCACACGGGTGCCTTGAGGGGGCAGGCGGGGCTGCATGGAGAAGCCACCTTGCCTGGTCTCTGGTATCCAGAGGGTTGGCACCCTGGGCCCTGATGATGGAACTCGAGTGCTGCTGGCTTCCTGTACATCACCTCCCTCTGAACCAGAGAGGGCCAGGCACCAGGGGAGGGCTGCTGTGCTAGTGAGGCTGCAGAGGGGCAGACGGGAGAAACACTGGCCTGCGTCTAGGCAGGAAAGCAAAAGCCAACTCCATAAATGTGCTTTACGACTTCAGTGCAGAGAACACACAAACAGTTAAAAGTCAAAGGACAAATTGAGAAAAATAGTTGTCACAGACATGACAGATATAAAGTAAACCTCCACCCCACGAGGGCACTTGATTAGTCTAGCTGTTTCTTTTTTTAGCCTTCTGGTGCTAGGGATGGAACCAGGCGTCTAGCATGCTAGGCAAGCATCCCCAGCTGTTAGCTGCAGATCAAACACCCACACGACCTAAGGTCCTAAGAAAGACCACCTGTGCCTTTGGTGGAATCCTGCAGTAGCCACAGCAGTCCTGAGGCTTTGTCTTCTCCTCCTGCTGTAGATCATTCTGAAAACAATCTTCCAGGAGCTCTGACCACACCCGGCCCCCACCCAACAGACCGCCTGCCCAGCCTGGTTCCTTCTCACTGCTGCTAACAAACACCTGCGCGTCCTCCAGCTACCCAGCCTGGATAAGCTCCAGGGAACGTCCCCCGGTCAGTGCCGAGATACCCGCAGCCACCTGTTGGCCAAGTCTGAACCCTCTACTTTCTGACAGGGTGTGATAAAAACAACTTACCTCTGGCTCACTGTTTTGTGCGACTTGAGACAGTCATAAGTATCAAAGTTGGGTCACCAGGGCCAGGTATGTGGCTCAGCTGTAGAGCACCTGCCCAGCATGGGTGAGACCCTGGGCCCCATCTTTAGCACCTCACAAACAACAGAAACTGGAGTCACTTGGAAGGAGCCCTAGTGCACAGGAGCCTGAAGAACCACTAAGGAATCCCTGGAAGTGCACATCCCACACAAGCCACCTGCTCAAGGACACTCACTGACATGTGCCCACCACTGGGCAACCCAGCTCCTGCAATGAGCCCTTGGCGGGTGTCCCTTTCAGAACAGCCTATGCAGACTTGTCCTTTATCACTTCTCAGTGCCCCCCTGCTCCTCTTCAGATGCACCTAGGGCCTGCCACAGCATGAATCTGGGATGGTAACCCCTGGCTGTGCCCAAATAAACTTGACAAAATAGTCTCCCTGGGCCCCATGCCAGGCCTGTCATCTCAACGACCAGAGGCCGAAGCAGGACTATCACAAGTTTGAGGCCAGCCTCAGCAATTTAGTGAGATCTAGTCTCAAAAAAAGAAATTTAAAAAGGGCTGGGGTGTAGCTCAGTGGTAGAACACCCTAGGTTTAATCCAGATACCACGCACACACACACACACACACACACACACACACACACACAAATGTTGGTCTGTCATTCATTTCAAGTTGACAGACCCACAAACTGAGAATGGCTTTACATTTTTAGATGACTGAAAAAGAAAAAATGAATATGCCATGAAATGTAAAAATCACATAAAACTGAAGTCCCAGTGTCCATAAATAAGTTTGTGTTGGGACACAACCCTGCCCATTCCTTTTCCCATTGTCTATGACAGCTTTCCAGTTGCATGGCAGTGACAAGGGACGGCCTGCCTGGCCCTGCACGTAAGTGTGGAACCCTGTACAAGAGCTTCCCAAACTGACTTTGCTTCAGGCTTCCCTTCACTCTTCCCTGACTCTGGATCTTAGCCTGGGGGCTCACACTGCGACTTTGACCCGACCATGCCATCCACAGGAAGGACAAGCGCTCTCTGCAGCCCAGGGGCCTGTGCAAGGGCCGGCTGACTCCACACGCCACTCACTGCACCCTGTCCCACTCCCTCTCTCCTCTCTGAATATATAGCAGTTCAAGAATGGCCACGGTGACGACTTGCAAAAAGAGAGAAGCTGAAAAAGGCTTGCCACAAGGGGGAAGCAGACAGTCGCGGTGGATGGCTCGACGCAGGCCTGTCTACCGCCCGGTGGTGCCAGGTGTGCCCACACAGCCATGTCCCATGTACTCAATACATCACACGAGACAGCGATGCTGTTACAAACAGGCTTTGCCTGACTCCCAGCCCCGCTGCAGGCTACTGCCAGTGTGCCGAGCACCTGTAAGGCAGGCTGGGCTGGGCGAGGAGGCTTGGTAGTGTAGGTCTGTGGAGCTTATTTTCAGCTGTGGGCATTTTCAATTTACATTGGGCTTCTTGGGATGGCGCCCACCCCAAGGCAGGCAGCATCCACAGGTAGTCCTGTGAAGATCTGCTTAGGACACGGAAAATCTCCAAGATGTGTGTTATAGCGGGATGCTCAGCAGATGACCAGCACAGCCTTGCTCATGCTGTCACACACACACCCTCCCCAGACAAATGTGTTTCTGGCAGGTGTGGCAGCACACACCTATAATCCTAAGCCACCTGGGAGGCTGAGGCAGGAGGATGGCATGTTGAGGCTGGGGATGTGGTTCCGTGGTAGAGCGCCCCGGATTTAACCCCTAGTATGGGGTTTGGGAGGTTGGGTGAGGACTTCAGTGTACTTCATCATCAGAAGCAGTACTCAAAAAGCTGTCAGCATGGAGGCAAATGAGAATATGGGTGTAACTTGAATCCATCCTACAGTTCTTTTTAACCATTTAAAATTTTGTTCTAATTAGTTTTAAAGGAAATGACTCAAACTGTAGGATCTCATTTAATGTTTGTCACAGATTCCTGCAAAATGCCTCATAGTTGGAGCTGAAATCCATGCTGTCCCCGTGCCTGGGTTAAGAACTGCTCCCTTAGGCTGAGCCTTAAGGCAGGCAAGTGACAGAAGATAAAGAAATGCACAGACACATGGATGCATGTGACATACTATACGAAAAAATCCACAGGAACAGAAAAAAGACTGGGGGATACACAAGTCAGCAGTGGCAAGCCTGCTCGCGAAGTGGTGAGCAAACTTTATTTTACAACTGGGATGGAACCAAGGGTGCTCTTCCACTGAGCCACATCCCTAGCCCTTTTAATTTTAAGACAGGGTCTTGCTAAGTTGTCCAGGCTGGCCTCAAATTTGTGGTCCTCTAGCCTCAGTCTCCCAAGTCACTGGAATTATAGACACACCCAGCTATGGTGGGCAAATTTTCTTCCTTTTATTTAACATAAATTTCCACATTTATATAAAAGTTATATTAAATAGAATGGACGGGGCATAGCTCAGTGGTAGAGCACCTGCCTAGTGTCTGTGAGGCCCTGGGTTCGACTGCCAGCACCTAAGGGAAAAAAAAAAGACTGGATCTGACTACCATGTCACTGTTACGTTTCTTTATTTTGATCAAGTTCAGAGGTGAAATGATTAGATTATGAGAGCTGTAGCCTAATCGGTTCACCCTAGTTTGAATGAACTAACTGGGTGGTAACTGGGCAGCAGGGGCGTGGCAGGGGAGGGGGTCACTAGGTCGTGCCCTGCAAGGGTGCATCTGCCCCGGGCCCCTTCGCTCTCTCTGCTTCCTGACCTGCCGTGAGCTGAGCGGCTTTCCTCTGCTGGGCCCTCCCCTGTGATGTGCTGCCTCACTGGGCCCAGAGCAGGGAGTTGGCTGGCTGTGAACTGAGGCCTCTGAAACCCGAGCCCCAAATAAACCTTCCCTCCTCCAAAGTGTTCTTGTCAGGTATTTTGGTCACAATGCAAAAGCTGACTAAAGCAATAACCCTATGGTTACATAAGAGAATGAAGTATTTAGGGGTAAAGTGTCATAATACCTTCAACTTCCTCATAAATAGTTCAGGTAAAAAACCCACTTACAAGCTGGCTGTGGTGCTGCACCCCTATAATGCCAGTAACTCTGGAGGCTGACAAAGAAGGATTGCAAGTTCAAGGCCAGCATGCACAATTTAGCAAGACCCTGTCTCAAAATTAAAACTAAAGCCAGTTGAGGGGGTGCACACTTGTAATCCCAGCAACTCAGGAGGCTGAGGAAGGAGGACTGCACGTTCAAGGCCAGCCTCAAAATTTAGTGAGGTCCTAAGCAATTTAGCAAGGCCCTGTTTCAAAATAAAAACCAGAAAGGCCTGGGGATGTGGCTCAGTGGTTAAGTACCCCTGGGTTTACTCCCTGGTACCAAAAATAAATAGATAGATAGATAGATAGGGCTGAGGGTGTAGCTCAGTGGTAGAGTGCTCCTGGATCCAATCCCCAGTACCAAAAACATAAAAACCCACATATATATATACACATACATGAATATATGTGAACGTGTATGTATAAAGAACAACAGAGCAAATGGGCAAATGTAAACAGAAGGCCTGGTGAAGGGCAGAGGAGTAGTCCTTGTACTAGTCTCGCAGCCTTCTTTCCTCTTTTTTGGTGGGAACTGAACCCAGGGAAGCTCTACCACTGAGCCACATCCCAGCACCACCACTCTCCCCTTTTTTTGAGACACAATCTCACTAAGTTATCCAGGATGGCCTTGAACTTGCAACCCTCCTGTCTCACTTCCCCAAAAGCTGGGACTGCAGGTGTGCAGCACTGTGCCCAGCTAGTCTTACAACTTTTCTTTAAAGTGGGGTTGGTGGTGCATGCCTATAATCCCAGAGATTTGGGAGACTGAGGCAGAAGGATTGCAAGTTCAGCAGCTTTGTGAGACCCTAAGCAACTTACTGAGATACTGTCTCAAAGTATAAGATAAAAAGAGCTGGGGGGCTGGGGAGATAGCTCAGTTGGTAGAGTGCCTGCCTCACAAGCACAAGGCCCTGGGTTCAATCCTCAGCACCGCAAAAAAAAAAAAAAAGCTGGGGATGGAGCTCAGTGGTCGAGCTCTCCTGGGTTTAATCCCCAGTACTTAAGTGAAGTGATACTGGAATTGGCTGGGGTGTACCTCAGTGGTAGAGTATGTCTTAGCATGTTCAAGGCCCTGTGTTCAAACTCCAGCACCAAAATAATGATAAAATGAATAAATAAACAAACAAAAAGTTCCAAAGAGGTTATTATCCTCAAAGAAGAGAAGTCAGCACCCAGTGTGGGTCTGGAGGGCTAGAAGGCAAGGCCTCTTATCTTTGGCCGGAACTAACAAGTGAGAGACACTGTCCTCTGCCCTTGCTTGGGAAATGACTCCCAGACCCCTTGTTCCAACACAGATGACACGACTGATTTCTTTTTACAGCAGTTAAAAACTAAGTCGCAGGACTTAGCACTGCTTTGAGTAGGGAAGAGGGGAGCTGGCCCTGTGGATGGGCCCCCACTCTGGCCTGGTCTTTCCCTGGTGTTCCACTCAGCTTATCAGAGCAGTGGCCCAGCTCCCATCCCGGGGCCCCAGAAGGTGGCCCTCCTGAAAATCCAGGCCTTGGCAGGCAGGTGTGTCTGCTGGGACTCAGGCTGACATGCATCTGGAGTTTCGTTGCAGAGGTGGCCCTATTACTCCAAATCTGCTGCCAAGAGCTGGTCTGGAGGTGACACCTCACCGTTTCCACTGACACACTTCCCAGAGGCATCAAGACTTCAACACAAAAACCAAACTGGAAGAAACCTTAAGGGGGGATCTTATAAATCATCTTGGAGTGGAAAAAGTCTTTTCAAGCATGACTAGAACAAACAGCAAAACAAATCAGCTCGGAATAGAAAACAAAGATCGGAAACAAAGTGATATATAGGAAAGCCAACATTTTACATTTTTATGGAATAAAACATACTACCAAGTCAAAGACAAACAACCAACAGGGACGGGGGTGGCTGTGCCAGATCAAGTGAAACCCAGTCCCTTTCCAGATAAGAAAAGTATCAGGAATCCAGCAGAAAGGAGGGTAAAGGACAGAAAGGACTGCAGAGTCCCAGAGAGAAACTAGAGAAGAGGTCATCAGCCTCCCTCCTAGAGATACAAATCAAAACAAGTAAAAGCTGTTCTGTGCTCTAGGAGGGCAAAGATCAGGATGCTGGATGCTATGCTGAGCTATCTCAGGACCTCAAAATGGTCTTGACCTTTTCATGCTGACCAAGATCACTGATCTGAGAACCCAGCCGCCAACCAAAACAACACAACCTCATCCTTCCTTCGCAGCCGTCTGCATCTCTCTCTCTCTCTCTCTTTTTTTAAAATATATTTAGTTGTTGATGGACCTTTATTTTACTTATTTATATGCGGTGCTGAGAATGGAACCCAGTGCCTCACCCATGCTAGGCAAGTGCTCCACCACTGAGCCACAACCCCAGCCCCTGCATCTCTTAATGTTTTTTCTCCAACTCTGTTTCACAAGATTGCTCATAATTTTCTTGTGCATTAAGCTAAGAGAGAAATCCAACCTATCAGTTTCTTACCTAATTCATGATTGTTACTGGCAGAAATAAAAAAAATTTCTTTGCTAATTAAAACTGCACATGGTAAATGTTTTTACTAAAACTGATTTTACTAAAACTTCAAGATTTTTTAGCTACTAAATTTTTATGTTAAAAGAGTTTTGAGTCAGGCACAGTGGCTTATACCAAGTGGGTGTAACCCCAGCAGCTCCTGAGGCTGAGGAAGGAAGATCCCGAGTTCAAAGCCAGCCTCTGCAACTTAGCAAGGCCTTAAGCAACTCAGACCCTGTCTCTAAATTAAGAAAAAAAAAAAAAAAAAAGTGTGGGGGTGGTGGTCTGGGGATGTTGCTCAGTGGTTAAGTGCCCCTGGGTTCTGGGTTCAATTCCAGTAACAAAAAAAAAAATTTGTTTTTGAGCCCAGGCAATTGGAGCTAGGTAGAAATAATGTAGAAGGCTAGAAATAGCAGAAGGTATTATTGGTCAAACTGGATATAGTCAAAAGCTGGTCTATGATTTAAATACTGGTTATAAAATCTTATGGAAAATGAGGAGTTGTTTAATGGATAGTTTCAGTGGGAAATTTTTAAATTTCTGGAGATGGACTATAGGGATGGTTGCCTAACAATATGTGCTTAACTCACTGAACTGTGCACCTTTTTTTTTTTTTTTTTTTTTTTTGGTATTGAACCCAGGGGTGCATTAACCACTGAGCCACATCCCCAGTCCTTTTTTTTTTTTGCAGTGCTGGGGATTGAACCCAGGGCCTGTGCATTCAAGGCAAGCACTCTACCAACTGAGCTACATCCCCAGCCCTCCTTTTTAATCTTTGAGACAGGGTCTTGCTGAGTTGCTGAGGCTGACCTTGAGCTTGTGAACATCCTGTCTCAGTCTCTGATGGTGGATTACAAGTACCATCCCACGCAGCAATAACAATACAGTATTTTTGAAATCTTAGGGAAAGGATATAAGCATCTGAAGTTTTCAGTAAAATGAAAATTTACATTGAAAAAAAAAAGTTGGAGGGGTCAGGGCTGTGGCTCAGTGGTAGAGCGCTTGCCTAGCATGTGCGAGGCACTGGGCTTGATCCTCAGCACCCCATAGAAATAAATAAAATAAAGGACAATTGACAACTACAACTAAAAAAAAAATTTTTTTTTTTTGGGTGCTGGAATCGAACCCAGGGCCTTGTGCTTACAAGGTAAGCACTCTACCGACTGAGCTACCTCCCCAGCCCCTAAAAAATATTTTTTAAAAAAGAAAAAAAGTTGAAAAGTTGGAACTTGTTTATGCTAAATAGAAAATGAATCACAGAAACATGATGGCTTGATGGAGATGACACCCAAAGATAATGTTTTCTTTCTTTCTTCCTTTTTTTTTTTTTGGGGGGGGTCGGTACTGGGGGTTAAACCCAGGGCCTTATGCCTGCTATACAAATGCTTGCCCACTGAGCAGCTCTTCTTTTTCCTCTGAGATGGAGTCAGGATTTTACAGCTTGAATCTGAACTTGGTCCCCAATGCAGCAATGTCCAGAGGTGGGGCTTTTGTAGAATGGGTTAGATCAATAGACCTCTGATCTCAATGATGGGCTCATAACTGAATGGACTGCTAGGTGACGGAAACTTCAGGAGGTGGAACCTCACTAGAGGAAGTAGGTCCCCAGCCCAAGAAGTGAGCTGCTTTGCTCTGCCACACCCTTCCACCATGATGTGCTGCTTGGTCACAGGCCCAGAAGCAATGGAGCCAGATGATAACAGACTGAAACCATAAGTAAAAAAACAAACAAACAAACCAAAACCCCCCCCCCCAACTTCCCTTTTGAGTTTTTCTCAGGTATTCTGCCACAACAAAAAGCTTACTAACACACAGGCTGGTCTTGATCCCCTGGGCTCAAGTGATCCTCCTTTCAGCCTCCTGAACAGCTGGGACTATAGGTGCATGCCATCATAGCTAGCTGCCAGAAAAAAATTTTTCAATGAATATGATCAATATTGGTGGAAATCAGATCCTAGGGATATCCTAGGCAGGGTCAGTACCCACAGAGACAAAACCACAGATCAAACCATGTTCCCCCCAATAACTGAGATGTTTGAGGTAGGGTAGGTTGGCGATGTACATATGCTATCCCAGGGATCTCACTAGTAGGCACATATCCTAAGGACACAGCTTCACAGGAGCATGCGCCTATTCGTTACTGTACAATTCACAATAGCAAAAACAATTGGAGCCACCCATAGGCAAGTGGTTACTAAGATCAGGGTATACATACAGAGTACCATGCAGACACGACAGAAGTGTAAGGTCTCTGTGATATACTGCCACTTGAGAAGGAAGGACGCCAAACAGGGTGTGGGGTATGGTCCCACTTGTCTGCTTTTTAAAAAAAGGTTTATAGACACACACATACATCTGGAAGGACATATAAGAAATTAATAAAAAGCTTCCCTCTGAAAAGTACAGCTAGAAGACTTTTCACTGGGTCATTTTTTGCTTTTACAATGTTGATGTGTAAACTTTGTAATACAGGAGAAAAGTGTTCATAATATGTTTGGATGGACATGATGGGTAAGTAAGGTGATGTCTAGCACAACCTCAAGACTGGTTTGATCAGAACTTGAATGTGCAGTCAACTACTTGAAAACCCAGAGAGTTCACATGGACATGCAAATTTTTTCTTGAAATTCCATAGCCCACAGGGCTGGGGCTGGGTGGTGTACACGTCGGAAGGCTGGCACTCTGCCTCTGCCACAAAGAACTCTTCACTTGTATAGTCCCACTCCTGCGGGTGTTTAAGATCCCATCAAACGCTGACAGGCCGTTACAGCCAGAACAAAGTGGGGGTCTTCAGCTTCTTTCAAACATGGTGTTGGGGAAGCAAGAAATGCAAGACCAAGTCGCCACCTGTGACACTGGCCAGAGGACTCTCAGGAAACTCAGTCAAGTCCAAACCAAAATAACTTGGGTTAGTTCTCCCAGGCCACACGGCTGTTGCCTTATCAAACTGGTTGGTAAATAGCACTGCCCTGTGCCCCTTAAAAAGCCCCCGTCCCAGCTGTCTGATCGGAGCCCTGCGCTTACCCACAATCTATGACACAGGCTTGCGCATGGGACTGACCTAGGGGAGTTGTCGCCCAACACAAGACGCCAGTGCATTTGCCTATAATGCCAACCTGGACTGTGCCCTGACGTGAGGCTGAATGCTCGCTCGGCGGGCTGCTGGGAAGTCACAGAAGGTGGCCTGGTATGAGCAGAGCCGTGGCAACGGGGGTCGGCGGGAAGCCCGGGAAGCCCGCAGCCACATCAGGGGGCTGTGCCCTGCTCGGGGCCTAGGCTCGCCGACCACTGGCGGGTGCCTGCGACCCTGGCCTTTTCTGAGCCACTCACTAACTTCTGGGGTCACCTTACGGCCCTGCCTCCGAGATGGTGCCCTGGTCTACCGGTGTCTCCACAGGGTCCTCCCCCACCACAGTCACCCGCCTGCATTTCAGGAAGGGCTCTGGAGGCAGCCTGGTCCCCACGTTTGGGAGGCACTCAGGACGCCGAGCTCGGCCGCGGACTCCTGCAGTCCGCCTCTCCCCCGGCCGAGGCCGGGCCTCCGGGTGTGCGCCCGACGGCACCGGCGGGGACCAACGGCGAGCTGGCAGGGTGGAAGGCTCAAATGGAGACGCCGGGAACCACCTGCTCCCACCGCCCGGCCTCCGCCCAACCTCAGCCCCGGCAATGCGATCCCCAGTAAGGCCGCGGGCGGGAGCCGGGGCCGGCGTTCCCAGCATGCCCCGCGCCGCCCACTCCCACAAGGCCGCGGGCGGGGATTCGGGGCCGGCGCTCCCGGCATGCCCCGCGCCGCCCACTCCCACAAGGCCGCGGGCGGGGATTCGGGGCGGGGCGTTCCCGGCATGCCCCGCGTTGCGCCGCTACCCGCGGGATTTGAATCGGCGGCAGCGTCATGGGGGCTCAGTCGTTGCCACCAGCCTGGCAGCTCTATCTCAAGGACCACCGCGCCTCAACGTTCAAGAACTGGCCCTTCCTGGAGGGCTGCGCCTGCACTCCGGAGCGAGTAAGACTCCGGGCCTCTCGGCCCCCAACCCACCCCGCCCCGTCGCGTCCCTTGCCAGGCCTGTCGGTCCCGGGGCCCCGGAACGACCCCTCCCATGGGCTGCCGGCCCTTATCTGGACCTGGGTCCGACCTCTCATCCGCTCATGAGCTGTCCTTGTCCCTTGCAGATGGCCGAGGCTGGCTTCATCCATTGCCCCACTGAAAACGAGCCCGACTTGGCCCAGTGTTTCTTCTGCTTCAAGGAGCTGGAAGGCTGGGAGCCAAGTGACAACCCCATGTAAGTCCCTCTTGACGAACCTCTGTGGGCTTCTGAGATGCCCAGTTCCGTCAGAACTGGGATCCTCACAAACTGTTCGTAAATGTAAGATTGTAGTGCAGGAGCGATGGCCTTCCCAGCCTCATTTTGACTTTAAACAGCTCTGTGAATGGGGGCGTAACCCTACACCCTAACCCTACCCGTACACCCTAACCAAATCTTGTTTGACCAAAACGTCCTTAAAGGCGAATGTTGAAGGAAGACTCATGGGTGTAGGTTGCACCGTGCCTTCCAGGTTCAACAGAATACAGGGTCTGTTTCTACCCTGTGTACTCCCAGGAATCTCCAAATGCTTTTAGTACTAGGAATTTTTTAAAAATAGTTTTATGGAGATATGATCCACATATCACAAAAAACACCCTTTTTTTAAAAAAAAATTATTAGTCCATTGTAGTTATACATAACAGTAGGGTTCCTATTGACATAATCATACATGCATGATTTGCTCCATTTTAGGTCCCAGTACTTCTGTTTTTTCTCTATCCCCCTGTTCACCTTCCCCTTCCTCTATTAGTCTTTTTAAAAAAAATTTTTTATTTGTTCTAATTAATTATACATGACAGTAGAATGCATTTATGCATTTTAATAAATCATACATAAATGGAGTATAATTTTTCATTTTTCTGATTGTACATATTGTAGGATCACATCAGTCATGCAGTCATATATGTACATGAGGTAATGATGTCTGTTTCACTCTGCTATCCTGCCTACCCCCATACCCCTTCCCCTCCTTTGCTTCCTTCTACCTAAAGTAACTATTCTTCCCTAGTGCCCCTCCATCCCTTATTGTGAATTAGCATCTGCATATCAGAAAACATCCAACCTTTGGTTTTTTGGGTTTGGTTTATTTCGCTTAGCATGATATTCTCCAGTTGCATCCATTTACCAGCAAATGCCATAATTTCATTCTTCTTTAAAACTGAGTAATATTCCATCATATATACATATATATATGTAGTATTTATATATATATGTATATATATACACACACACACACACACACACACATAAATGCCTTTTTAATTTATTCTTCAAGGCACTGTTATTTTTTAAAATTTGTGTAAATATATGTGCTGTAGATCTTTCAGGGTTGTTTGTTTGCCATGCTGGGCATCAAACCCTGGGCGTTGCGTATGCTAGGCACAGGGTTTACTGCTGAGCTCTATCCCCAGCCCTGGATAATGTCTTTCCATGTTCTTTTCTCACCTCTTCTTGTCAGAATCGATTGTTTCCACAACCTTAATTTTCTTCCCCAGAGAATTACTTGAGTTGTTTCTCTTCTTGACCAGAAGGGTGTTTCTGTTTTTTCCTAATTCACTCAATATTGTGACCAAGCATTAACAAAACGGGCTAGTGGTCACACTAGGGATCAGTGGGGAAACATTTGTGGCATTATTCTTTTTGTTTTTCTATATATTTTTTTAGTTGTTGATGGGCCTTTATTTTTATTTACTTATATGCAGCACTGAGAATTGAACCCAGTGCCTCACACATGCCAGGCGAGTGCTCTACCTCTGAGCCCCAGCCCCAGCCCTCCCGCCTTTTTTTTTTTCCTCCTCTTTTTTGCAGTGCTGGAGATTAAACCCAGGGTCTTGGGTCTTGGCCATGCTAGGCAAAGCACTCTACCAGTGAGCTGCACCCCCCCGACCCAAATAACTAACTGTAGTCCCCCATCCCTGAATAGTGTTGTTCTTGAGAGGGGATTTCTAAGTGTTATGATATTTTTACATTATGGTTATCCTTGGCTGTCCTTTTGGACTCTGGCTGTGTTCTCCTAATCCTGGGCTGGTTACATGATTTCCACTGTCTAGATATTCCCATTGCAGAGAGTTAGGGTGTGAGGAGAGGAGTGCCCCTGGGAAGCCTGGCTAATGGAGCCCTTATCCTGAACCAGTGGACTGTGTAAACATTCCTGTGAAATGAATTTACTTCCAAAAGTGCCTTGAGGATTTCAGAGGGTTTTGACATGTGATTCCTATGGACATGAACCATACAACACTTTTCCTACTAATTGTAAAGGATTTCAGATGAAATCCTCTAGCCACAGGGACATGGGGCAGACATCTATGGCAAGAGAAAAGGTGGTGAACGTGCTGTGTGGGATGCGCCTGGGACAGCACTGGGTCCTTCAGCTGTGGGCCCCGCTCCTTGCTCTTGAAGCCAAGCAGGGCACATCCTGAGGATGGCTCACGGTGATGGGACATGGTGCTGGTCGTGAACCACCGCTACTTGACTGACATGCTCATGTGTTGATTTTTCTAGAGAGGAACATAAAAAGCATTCATCTGGGTGTGCGTTCCTTTCTGTCAAGAAGCGTCTTGAAGAATTAACCCTCAGTGAATTTTTGAAACTGGACAAAGAAAGAACCAAGAACAAAATTGTATGTATTTTTTGGGAAAGAACTGAGAGCAAACCCTGTTCAGCATTTGTAGGACTAAAACAGCCAGGCCCTCAGAAGCACTGGAGGAACTGTGTTCCTCAGGAGGCACCCAAAACCCTAGGGTGTGTTGGTGGGGCAGAGGGACAGAAGCGGCTGTCCTGGAGTATGACTCTGGGGTTGTGGGGAAGGTGTTCAGTGTGCGCTCCTGAGTTGGTAGGGCCGGTGATAGTTAAGATTGTCTCCCTGCCGTGGTAACAGCCAGTGTGGGGAGTCCTTAATGTGGCTGTGTGCCCTTGTGGTAGCAGTGGTATAAACAGAGGGTTCTGGTACTTGTGGTGAATGTATAGGAGGAGGCGACAGTTCAGCTGGACTGAGGGCATTTCTGTAGCTCAGCTTTGCCACCGGTCCACTAACATGGGGACACCCTGAGTCCACAAAGAGGTGACTTCCAGGAGCCGAAGATGTAGAGAATTTGAATTGTCAGAAACCAGGATTCCTAGTTAAATCTGATTTTCAAATAAACAAGGAATTATTTTTGAGTATAAGTATATTCTACATTTGGGTTGGCATTTACTAAATATTTTTATCTGAAGCTCAAATCTAACCAGGCAGCCTGTTTTCTTATGCTGATTTTTGTTACAATAAGCGGAGCCCCCTTGTCTTATAGGGAATAAATTTGGGGGAGATTTAATATCCTTGCAGTAAAGTGCTGGGTGTGGTTTGAGAGTGTTCCTGCTGTTTCTACTGCCCAGAGACTTTGAATTTCAGCCAGCCCTGTTCCCATGCCTTGCTGCGGGACAAAGGTGAGGACCCTTCAGGGTTACTGTGCTACCTTTTCACCTTGAAAATCATCTGGTTGTGTGTGTGTGCGTTGCAGGGGATGAGTCCAAGGCTGTGCACACGCAGAGACCAGGATGAAGTAATTCTTTGACATGCTGAGGGTGGCGACAGTCCCCATGCCAGGACAGGCAGGATCCAGCAGTCGGCAGCTTGCTGCAGGAGAGCACACTGAGGCACCAGGCCTGGGGACCTGCAGGCTGGCGGGAGGTGGGTGTAAGAGGCCTTCCTGCAAAGTGACTAGGTAGTGAGTGCCAGCCTTCATGGCCACACAGTCCCTTGGCATATCGTGCTTCATAATTGCTTTTGGTTTTTTACCAACCATTTAAAAACATAAAATAATATTTTAGCTCACGATGAGTTGGCCAGGCCGACCTGCAGGCCCTGCAATGCTGACCGCCATGGGTGGAAGACCAGCTTGTGTTTAGGGGACCGCTGGGGAGAGCCCAGGTCAGGGAGCGCTGGGTAAGACAAGGGGGCTCCGCTTGTTGTAAGAAAAAAATTCTCAAGCTACTCATACTTTCCTGTGTTGGTTTATAAAACTTACAGAATAGAAATTTTGTTTTGTGTAAGCAAGTGGCACACAACTCTATTGCTGCGATGTTTTGGAACTGTGCTGTCCAATACTGTACCTATTAGCCACCTGTGGCTATTATAAAGTGCAGTTCCTCACTTGCACTCGCTACTTGTTGTTCAGTAGACTGGGGCTGTGGCTCAATGCCAGTGTGTTTGGCAAGAGCAAGACCCTGAGTTCAGTCCCCAATGCCACAAAAAAAAAAAAAAAAATAGTGGTAGAGGACTCAGCTGTTACATGGGCCCAGTGGACGGTGTGGGTAATAGAACATTATTTTTTTTTTAATTTAATCTTATTTTTATTTTATGATTTATATGTGGTGTCGAGATTAAATCCAAGACTTTGTACATGCTAGGCAAACACCCTACCACTAAGCTAAAACCCTAGTCCTCAAAATGTTTTTTTTTATTTTTTTATTTTTATTGTAAACAAATGGGATACATCTTGTTTCTCTGTACATGAAGTAGAGGCGTACCATTTGTGTGATCATACATTTACCTAGGGTAATAGTTTTTGATTCATTCTGTTATTTTTTTTCTTCCCCTGCACCCTAGAACATTTTTGTCACTGCAGAAAGTTCTGTTTGATGGGGCTGCTGTAGTGCCAATCAGTTGTGAGATTTGTTGCAAATGGTTTATAAATAGCACGAAACCCTCTGTGCCTGCACACTCTGTGGAAGGGAAGGCGGGGGCTGGGTGGGAGCTACAGTACAGGGAATGGGCGTACCTGGGTGGTCTGCTTCCTGCAGAGCCCCTGGCCTCTCCCTTTGGGTCCTGTCACTTGTGGAGGTGTACTGGCGTGAGAGCCACTGCGAAGAAAGAGGGTTGGGGCACAGTCCTGAACTTACAGCTCATCACGTGACTGCAGTTCACCACTGAAGACAGCAGGGGTTTATCAGGCCTCCTTTAAAAGAACCAGAAGGGCCTGGGGGTGCAGCTGAACCACAGAGCACTTGCCTAGCATGTGCACAGCCTTGGTCATCCCCAGCACCACACATGCACAACCAGGTGATGTGGGTACGGGGTGTGGTAATAAAACACAGGAGACAGGAGGTGCTGGGCATTTCTGAGATCCCAGACTCAGGGTGAGGTTGCTGTTCTGGGTTCCCAGGGTGCCAGCAGGTGCTCTGGAGGCAGAACCAAGCCTGCCCTGCCTGGGATGTTCCAGCAGATGTATTGGTCCATAGGGATAGACAGAGATAGACAGAGACTTTCTTCTTTGTGAGATCTTGAGTGTGTAAAAACCTGTGCTGAGGATAAAGTGAAGCACTAGAAGAATGGCACAGAGTTGTAGCCCAGAGAGGTTCTATTTTTCAATAGCAAGTTTCTTGTTTTATTTAAAAAAAAAAAAAAAAAAAGGTATAGAGTGGGCATGGAGGTGCATGCCTATAATCCCAACTACTTGGGAGGCTGGACAACTTGAAGAGACCCTGTCTCAAAAGTTTAATGAATGTTAGAAAGGCCTGTAATTCCAGGAGACTGAGGCAGGAGGATTGCTAGTTCAAAGTCAGTCTCAGCAAAAGCAAGGCACTAAGCAACTCAGTGAGACCCTGTCTCTAAATAAAATACAAGATAGGGCTGGGGATGTGTCTTAGTGGTCAAGTGCCCCTGAGCTCAATCCCCAGTACCAAAAAAATATGAATGAATGAGTGAATGAATGAATGAATGTATGAATGTATGAATGTATGTTAGAAAGGTCTGGGAATGTGGCCCGATGGTAGAACACTCTCCTACCATGTGGGAGGCCCCGGGTTCCATCCCCAGTACAGCAAAAGCATAAAATGCAGATAATGACCTCCCCCTTGTTATGGTTAAGTTGCAGCTTATACAAAAGGGCTTGATCAGATTTAGGATGGGGGGCTGAGGAGATAAGCAAATGGAACTCTGTTTTTAAGGCTCCAGTCACACTGTGTATCAGTAAAGGCTCTAGAGCTGTTTGTCGGGTGCTTTGGTTTTTCTTGTCAGTTTGTGTTGTGGTACCAGGGATTGAACCCAGGGCTTGTGTGTGCTAGGCAAGCCGCACCACTGATCTGCATTCCCAGCTCTTTTAATTTTGTTTTTATCATTTTATTTATTTATAATACTGGGAATTAAACGAGGGAGCATTCTATCTTTGAGCTACATTCTCAACCCTTTTAAATTTTTATTTTATTTATTTGTTTGTTTATTTTTTGGTACTGGCCCACAGAACCTGAGGGCACATTATTACTGGGCTACATGTCCAACTCTTTTTATTTTTTACCTTGAGACAGGGTCTCGCTGATCTGCTTAGGGCCTTGCTGAGTTGCCCAGGTTGGCCTCCAGCTTGTTAGCCTCCAGCCTCAGCCACTCGGTAGCTGGGATTACAAGTGTGTGTCACTGAGCCTAGCTCAAAATTTTTAAATTTTTCTTTTAATTAATAATTTTATACTAAGATAGCCAAAGCAATCCTGGACAGGAAAAGCGATGCAGGAGGTATCATAATACCAGGCCTTAAATCCTACTATAGAGCAATAGTAACAAAAACAGCATGGTATTGGCACCAAAATAGACAGGTAGACCAGTGGTACAGGATAGAAGACACAGAGACAAACCCACATAAGTACAGTTATCTCATACTAGACAAAGGTGCCAAAAACTTATAATGGAGAAAAGATAGTTTCTTCAACAAATGGTGCTGGGAAAACTGGAAATCCATATGCAGTAAAATGAAATTAAACCCCTATCTCTCATCCTGTACAAAACTCAGTTCAAAATGGATCAAGGATCTAGGAATTAGACCTGAGACCCTTCACCAAATAGAAGAAAAAGTAGGCCCGAATCTCCATCATTTTGGCTTAGGACCGGACTTCCTTAACAAGACCCCCCATAGCGTAAGAAATAAAAGCAAGAATCAATAAATGGGATAGATTCAAACTAAAAAGCTTTTTCTCAGCAAAGGAAACAATCAATAATGTGAAAAGAGAACTTATAGAGTAGAAGAAAATCTTTTCCACACACACTTCAGACAGAGCACTAATCTCCAAAGTTTATAAAGAACTTAAAAAACTTTATACCCAAAATACAAAGAACCCAATCAATAAATGGTCTAAGGAAGTGGGCAACACTTCACAGAAGAAGATATACAGGTGATCAACAAATATATGGAAAAGTACTCATCATCCCTAGTACTTAGAGAAATGCAAATTAAAACCACCCTAAGATTTCATCTAACTCCAATTAGAATGGTTATTATCAAGAACACAAGGAATAATAAGTGTCAGCGTGAACGTGGGGAAAAAGGTACACTCATACATTGCTGGTGGAGCTGCAAATTGGTACAGCCACTCTGGAAAACAGTATGGAGATTCCTCAGAAAGTTTGGAATGGACCCACCATTTGACCCAGCTATCCCACTCCTCGGTTTATACCCAAAGGACTTAAAATCAGCATACTATAGTGATGCAGCCACATCAATGTTCATAGCTGCTCAATTCATAATAGCTAATTGTGGAACCAACCAAGATGCCCTTCAATTGATGAATGAATTAAAAAACTGGTATATATACACAATGGAATATTACTCAGTCGTAAAGAAGAATAAATTTATGGCATTTGCTGGTAAATGGATGAAGTTGGAAAATACACTAAGTGAAATAGGCCAAGCCCAAAAAACCAAAGGCCGAATGTTTTTTCTGATAAGTGGATAATGAGGGGGGGGGGAGAAGAATGAAGGAACTTTGGGTGGTGTAGAGGAAAATGGGGTGGGAGGGGGTGAGGGACAGAAAGAGTAGAATGAAACAATGTATATTTATGACATATATTTATCATGTATATTTATGTATATTATAAATGTATGTGTGAGATTACATGAATGGTGCAAATCTACATTGTGACAACCTGGAAATGAAAAGGTGCACCCCATTTGTGTACAATGAGTCAAAACGCAGTCTGTAAGGATAAAAAAAATTAATAAAAAGATCTAAAAATAATTTCATACTAAGACATTCATGGGCAAAGTTTAATATATACAGAAAGTACATATAAAAAAGTAACTTGGGCTGGGCTGTAGCTGAGTCCTTGGGCGCTTGTCTAGCATGTGCAGGGCCCTGGTTTCCATCCCCAGCACTGGAGAAAAGAGTCACCTTTTAAGTCAGCCTCTCACCACTTTTCTTATTCGAAAACAAATTTAATCCAAAAAGGTCTTTTGTTTGTGATATAGCAGAGAAGTTAAGGAGAATGTAAGACAGGAGAGGGAAAGGGGTCCCTGAACCTGCTAGTGTGGCTGCCATTTGCCCCTAAGAGAGAGCAGTGTAGGCAGACAAAGAGGCTGGAAGCCAGATTCAAGGAGGGACTGCCAGTGAAAAGCATTCTTTCTTCGGAAAAACTGGTTTCCACAGGGTTGTTGAAGGGGCAGGGAGGCTCTGGACTCTGCCTGGAGGCATTAGGAAGCTGGGTGGAGGGCTGGGGTTGTGCTCAGTGGTAGAGCCTCACCTAGCATGTGTGAGGCCCTGGGTTCCATCCTCGGCTTCCATATAAACAAATAAATAAAAATGAAGGTTCATCCACAACTAAATATATGTATATATTTTGAAAAAAGAAGTAGTAGTTGGGTGGATGGTGCTTGAGGCCAGAGCTCTGCCCAGACTGGTGGTGACCTCGATCTGCTTCCTTTGCACAACAGATTCCGTAGCACCTAGCGCATAGGAGGATAGGAGGCAAGCGGTCAGTTCCGTGTGAAGCCCCGTGCCTGCTGGTACCGAGTTCCTAGAAGTGGCCTGAATTAGAGGCAGCGAGCTGAATCTGGACACTTGCCCCAATGGCTGGGGTTTCTCCAGCTCAGCCTCCCTGGGTCTGCCCTAGCACGGCGGGTGTCTGCAGGTGCTCGGGAGGTGCTCCCTGTGCGGCCTTCCCACAGAGTGGCTGGGAGTGTTGGTCATGTGAATGCCTCCGTTCTCCCGCCTCCCCTTTCTTCTCTGGGGGTCCTGGGATAAATCCAGGGACTTGCACTTGGCAGGCAAGTGCTTTACTGCTGAGCCCAGTCCCTGCTTCAGTGTATTTGTTTTTTATTTCTAGGCAAAGGAAACCAACAGCAAGCAGAAAGAATTCGAAGAAACTGCCAAGAAAGTCCGGCGTGCTATGGAGCAGCTGGCTACCTTGGAGTGAACCGGCCGCGGCCCCTGGCCCACAGCGACGTGCCTTTCCCACGTGCTCCCTGCGTTGCTGCCTTTCCGTGGGGCCCTCAGCAGGACCTAGGAAGGAGAACGCCAACGTTTAGCCTGAGTCTTGTTTTCTCCCCAAGCGGTGTCAGCGCCCCTCCGCCTGCACAGTGGTGCTGTGCCCCTCTCCCTCGTAGGGGCCTGGGCTCTGTGGAGCCCCGGCCTGGAGCTGAGAGCAGGGAGGGCCGTCCCTGTGACTCGGCTGACGGCGGTGAGGAGGCACCTGCCGCGGAAGGAGCGGCTGGTCTTGGTGTTTCCCCTGGGCTTCTCCCAACTCGCCTGCCTTCCAGCGTGACGCCTCCTACAGGGTGATGGAATAAATTAATTTTAAAAACGGACTGAAAAACCTTTCTCAAGGAAGCTGGCTATGTTTGTTTTTTAAGTAAGTAGCTTGTTTATATTGTTTATAATCTTACAAGGTCATAAATTCAGTGATGCTGGAGCCTCGACCCCAGCATGGACTAGGCGGAGCTTAGCCAGGAGTGACAGGAGGGTTCCGGGGACCCTCCTGTCTGGCTGGCAGCGGGCGCTCAGCCAAGCTCCTCAGCCCTTGCGCTGTGCTGCTCCCACCCTTCGATCTTTCTTTCTTTCTTTCTTTAGATACATAGTTTTTGTGTGGTGAAGGGAATTGAGACAAGACCTTCACCCTTCCTAATGTTTCACTGTGTAGTTTTTAGATTTTTATTTGAATTATTGTTTCACAGATCATAACCTGCAATTAAAAGGAAGCCCAGGAGGGTACAGTGGCTGGGATCTGTAATCCCAGCCACTCAGGAGGCTGAAGCCAGAGGACTACAAGTTCAAGGCCAGCCTGGGCAACTTAGTGAACCTCTGTCTCAAAATAAAAAGTTTTAAAAGGGGCTGGGGATGTAGCTCCGTGGCAGAACATTTGCCTAGCATGTTCAAGGCCCTGGGTCTGATTCTTAGTGTCATTAAAAAAAAAAAAAAAAAGGAAGCCCAAAGCCATCCTAAGGCCTTGGGGAGACCAGTTATGTCATTAAAGGAAAGTGAGACAGCCAGGCATGATGGGGCTCACCTATAGTCCCAGCTACTCCGGAGGCTGAGGCAGGAGGATCCCAAGTTCAAGGCCACTCTAGGCAACTTATAAGACCGTGTCTCAAAATAACTAAAAGGCTAGACTACAGCTTAGTGATAAAGTGCCCGGAGGTTCAGTCACCAGTACCAAAGAGAAAGGCAAGAAGGTAAGAAAAGGGGGACAGTAAAACATGTCCCTGAACGCCCCTTTCCTGTCCTAAAACCAAGCTAGGTTAAGGGAAGATCAGGAGGCATTCTGGGCTGCGTTGTGCGGACACATGTTATCTTGAAGGACACAGGCCTTCTCCAGGTGTGCTGAGACCAGGCGAGTGGGTGTTATCTGTAGAAAGCTGCTTTCTCGCTCACGCCAGGACAGCTGCTCCTTGGGATGCTGGTCACACAAGGAACAAAGGAGACTGAGCTCATTAATGATGCCACTGCTTCTGCAGATTGACTTCACCTCCTCCCTCTGGCACTGGGAGTTTAACCCAGGGGCCTCCACCGCTGAACTACATCCCCAGCCCTTTCTTATTTTTATTTTGAGACAGGGTCTTGCTAAACTGCAGAGACCGGCCATAAACTTGGGATCCTCCTGCCTCAGCCTCCTAAGTCGCTGGGATTACAGGCATGGCCACTGTGCCCTGGCCTCCCTGTGGTAGCTGGTGTGGATGTGGAGCGGAAAGTGCTCATTTGGGCAGCTGTCCCAGAACAGCGTTGTAAGGGGTAGGAGGTGTGACCTGGAGGGGCACCAGACTGCCTGGGAAGTGTCTGTCCAGCCGCCGCCACCTGCCTGCCCCTTAAGCACTTCCAGTAAACCTTGTATCTCGTCCCATCTCCGAGTGTCCCCCTGGTCTCTCGGCAACCTATCCCACTGCCCTCACATAGCCAGCAGCGAATGTTACACAGGCGGAGCCTCTTTAGGTGGGCCTGGAGACTCCAGGGAAGCTTATTCTGAAAGGGTTGCCCCAGGAGACACTGTGAGCCCGAGGGACGTGCCTCACCACCAGGGAGACAGGCAGTGGCCCGAGTCGTCTTTCAGCTGTTGGGCTGAGTGCTGTGCCTGCTGGCCGCTGCGTCCCGCAGCCTGGTAGTGAGAGGCTGGCTGGTCTTGCCCTCGGGAAGCGAGGCTGCCGGGTGGGCAGTGACAGCCCCCTGGAGACCTCTGGAGGTCGTCTCGGTTGTCATTTCTCACTGCTGCAGACCCTGCTGGGCTTTTAAAGTGCTCTGGTTTTGTGTTTTTTTGAGGTGATCCCTTCTTTGCTAGCCCCAGCACGGCTGGTGAGGGATAAGGGTCCTGGCAGAGAAACGGGCAGCCCTGTGCTCTGTAAGGCCCATTGGCATGGTCCGGACTCACTCTGAGTGCACACATACAGCTATGAGGAAAGGTCCCTGAGATTTAGTTATTTCTGTCCATTTCAATGAGAGAGAGAGAGTGAGGTGCTTTTCCCTGTAAACGTGGAGAATATTGAAGTGGTTTTTGTTAAGAGAAAAAGTCTCCCGCCTCGTTCACCTGAGCTGCCTGTTTGTGATATTTGTGCTCATCTCTAAGAGGATACTTCGATAACCTGTCCTTTCAGATGGCTTTGTAGAACGAGAACGAGTGTTTTCTCCTGTTCCTGTGCCGCAGGTCTCCACTTTGGTCAGTCTTGACAAGCTGTGGCTGGTCCCCTGCCGGCTCACCCCTCTGCAGAGGTTCCCTCTGCTGGAAGATTGTTTTCTTTTTATTATTTTTTTAATTTCTGTTTTATTTTGTTTATTTTAGTCGTAGGTGGACACAATACCTTTATTTTATTTATTTATTTTACGTGGTGCTGAGGATCGAACACAGTGCTCACACGTGCTAGGCAAGTGCTCCACCACGGAGCCCCAGCCCAGCCCCTGGGAGCTTATTTTCTAAAGCACATTTATTACCAGACCTTAATGACCACCAATATCTGAAGCTTAATCAACATCTATTAATAAAGCCTCAGCCCTTAACTGATGGCAGCCGCCTCAACTTCCAGTTGGGTGTTCACTTCTTGGTTTGGAGTCGGATCGTGTCTGGGAAGATGTAGGTGGGAAGCCACGGGCTGATTCTTAGGCTGCCTGGCTGTAGGCCCACTGGGCCCCAGAACCCTCTCCTGTCTCCAGGGAGTGGCAGCTGCAAGGCTGGAAAAATAAAGTGCCTGCCCTCCTGCTGTGGGAGACGGACATGTCAAACGCAGAACTGTGGGACACCACTGCCTGCAGAGTGGCCACGCTGCAGTGGGACTCACCGAGAAAGGAGTAGCAGTGGGGTGCAGGTGCAGCTCAGTGGTGAGCACTTGGCATCAGGCGAGGCCCCAGGTTCCATCCCCAGCACTGGGGAAACGGTGGGCAGGAAGCACAAACAATCCAAAAAACTTGGCCAGGAGTCTGCAGCTTGTATGCACTAGGGCTGGGGCTCAAACCCGGGCAGTCCGGCCCCAGAGGTGGGCCCTTAAGGCCAGATGACACTGCCTGGCTCCAGGTATGGCTGAGGTCAAATGCCTGACCCCAGGCGAAGAGAACTGGCTGAAAAGTGTCCCTGTCCACTTTCAGATGGCTTCAGTTGTCAGAGTACTGGGGTTATAGGGAACTGAGACCTGCCTCCCCAAGACTTCCACTGAGCTTCGCAGAACGAACCTTGTTTTGAAATGAAGGTCTGCAGGAAGTTGTAAAGATGGTACGGAGCACCCTGGTGTTGTTTCCCTACTTCCCCCGCTGTAATGACGGACGACATCTATACATGGGATGTCTGAGCTGGGAAGAGGGTGGGTTGGGCAGCAAGCTTGTTCCAAGTGTCCTTCCCCACGAAGGGCTTCCTGTCTGACTCGTGAATCTCGCTCTGAACAGCAGAGGACCAACTGAGCTGTGGGTTTTCTTCCCACTAGGCTTAGTCCAGGCATCTGCATGTTTTCCACTGGATGGGACCAAACTTGGGCCTTGGCCTTTGGAGCTGGTTCCACCTAATCCCTGAGTGGTGACATTCATTCATTGTCACACAAATACCGAGTGCCAGGCACCTCACCCAGGAGTTGAAGCCCAGAGACCTTTCTCCTGCACGGGGTCCACAGGGTTCTTCCTTGTTTCCTGAAGGTGGGAAAGAAGGCCAACAAAGCCCTGAGTGGGGATGTGAGCCGGGACTCCAGGCAAAGGCATCGCTGAGCATTCTGTTGTCCAAGCCCAGTGGGCAGCTGCCAAAGGGACTAGGCGGGGACAGCTGCTGGGGGAAGAAATGGCAAGGACACTGGGGCCCTGCAGGTGTGGGGAAAGGGCCCCTCCTCAGCTCTGGTGGCAGCCTCCTGGAGCTGGAGCCTCCCAGACTGGAGTATTGCAAGGGGAGGAGACCACCCTGCTGTTCCCAGACCTGGTCACATCTCAAAGGATCCTGGCCATCCACATAAGACACAAAGGCAAGTGTTCCAACCTACTCCCCACCATGTAAGAGCCCTTTAGAATGTTCCATGTGGACTAGAACAGAGCCTTCAGTCTGCCAGGGTAAATGGGCTCCATTTTGCCCTGGGCGGGTGAAATGACCTGTTGGGAGGTAATTTAGGGAGGTTTGTTTTCTGCTGCAGGATGCCTGCCAACTGCAGTGAAATTAGTTTCAGTGGTGCTGATGCCGAGCGGCTCAGGGTAATCTAGCCCACGGTTTCAGCTGCTTCCTCAGTCCCGTGTTGGGGACAGTAGTTGGTCATTCTGGAGCAGGAGGCTCGCCTGCCAGATGGCTGTGGATGGGGCCAGCCATCCTGCTCCTCCCACCAATGGGCAATGGGGCCAGGTAATTAAACTGGCCTAAAAGAACAGAAGCTTAGATGTGGCCTTATTTTTTGTCATCGAAAATTGGAATGTCCCCATCATGAGCCTGCTCCTGCCTCTGATTTCAACAGTGATAGTCTGATGTGGCTTTGAAGAGCTGGGAGAGGCTTGGCGACTGCCAGAGTGGGGTCCTAGCTGATGGAGGGAAGAGGAAAAGGCAGGGGTCAGGGTCGTTCTAAAGCAGCTCCTCTTCAGCAGGGGCTGGGCCTAACTGGGTCCACTTCAAGGGAAGTACATCGGCAGGATTCATCAGGTGGCCCTCAAGGATGGGCGCCTGCTGAGGGGCAGTCTAATCCAGCTGTTCATCTGGGTTTAAACCCAGAACCCAGAGGTCTGGAAGAGCAGTTGTGGACCGCCGGCTGGCCATCTTCCAGCCCTGTCGCATGAAGGCAATAGATGTGTGGCCTTGGAGCTCAAGAGCTCCTCTTGGAGAGCGCTCGCCTAGCATGTGCGAGGACCACGGTTCGAATCCCCAGACCCACAGATGTGTGGCCTGGATTCCTCTTGCTGAAACCTCCCTCTGAGTACCACTGTCCTGGCCCTGACAGCTGTGTCCCTTCCTGCCCGAGCTGCAGTGGGTGCAAGAACAGAGATCCTTTTGAACCTCCTCAGCTCAAGGTCAGGGGGCTTCCTGAGGAGGCATGAAAAGACAGACCATTTCCTGTAGTTCTCCCCAAATAGTCAGTTCACATCTTGTACGCGCAGGTGCACATGCACACACGTGCAGGTTTCGACTCAGCCAAAGCCACGTCGACGGCTGTATTGTTTTACTGTAGCTGCTGGGGAACCTCGAGTTTTCATTCTTCACTATTCTTTCCCCCTGTAATCAGGGTGCAGGGCTGGAGGGAGGCCCTGGCAGCAGGAGAGGCTGCCCACTCCTCTCCCCTGCCCACTCCTGCTTTTGGAGGCTGCAGCTCTCTGAGCACCTGTTACATTCTCTCACCTTCTGGGTCCACCTGGCTTCTACAGAGAGGCATGGGCAGGGCAGCTCCAGCCCAAGGGTCAGTTGGCATGGGGGCCCCTCAGCTGATGCAGTGGGGTATCAGTCTTTGGTGGGGTGTGTGGAAGGATGAAGAGTCTACACAATACCAGAATAATTTGATGCCACTCTGTTTCAATAACTTTGCTGGAATTGCTCTTACTTCTTGTCCATGTTCCATAAAGGATCATGAGCCTAGTCAGAGAAAAAAATGGCCCCACACTTGGAGCTGAGAGGATTGGGCTGACCCTAAGTCATGCAGCTGCTGCATTCAGGGAGGGACACAGTGAAGGGACCAACCTCAACCTCTCCCTTCTCTGCATGCCCTGTCCAGCCCAGGGGCAGCCACCCAGGGAAAGCCACTCAATCTGGCCTGCCCTCTCAACAGTGCCGCTGCCCTGCCTGGGTCCCACAAGAGCTTGCTCCTGGGTTGGGGGACGCTGTGGCTCCTCTGCCTCCTGTGCCCACTACCACCTGACACCTGTTCTAGAAGGTTCTTTATGCATGCTTAGTAAGTGACTGAGTGGAGTCTGGCTTGCCAGATGTGGTGTTTGCAAACAGGAGCCAATCTGGAGCAAGGTTTTAATTCTGTAGGCCCCGCCCCGACCGCACTCGCTGATCCCATTTGGTTAGTCCTCAGGACTGATTAAGACCAGGATTCCTGGGCCAACCGGGGCCAGTGCTCAGCTGAGGCATCTTCCTTCCCAGGCTCAGGGGCTTCCAGGAGTTCCGGGTGCGTGGTCCAGCTGCCAAGAAGCTTCCTGGGCCAGGTCTCGGGCTGACCCTCCATCCCTCAATCGCGGGCAGCGGGGTCAAGCAGGCCTATGCCCACTTTGCTGCGAAAGAACCTGGGGTTTAGAGACTCGGAAATATGCCGAGCACCTGTGGCCGCTCCTGGGACGCTGGGATTTGGACCTGGGTGTGCGGCTCCGCTGCTACCTCAGGCTTTGCGACGTCCTCCTTTCCTTAAGGACAAACTTGGCGACCACAGAGATGTAGCATCAATTTCCCTGCAAAACTGAGGGCACCGCGTGGCCAGCAGCGCGTGCAAAAAGCGGTTCCGAGCAGAAGCGCCTTGGGCGGCGCGGGTGGACCCTCCTGCGCCCCCGCGACGCCCCCACACCCCCACACCCTCCGCCCCTGCTCCGCCCCTCCACGCCCACCCGCGGCTCGGACGCCCCCTCCTCCCGGCCCTGCTCCGCCTCCGCTTCCCGCACTCTCCCGGCCGCCGCCCGCAGCCCTCTCCGCGCCGCGGCCCTCCAGACCCGCGGCCCCTTCCCCTGCGCTCCCCGCGCGCGCCGCTGTCCCGTCCCCTCGCCATGGCCCGGCTGGGCGCGCTGCTGCTGGCCGCCGCCCTGGGCGCGCTGCTCAGCTTCGCGCTGCTGGCCGCCGCGGTCGCCAGCGACTACTGGTACGTCCTGGAGGTGGCGGACGCCCGCGAGCAGCTCTCCTCGCACTCGGGGCTCTGGCGCACCTGCGAAGGTGAGCAGCCCCTCCGAAGGCCCTGCGCGCCGCGCAGTCTGCAGGCAGGGTCTCCCGGCTCCCTCCCCGTCGCCCTCGCCCCCCCAAAAAAAAACTTCTGGTGACAGTTAGGCTGTGGAGGGGAAGGGACTCCTCAGGGCCATGCCAGGGGCAGCAGGGCCAGAGGTGGGAAGTGGGGCTGGCACTGTGCGGCCCCACAGGGACCTCAAGCACCTTCCTCTGGAACCTGCCTTGGGTAGAGTTGGGGTGGCTCATCAGGTGGGAGATGGCACGTCACCCCAAGGCGCCCATGGCCCTGCCACAAGTCTCTGGGTAATTCTGCACCTTATCCCTCTTCAATCTCCAAGTCTTGGAACCTCGGGAGGAATCGGAGGCCTCATGGAGGAGATAGAAGGTCAGAGGGAGAGCAGGGGAGTCCACTGCTCTGTGGCCTTCCTGCAGGGGAGGGTGGGGCTGGGAGGGGGCTGGTGTGGGAAGCCCAGGTGTGGGTTGCTGGGGGCCTCTGGAAAGGCCACCACCTTCCCCCCAGTGACCAGGAATTGTTTTGGTTGATTAACTGTGCACACCGGCCCTCAGCCCCCACCTCACCACTCTGGGGCTAGCCTGGGCTGGCTGGGCCATGTGAGGACGGGAGGAGTGTGTGAATGAGTGTGTGAATGCGTGAGCCTAGTGTAGCAGGCACACGCGCAGGAATAGAGAATAGACAGCGTGTGTGCTGTGTGCACATGCATGTGGCTGAGTGAGCACCCGTGTGTAAGTGGTGTGTGATGGGGAGGAAGGACGGAGCTGTGCTCATCCACTTGACCATGGAGTGTGTGCCCACACATGTGCACTATGGCCGTGTGCGTGTGTGAGTCAGAGCCCACAGGACCTGAGCCGCGAAGGTGCTGAGCGTGGGGCTCCAGTGAGCCATTCTGAGCGCGTCATTTTCCTTGTGGGCAGTCTGGCCTTCCTACTGCCTTGTATCACAGGGACCTTGCACTGCGCAGCCGGGAGGGAGCCTGTCCGGAGCATTAGAGATTTTAAACACACTTCCACACAACTGTGACCTGGCCATTAAAAGAAACCAAAGGAGGCTGGGATGTGGCTCAGAGGGACAGCGCTCGCCTAGCACACCTGGGGCCCTGGGTTCCATCCCCAGTACTCCACTGAAAATAATAAAATAAAATAAACCAAATGAGGTTTTGGGCTTCTGAGCCCATTCAGAGTCCCAGCCCCGAGTTCCAGGGGAGAGAGTCCAACAGAGTCCCATGGCCACAGTGTGTCTGTGTGACTCTGGGTGCTGCTGGGTGCCATTGTCCCCAGCTGCTTTGCACTTGGGCTTTCCAGGGCAGAGCGGCTGCGTTCCCCTGATGGACCCCTTCACCAGCCAGGGCCCGGACGTCTCCGCCTCAGTGCTGCACCTCCTCTGTGAGTCCTGGCAGTGCCACCCCTGCCGTCTCCCTGATTCTTCGGGCAGGGCTGGGACAGAAGCCACCCCACCTAGCCCACACAGAACTGCTTCCCGTGGCCTGCGGTTCCCAGGGGACCTTGCCTCTGCTCTCCAGTTGGCTCCTCACACAGGCACCACTTCCAGCCTGCCCTGACCGACCTGTGCCCAGTCCCCTTTAGTGCAATGGTCCACCCCTCTTTGTTGGGGAAGTGGGCAGCTCTGAGCCTGACTGGAGCTGGTGGGGCTCACGAGCTCCCCTTTTTGGACTCTCCTTTACCTTCCCAGATGGACAGCTGGTCAGCCAGGCACACCGTCTCCCACCTGGTGGGTTGGAGGGCACGTGTCTGCTGCCCCAGAGAGACCTGAGAGTGGGGGTGGGGAGGGTACTCGGGAACCTCCCTCCCTGGCCTCAGGAAGTCTGCACAGGATGAGAGGTGACCTTTGGGAGGGTCCTGTGGTTGCCATGGAGACAGGCATCAGCTCCCCCCACCCCCAGCCTGGCCGGAGCATGTGAAGCAGCACATCACTGTCCTGCAGGCAGGCGGGCCTCCACCTTCCTGGGGCAGGCTCCGCGTCACCCACACCTGAGCCCCCTCTCCCACAGCGCTGCACCGTGCCGTCATGGTGGTCCTTCCGTTGAGCCTAATCCTCATTGCCTGCGGCTGGGTCTGCGGCCTTCTCAGCTCCCTGGCCCGGAGTGTCCCTCTGCTGCTACTCACTGGCTGCTACTTCTTGCTGGGGGGTGAGTCCAGGGTCCCTGGGGAGCCAGCTGGGACTGCAGATCCTGGGAGTGGGGCTCCGCCTCCCTGTGCCCCTGCCCATCCTCTGTTCCCCTCTGGGCTGCACTGAGCCTGGGCACCCCAGGAGACAGAAGTGGCAGCAGAGCTTCTGACTGGGACCTGCATGCCATGGAGGGCGGCTCCAGAGTCGAGGGGGAGGCCAGCCGGAGCATCCCCTAGTGACCGTTCTGCTGGGACAGATGGTGCTGGGCTATGGTCTGCCCCCTGCTGCTTGCCTCTGGGACCTGCGTCCTGGTGGGAGGAGCAGGGGAGGAGGCAGGGTTCTGGCACAGATGAGGCAGCGCCAGGCACTAGGAGGGGTGAGCAAGGGCACCAGGGTCCTTGGCATCGACCCCAGCCTAGGCCCAGATTAGAATTAGCAGCAGTAGAGCAGCCGACTGCGTGCTGGGCACTGGACCCAGTACTGGCCCAGGGGCCCCTCAGTGCCACCTTAACAGCCAAGAGACCCAAGGCTCTCAGAGGCCCAGGATTCTCTAAGGTCAGAAGGAAACTGGTCCTAGGTCTTCACTGCTTTTAGTGTTGTCTGCCTCAGCTACCAAACCCCCCTCCTGCCTAGGCTGGTTGTCACTGAAGGTGGGACGGGTGGCTTCTTGGGGTCAGTCCTCAATGGCCTTTGTCATTTGGGGTCAGGCGTGTGTTGGGCCTTGTGTCTTAGGCCAGCTCTACTGTCATGGTCACAAAGACCAGACCATATAGGGCTGGGTTCCTCTCCTGGGCAGGCCTGCTTCCCTCCCCAGGGGACACTAGATTCTGGTAGACCTTTGTCAGGAGCAGGTGGTAGACCTCACTGGAAGCTGAGTTTGGGGGAACCAGCAGCCTTGGTCTTGGCCACAGGCCAAGAAGACCAATGAAAGTCAAGTTCTCCTTCACTTCAAAATGGAATTGGGAATAATCAAAATGTCAGCTATGATCTTGACCAGGGTCAGAGTCTGCAAGGGTCCAAGATCCATTAAGAGGACCTTGGGAAGCACCAGAGAGGAGGAATTGGGTTGGATTTACCTCGGCAGCCTTGTGCAGACAGGAACCTCTGTGCTGTACTTGAAACAAAGGTGCACGTGCAGGCTGGGGGTCTGGAGGCAGCTCCTGGGAGGCCCAGAGCACTCCAGCCTCCTGGGGCAGAGGGTGCACCACTCCGAGGGAGCAAGGGTGAGGCTCGAATGGCTTGAAGGACATCCCACAGCCCCCTTGCTCAGGGCCACTCCAGACTCGCTGCATGGCACTTCCAGGAGCACCCAGAGTGGCCCTGCTGGAGCTAGTATTGGCACCAGCTCCTGGTCTGCAGGGCTGAGGGTCAGCTACGGACAGCAGTGCTGAGGCTCTGAGATGGCAGTGTCACACCCAGGGGACCTAGCTGAGGCCAGCTCGCCCCATGCTCCCCCATTAGCACTGTAGGAAGGAGAGGGCAGGGTGGTGTCAGGGAGAGAGGGCCCTGCTGAGTGTCCTCAGTGCTGACCAGCCGGGGGCTGTGGTGGTGAGCTGCCTGCTGAGCTCTGGCTGCCAGGGGCTGTCCCTAGGGACACACTGAGCAGCCACCCTGCCCCTTCTCTCCCCAGGTGCCCTGACTCTGGCAGGGGTCAGCGTCTATATCAGCTACTCGCACCTGGCCTTTGTGGAGACGGCCCGCCAGTACGGCCTGCAGCATGTGCAGGGTGTCCGCATCAGCTTCGGCTGGTCGGTGGCCCTGGCCTGGGGCTCCTGCGTCTTGGAGGCGCTCAGTGGCACCCTCCTGCTGGCAGCCGCCCGAGCCCTCAGCCTGAGCAGGCTCCCGGGTGCTCCCCACTCTGTGGTCATCTGAGTCCTGGCGGGTGGTGGGAGGGGACAGTGCTTGGCTTCCCGTGGCATCTCCTGGGAGTCCCAGTCCACAGGCCTGGCTAGAGTCCTGGCCTGGAAGCCGCCCTGGTGGCCCACTGGGGAAGCTCCCCTGCCCAGTCATCTCTTCAGGTACTAATAGGGTTACCCCTCTTAGAGACAAGGACAGAGGCCAGGGCCCCACGGCCACACGGGTTCTTGTGGCAGTTGGGTGGGGCGCCTTGGGCTCCTGGGCTCTCTGGGGGGTCTTGCCTCTCAGGTATGGCGGGCACTCCCCCTCACTCCTGCTGTGCTGCCCTCAGCCGCCCACATTCCTAGGGACCTGGGACGGTCCTGATGAGGGTTGGTGGCAGAGGGCACAGGTGTGTGTTAAATATGGCTGGCTAGCCCTGCTCCCCAGCCCTCCAGCCCTGTGCAGTGGTTAGCTTTCACCCTGGGTTGCCGCGGGAGACTGAGGCCCAGACCACTCAGGAGCCAAGGGCAGAACCCCATGGTCTGGTAGGTTGGTGGGACCTCCCAGGCCTCTGTTCTGTCCTCGTGCTCCAGAGCAGAGTTGGTGGGGAGGACAAGGCTGAGGTCCCTTTAGTTTGTAGGCACAGAGGGACCCTCTCCTTCCCCATGTGCCTATGCCCCTCTTTTCTTCCCACCAGGTGGGTGACTCTGGATGCATCCAGGCGGGGCGTATACTGTGGGCCATTGCTCCTGCTCGGTCCTGACCCTTCCCTTCTGCTGAAACCTGGGAATGCCTGTAACTGCCAGGGCCCTGGAGGCAGCCTGACTGACAGATGTGGAGGTCCCAGAAGGGCAGAGTGGGTGGGAAATGCTGTGCCAGGGCGGGGGCATCTCACCGTGGTGGGATGGGGTGGGGTGAGCTGGAGCCGAGCTGGACTGGACGAAGGGGCTTCTCAGTCAGAGGGGCTGGGGCCGCCCAGGGTGGCACAGGTCAGGCCTGGAGTTTGGGCTGCAGACTTGCTGAACGGCAGGCAGAGGCTCAGCTGCGAGGGGCTTGCTCGCAGGCCTAGGCTGGTCCAAGGAGGAGACCTGTGAGAACTGGCTCGGACAGTCCCCAGCTGAGTCATCTTGAGCCCCAGGCAGGGGCAGACACATTTTTATGTAGGTGGACAGTCGGGCAGATGCAGGAAAGGGGCCCCAGGGGAAGGCCCTGGAAGCCCCATTTCAGGTGCAGGGCCTTCCTGAGTTTGGGGCTGGGCACTAGGGAAGAGGACACCTTCAGAGGTTTGGTCTCCCACCCCTATTCGTCCTTTATTGCTCCTGGGGACATGGAGCCGGCACGGATTTGGCAGGACCCACCGAGGACAAGGGACTGGGAGTTTGAGTGGGGCTTCCCTTCTGCCACGTTTTAACACAGGCCACTCCCTGTGGGAACACCCTGCCGATTGGACCTTGAATAAACCAGCCTGTGCTCTCTGCAGAATGAGCTCTGTATTTTTTTCCTAGAATTTTTCAAAATAGGTCACACTCACCCATGTCTCACAGACGGTAGGAAGGTGAACAAGCACCGTTACCAGGGTGTGTGCGTCTGTCCATCCAGTGATGCCCTGTGTGTCTGCTGGCATGGTTGTCCCTGTCCAGCCAGAGATGCCCTGAGTACGTGTGTGTGTACACACCCTGCGGTGTCCCTGGCAGACAAGGACCTCCCTCTCCCCAGGTCAGCATGGGCTGGGAGGAGCTGGGCCTGCAGCTGGCTCTGGGCAGCTCTCTTACTTAGCAGGAAAGCCTTCGGGCCTCCCCTTAGCCCCTGTGTGTGCCGGGGAGCTGGGGTGTGAGTTTAGCTCCAGGCCCCTCTGGTTGCAGATGGGCTTGGGCTCTGGGGCTAGGACACTAGGAATACCCCCACTAGTGGCTGCAGGGACCCCAGAATTGCTTAAGGATGTGTATGTGGCCTGCAGTGCGTGGGGGTGGGCATGGGGCTTAGCCAGGACACTTGAGTCCCCTGCGGTGGTGGGCCAGTCCCTGTGGTGATTGGGTTTCACCTGTTTCATGGTTCACTGGGTGGCCAGGCTGTGGCCAAGGTGAGAAGGCAGGTAAGTGCCCCCGGGAAGGGTCAGTGCTGCTTCAGTGTTGTTGAGGACAGGCTTACGTGGTGCCACATGACCTAGGGCAAGAGGCGGGGAGGGCAGGAGAGCTTGGCACTCCTCTGTTCCCAAAGCCGAGTCCCAGGCCTGCAAGGAATCCCTGCCTCCAGCATGGATCTCCCCTCCTCACACCCTGTGTCAGCCGTGCCCAGCGCTGCCTGCCTCCCTGCCCCCCGAGACGCACGCGCCCACTCCATCCCGTAGCGGCTCCCTTCCTCCGATGCCACTTATGCCCTGACCACAGCCTGGGCTGAGTCTGGAGGCTCAGACCCCACCCCACCCAGCATCCACAGGTGTGGGAGCCGGCCTGATGCTGGCCCAATGAAGTCAGCGTGCATTGCAGCTCCGGCCCTGCGTTAGCCAGCTTTACGTCACTGCGATCCAATACCCGGCAGGAACCACTTAGAGGAGGAACTTTATTGTGGCTCACAGTTGCAGAGGTTCAGTCCCCGGTCGGCTGACTCCATTGCTCTGGGCCTGAGATGAGGCAGAACAAGGCAGAAGGGCTGCAGCAGGGGACGCGCCTCCCCTGACAGCCAGCAAGCAGAGAGAGGGGAATGGGGTGCAGGGAAGATGCCCCCTGCCAGGGACCCATCTCCTCCAGCTATGCCCCAGCTGCCTGTAGGTACCACCAGTTAGTCCACTTAAACTAAGATGGGGCGACTGGATCACAGCTCTCATCATCTAATCGCGTCACCTCTGAATATTCCTGCATTAACCCGGGAGGTTTGGGGTGACACCTCATATCCAAACCGTAACACTCTATCTCTTAGTTGCTGGTGCTGGGGGGCAGCTGTTGTGCGGGTGCCCCAGTATCCCTGAGCAGATGCTACACAGACAGGCACCCGGCACCAGAGCCGCTGCAATGTGCTAGCCACGTGGGTGAACCACCAGGGAAGCAGATTTGTCCAACGGTGTGGTCCAGCCAATGTCCTACCTGCCACCTCAGGAAAATATCCAAGACAGGACCTCTCAGCTCAGCCACTTCCTGATTCCCAACGCACAGAAACCATGAGAAGTAGTGAATTATCGTCACTTGAAGGTGCTCCTGTTTTTGGGGATTTGTTGTACACCAACAGCGAGCTGACACTGGCCCCAGAGCAGTGCAGATGTGGGATGGCAGGCGTGGGTGCTGGCTTTCTGTGATTCTCTGAGTTACTTCCTCCTCAAACACTAAGGAGCAGTCCTGGGGCCCTGGGGAGCCCCGGATGCTGGATCTCCTGGCCGCAGATCTGGATTTGTCTAGGGGGTGGTGGCCCTGCTCTTTTCCCATTGACCTGCTCACTGCAAGCCAAGATGTCCACCGTGCTGCTGTCTCCCCAGTGTGGCCACCTCCTGAGCACTGTGCCTGTGTGTCTGGGAACTTCCTGGCCACCTCCTGAGCACTGTCCCTGTGTGTCTGGGAGCTTCCTGGCCACCTCCTCCACTTGGGGTCTCAACTGAGCACTCTTAAGCCGATGTCACTAGTCTCTCTAAACTCCAAGGTGACTACATAATGCTATGGTTTGGGTCTTAGGTGTCCCTCAAAGATCCAGGTGGTAAAGGCTGTGCTACAACGGGCTGCCGTGCCATAGGTCCAAACAGTGAACTGGAGCCTGCAAAACTGGGAGCCCAGATAAACCTCTTGGCCTTATAAACTGATGAGCTCAGATAGTTGTTAGTGATGGAAAGCCAACACACAGATCTCCCTTCTCTGCTTATACACATTCACATACATACACACATATGGACCCAGAATGAAGTAGACACAAACATTAATGGGGGTCATTCTTGGGTATAATATGGGCGATTTCAATTTTATTCTTTTTACATTATCAAAAGCTATCTGTACTTCCTCTCTTGTTCTTGGCCAGTCTCACCAGGGTTTTTTTCAATTTGGTTATGCTTCACAGAATGACTTTTGGGTCTGTTCGTGCAGATATATTTTTTCCTGTGTTTTTTTTTTTCCCTTCCTCTTCCATGGTTCTCTCTTGAGCTATGTCTTATCTGTTATCAAACCTATACACTGAATTTTTTTGGGGGGGAGGAGTTATTGAACCCAGGGGTGCTTAACCACTGAGCTACATCCCCAGGCCTTTTTATTTTTTTGAGACAGGGTCTTGCTAATTTGCTGAGGCTGGCCTTGAACTTGTGATCCTCCAGCCTCAGTCTCCCAAGTTGCTGGGATTACCGGCATGTACCACCATGCCTGGTTGAGTTCTTAATTTATTACATTTCTCAGTTTTAGAATTTCCATGTAGTCTTATAATTTCTTAAATATTTTATTTTAAAGCCTGTGCATAACAACTCCATTATCATGATCATATAAGAGTCTATTTCTTTTATCTGTTTCTTCCTCTTGATTTTCAGTCACATCTTGTCACAACCATCCCTTGCCTGGTTGTTTCTGATTGAGTGGGACGTCACACATGCAAGACTGTCGGCTCTGGAAGGGGTCCTCTTCCCCCAGAGAGGGCTGGCCTGTACTTCCAGCCCAGAGACGTGGGGCACCTGCACTCCCCGCTTCAGTCCCAGCCAGGGCCTGGGCCCACCCTCAGGGCCCCAGTTGCCTCAGCACAAACTCCCACTTCCTCAGCGCCAGTTCAGTGTCCTGGGCGGAGATGTCACGGTGCCACACGGCACGCACAGACTGCTCTGTCCAGGGGAACAGCAGCACGCTGACAGCACGGCCAGTCCGGGCCACCTCGTCGGAGCTCACGGACTGCAGGCGCTGGCACAGCTCCGCAGGGGGCAGCCCCTCCACCTTCACCAGCACCATGTTGGTCTCCACAGCAGCAGGATCCACAGAGCAGATGGGCGATGCCAGGGCCTGGAGTCCTGGCCGGGTCCTGCTGTGAGTAGAGGCCCACCCAGGACCCCACCATGGCCCCACCACCCTGGGTTGTCACCTGGGGAAGGGAGAGGGGCCAGCAGCTGCACGGGAGAAAAGGACTGCGTCCTGACATGGCCCTTGGGATCACAGGGACTAGACTACGTTAGCCACGTGAACGTAGACAAATCAGGTGACCCCTCTGGACCTGTTTCCTTATTGCTGAAGAGGGTCATCATGGGACTGTTGTGAGACTCAGTTCATGGATGAAAGACCCAGGAGAGGTGTCACCCTCTGACTCTGCAGAGAACCGTGATTCCTGACTGCACTGAGCGCTTCCAAGCACCAGGCACTGCACGGAGCAGGGTTGGAGAGGCCAGTTGACCAGGGTTTCACCCTAGAGACTCCGTGGCTAAACCTCGGTCTCCTAAAGGCTAGGAGGACGCAGGCCTGCTGGGGGCTTGGGCCCTGATGCAGGAGATCCACCCCCGCCCTTACCCAGGATGGAAGGAGCAGAGGAAAGGAAGGGTGGGAGCAGTCCGAGCACCTTTGGCAAATCTCCGGGCGTTCTCATGGTCCCTTGGCAGCACTTCCTCTGCCTCAGCGAGTCCCACCAGGGCGGCTGCGGCTAGCACCCCAGCTTGGCGCATGCCCCCACCCAGGGCTTTACGGAGGCGCCAGGCTTCTTCGATGAAGTCCTTGGGTCCCCCAACCAGGGCCCCCACTGGTGCACCCAGGCCCTGGGGGAAGAGAGGAGGCTCCAGCTGACCCATCAGCATGGGAGGGGCAGACGCTGCAGCAACTGGAATCCAGGACCAGCTGCCAGGACAGAAGCTCAGGGACTCAGCTCCTTTTGCACTGCACCCCCGCCCCATTTATCTCTGGAAGACCAGCCCAGGGGCTTTCCCACCTTGGAGAGACAGAAAGACACAGAGTCACAGTGCTCCACGATGCGGGCGGGGGGGACACGCAGAGCCACTGCGGCATTCATCAGTCGGGCTCCGTCCAGGTGGACACGGGCCCCATGGGACTGGGCCAGGAGGTGTACCTGGGGGCGAAGTGCAGGTGGAGGTCAATGGACAGGAGCTAGGGCAGGTCTCTAGGAGACGGCTGGGTGTGGCTCTTAAAGAATTGAGGGGTCTGGAGTCACCCGAGTGGTTCCATTGTGCTGCCTGAGCCTCAGTGGTACCTTAACTCGAGTGTCACGGTGCCCGGGATGGATCCCAGGGCTGCGCCCGTGCCAGCTTCTTGCAGTGCTGGGCCTGAACCCACACAACTCTTCTTTATGGAGCACTTGCCACCAAGGACGCCAACGTCCCACTTTGTTTACACACATGATGGCAGCAGGAGGGGCCCGTGGGGCAGAGGGCTTGGAGGAAGGTGGTGTGCCCAGCACTCACGGGGCAGCAGCCTCCCTTTGCTAGTGCTAAGGACCAGGGGAAGTGGGAGCGCAGTGCGCTCAACACCTGCTGACCCCACAGCCTCAGCAGCACGTTCCCAGGCCAGGAGCCGTCCTCGGTGCTGCCCTGGAACGGGCGCTCAGCAGGGTGAGAGTGCACAGGTGCATATGCCCACACGAGCGAGCCATCTCTGTTCCTCGGCAGGTTCGGGGACCAGGGCCCCTACACTGGGACAATGATCCCTTTGCCTCTTTAGCCTAGCTGACACATGCCCCGCATCGTCTGCCCACTAACAGGAGCCCACAACGGTCAGATGAGGGCTCAGAAGACACCGGAAGCCAGCAGCAGGCCGGGGGTGGGGGCAGCAGTGGGGCTGAGCCTACCTGGCGGAGGTAGTCCATAGGGAGGACCCGGCCTCCTGAGCTGCTATGTGTGTTCTCTAGGCACACAAGCTCACACACCGGGTGATAGGGGCTCCCAAGGCCCCGAGTGATCACCCTCTCCAGCTCAGCCAGGTCCAGGGTCCCATAGGGCAGGTCTGGGAGCAAGTGAGAGTGTACCCCAGCAATCTGCAGGTGAGGAAGGGGAAGGATCAAGCAGGTCTGGGGGCCAGCCGTACCTCCTGGGGGAAGGGAGGGATCTTCAGAAATAGGGAGCCAGACCCCGATCCGGTGCCTGCTCATCCCCAGTTCTGGGCTTCAAGGACTTTCCCTTGCTCTGTGCATCTAACACAGCATCCCAGGTGAAGCGGGAACTAGGCCCTTGGCCAGTATTCATTTGAGATGTTTCCCTGTTGCCTCTGGCTCGTTCCCGGAGTGCCAGTGTTCCAAGGGCCCACTAGGGGGCAGCAGAGCACCAAGCACCAGGCAGGAAGCTGCTTCCGCCCCCACGTGGCAAAGCGAGGACCTGGCTCTCCCTCCCACCCTCCCTGCCAGCTTCTCTGTGGCTCTCCCCTTTGATCTGCAGGTCCTAGCCAGTGCCTAGGAAGCAGGGCCTGAGCCACCTCTGCTGGCTAGAGGATGCCCGGGGCTGAGGGGAACGGTGCCTGGCTCCTACCTGAGCCACTCCGCCCTGCTCATAGACGTGGAGGTGGCACTCCTGACCAAGGAGGAGCTGGGAGCCCCGGCGCCGGCAGTGACCCATCACTGAGACAAACGAAGGAAGGCAGGACTTGGCACTGAGTCCTGGGGACCTGCGTACCCCTTCTAAGCTTTATCCAGGTTGAGCCTCAGGTCACAGCAAGCTCACGAGCACCTTATGCCAATTAGGAAACAGCACCCCTTCAGGACACCTTAGTTCTGGGATGGCACACTGTGCATGCTGGGCCACACACCCATGCCCTGTGACCCCACCTGCAGACCCTCTCCTGCAGGGAGAAGCTGGCCATTATGCTGTTCCTTGAGCACTGGCAGCTCAGGGCACTAGCAGCCACCTGGCCCTGGCAGGAAACTGGGGGCACATGCACACCAGGAATCTGGAGGGGTGTTTAATGACTGATAGCTTACAAGGTGAGGCGGATGGAGGGACATCACAGGATGGCCTAAAGGGGTGAGGATAGTGTAAGTACAACCCTCTGGGGCCCGGGCACCCCTGGAATGAGAAGCTGGGGAGGAGCAGGGATCAGCCGGCCTCACTCTCCTTGCCTCCCTCTCCTGCCAGGACACCTCAGTGGCTGCACCCAGCAGAAATCCAGGAATGTTGTCCATGAATGTCACAGCCCTGCACAGAGAGGGGCAGTGGAGGACCTGGGAGTCAAACTCACCACAGATGAGGTTGGCCATGGTATTGGTGGGCACAAACAGAGTCTGCTCCACCCCGAGCAGCTGGGCAGCCTTTTCCTGCAGCTCTGAGGAGGAAGGGGGGCGGGGCAGGGAAACTCTATCAACAGTCACCCACAGAGCAGCTGTGCGCTGGCGAACAGGCACAGTTCAAAGTCCATTCATTCCAATGTGAGCCCCCTGCCTGAGGCTGAGGTGCGTGGTCAAGTGGGCGGCGCTGGAGCCCACTGCACAGTCGGCCAGCTGCACAGTCTGTGGCCTGGGTAACCGCACAGCGGCTCTGGAGGCTCCTCAGTCCCAGGCCATGGTTCCCTCCCAGGCCACCGAAACTCTCTTGTGGTTTGAACCTCTGTCCCACCCCGACCTCACACCTGTCTTGCTTCCTTTCCCATCAGCCCCAGCAGATGGGGCCCTGTGGTTTCTCTGTTGACTTCCTCTGCCCCTAGGAGGGAGCCTCTGGGGAGCTTCTGAGGAACTGGAGGGGCAACCAAGGGTACACCTGGAGCACAGGTAGGGTTCCTGCTTTAAAGCCCATGCTGCCTCTCTGACTGTGGCATCAGGTCCAAAGCGTTTGGCATGACACTCAAGGCCAGAATGGTCTTGCCTCTGCCCCATCCCAAGAAAAAAGTGCCCCTGGCACCCCACACCCCAGCCACATCCCACCTTTCTCAACAGCGGGCTCCTGCTTCTGAAGCCCTGCTGCCCGGGAGTCAGTTTCCCTTCCCTGCCTGGGGCACAGCCGTCACCCTTAAGGGACGCTCCTCTGGAAAGTCCCCTTTCCCTGTGAACCACACACCTCCCCCTAACCCCCTGCTCCCAAGGAACCCTTCACAGGCAGCTGTCAACACAAGCACCTGCCCCTCCCTGGCCCTGATATGTAAACCTGTCCCTCACACAGCAGGCTGCCTGCTGAGCAGTGCCTCAGCATCTTTGAAATTCCTGCCAAAAACCAGGAGTCTACTGGATGCGTGACCAGTCCCAATCACCCCTCGACCCTGCAGACAGGCCCTGGGAGTCTAACTGGCAACTTGTTCCTGGCCCAGTGAAGGGCTGCACCCAGCCCAGCAGAACCAATGCAGTGGTTCACTGTGAAAGCAACTCAGCCCAGGATGGGCTGTGGGCCCCTGTATCCTGAAAACAGTCCTTAGATTATTAGATCCCAATCCTAGGAAGTGTAGACGATGGAAAACCCCCTTTTCCAGATTGGTTTTGCTTGTCACCAAGGAGCCAGGCAGAGGTGCAAGAGGATAGTTATAGATTTTAGAGTCAGAAGAACTGTGTTCAAGCCAGGCACAGTGGCGCGTGCCTGTAATCGTAGCGACTTGGGAGGTTGAGGCAGGAGGATTGCAAGTTTGAGGCCAGCCTGGGGAACTTGGACCTGTCTTAAAATAAGAAAGAAAAAGGGCTGGGGACGTAGGTCAGTGGTAGAGACCCCGGGTTCAATCCCCAGTACTGCAACAAGAAAAGAAAAAGAACTGAGTTCAAACCCTGGTTCAACCATTGACTAGATATGGCAGCTGGGTGACAATGCACCGTGCATACAAGTCACCGGATTAGCCTATTAAAATGCAGATTGTGGCTCAGCAGGCCCAGTGTGGGACCTGTCCTGGGTGATGGACCAGCAAACTCTCGGAGCGCAATGCTCGACCTGCGGCCGGTGCTCCCTGAAAGTCAACTGAGCGCCAGTCCTGGCCGCCCTCCCCGCCAGCACCATGGACAGCGCCCTGGGGGTCACCTAGACGACCCCCGCCCCGGGCCTGCATGCCCGGCTCACCGCGGACGGTGGGGTCCTCGCCGAAGTCGTCGTCCCCCACGACCGCCTCGGCCATGGCGCGCCTCATGGCCGGTCCAGGCCTGGTCACCGTGTCGCTGCGCAGGTCCACCACGTGGGCTGGGACCCCCGCCCGGCTCCCAGACCATCGTGCGCAGGGCGCCCTGAATCTCAGGGCCGCGGCCCGGGCCAGTCCGCAGAGCATGGCGGGGCAGCGCCTGCTTCCCACCCCGGCAGGAGCGGTGGCTTCTCTCCTCCCGGGGAGGGCGGCTAGGAGCCACGGGCCGGCGCGGCCGGACTTCCCTGACTTCCGAGGCTGCGGACCGGGGCCTGACGGGCCGCTGGCCACGCTGGGAGTTGTAGTCCTCGCTGCATTGCGGCGAGTATTGCGTGAGCCCGGACGGGCCCCGTTGCATCCTGGGAGTTGTAGTTCGAGGTCCGTGGCGGAGGTCAAATGAACTGGGAATGCTGGAGCAGGGGGTCTGCTTATAGGGCAGATGTTCATGCGGCTCTCACCGTGTACCAGTACTGCTCCAGACTCGGCGAATTTAACTCAGTTAAGCCTTCCAACAACTCTGGGAAAACTGTCATTGTCCCTGTTTTACAGATGTGGAAACAGATTCCAGAAACTAATGAACATGCCTAAGGTCACCTGGGCAGGAACTGGTGGAACCAGGGGTCAACGGTCTTCAGAGGATAACTTTGATGCACAATGTTATGTTGCCCCTAAAGAGTGGTTTTCTGTGGCATATGGTTTTCCATATGGTTTTACTGAGCACCTACTGTGTACCAAGCACTATCTAGGTAGGTGCCAAGCAGGGGACACAGGCTGGTACTGGGTCCGAGCACACAGTCTCACCAGGCACAGTGGATGATAGCCAATGCAATGTCTAGAAAAGACACCTCCTCCATACACCTCTGCCCTTGGGGGACAGGTACCTCCACAGAGGCAGGCTAGTGGTAAAGGATGCCACTGACTGTCTGCGTGTGGGGTTCAGAACACCCATTCAGATCTGGGGAGCTGCTCAGAGGTAGAGCAGTTGCCTAGCACACATGAGGCTCTGGGGTTCCTCCCCAGCACTGCAACAAGCAAATATCTAAAATAACAACTCCTACCAGCTGTGTGACCTTGAACAAATCATGCTTCAGTTTTCTCAGTTGAAACATGGGCTGCTGTGGGTATCAGTGGCTGCATGTGTCTCGTGATTGCCCAGGTGCATGGCTCATGGGAAGCTTTGGTCAGGAGTGTTCATTCTAGTGATGCTGTGACTCTATGACTATCATTCTTGATAGTGGTCACAGTCCAGAGGTCCAAGAGTGCCGGGGGTGCACTCTGACTCAGCCCAGACCTTGGGTGACCGTCCCTCACAGGGAGGACAGGGCCCAGCCTGCGCAGCTCCCCTTCCTGGAGCACAGGCCTCAGGGGTTGTCTGTCTCCAATGGGAGAAGTTGGTCTGAGAGAAGCCCCATCTGAGCAGAGGCCACACCAGCCGGGGAGACACCCTGCCATGAAGACCAGGCTCCTCTGCCAGCCACCCACCAGGCCTCCTCCAGGCTCTGGGAACTTAAGGAGCGCAGTCACAACCTGCCCTGCTCCGGCCGCCCTCGGGGTGGAGGACTGCTGGGAGGGAGAAGCTGAGGAGGCTGGGTCTTGGCCCCAGGGTAGGCTTCCTGGAGGGGGCAGCGACTTGGTCCAGTTTCGAAAACAGAGCAGGGCATTTGCCAGGAGAAGGTGGAGGGAGGGCTTTGGGTAGGGAACAGCGTGGGCAAAGCCTTGGGCAGGCTGGTGCTGGCAAGCCCAAGGCCCCAGAGGAAGTCCAGTGTGGCTGGAGAAGTAGAAGGACCTGAGACGGAGCCCAAACACCACGTCCAGGTTTAGGACCAACTCTCGGGGCTCTTGCCTGGCAGGGCCATCCTTGAAAGGGTGGCAAGTCCCTGTAGGTCTGGAGCCCCAAGGACCCCCATAAGAAGGAAAGGGATCATTGCCCTCCCCACAGTGGAGGCCCCCTGGCCTGACCCACACTCTCCACTGAATTCCTGGCCCTTAGAAAACAAGCTCCTTATCTCATTGTCTGGCTCCAGCCCTTCTGCTGGGAAGTAGGGGGTGGGGAGCGGGGCCTCCGTGGGAAGGAAGGGAGGTGGATGGGCTGGGACAGCCATGGCAGCTCTCAGGGGAGCCGGGAGACGGAAGCGTGGGTCCCAGGCATCGCCTAGCCACGGCCGAGCCACAGAACGACCTCCTGTTTGCAGATCTTTCTCCGTTCGCACAACCTTCCAGCTGGCAGTCTGGGGGAGGGGACAGGGCCTGGAGGGCAGGGTAATCCTTTCCTGGGGGCAGAGGGGACAGAACAGCTTCCATCTGCCAGGGCCTCCTGGTCCCCAGGGCACCTACACCAGCCCCACTGAGGGCCAGTGGGGTCTGCAGGGTAGAGGGAGCAGCAAGGGTGGGCTCTGCAGGGGAAGCGGGGGGCCTGTGGGGATGTCCTTCCTCTGGGGGCATGAGGTGTGTGTGTGCATGGGAAGTGCATTTCTGGGGGTTCATATGTGTGGGTTGTGTGTATGTGCACTGTGTGGGGTGGTACATGTGGGTGCGTGGGTATGTGTCTACACATGACGTGTTCACATGTGTGTGAAGGTGCACGTGTGCACACATGTGTATGTGGGGTGTGTTCACCCCTGCGTGCATACATGTCTGCAGGGGGTGGGCATATGTGTATATGTATGTGTGTGTCCCTGGCTGCACCTGAGATCTGAGTCATTACAATGGCAGCTGGGGACAGGTCTCAACTCCGGGCTGGGCTGAGAAGCCTCCACAGAGCCAGAGTCAGAGCCAGCTCTTCTTGTCCTGTTACTCTGGCTCTGTGCTGACCCCCTCCCTCCTCTTTGTAATTCTGTTGTGCCTTTAATTCTCAGCAGGAGAATTCCCACCAGCAGAGGTCATGGGTCGCCCCCCATCAGCTGTCCTCTTTTCTCCCACAGCCAGTGCTTGGCCAGGTCTCTGAGGGCTCCTGATGGCCCAGCAGGTTCCTGGCCTCTGGGATTGGCCCTGCAGCCCGGCCCCCTCCTGACACTGCTCTGCTCCCTTGAAGGTCCATGGCTGTCCCTGCACTCTGGCCTTGACATTTCCGTTCCCTAGGTATGCTGGCCTTTCTTCCACAATAGGTCTCTGCACCTGCATTCCTTCTACCCAGAATTCCCTGACCTGGTCACTGCCCTCTCAGTCTTCAAGTCTCCGAGAGGCTTCTTGGATTCCCGCTGCCCAGGGTCACAGCTGTGGGTTTACTCCGCCAGCCAATGCTCTACGCACACAGCGACCCAGAGCTTCCACCCTGCATCCCCGGCCCAGTGCCTTGCTCCCGGGACTTGGTGATTACAGGTGAATGGTCGACAAGGGAGGGACACAGGGTCTGACATGCCTGAGCTGGGGTCCCTGCAGCATGAATGGAGAACTGGTACAGGCTCTGCTTTGGAGGAAGGTTTGGGGGTCCTTGGGGTTCCTCCCTTGCTGGCTATCTTGAACTGTCAGTCAGTTCCCAGGGCTGTGGGAGACTGTGCAAGCAGCTCAAGATAGGAGTCCTGGGTGGGCTGCCTCCATGACACCCCTGGCTTCCCGGCACCTGCCCTGGCGGGTGCTGGCTCTGGGGTATGGGTGCTCACACACACACACACACACACACACACACACACACACACACTCACACTCACATGCTGAGTTCAGTGTGCATATTCCTGTAAGGCTGCTGCTGGCAGGAAGTGAGCTGCAGGGAGGCCCCTGCTGGGAACCGGGGGCTGGCCCCGTAGAGATAAAGAGGCAGCAGATTGGAGCTGGAGATAGCAGGTCCTGGTAAACAGGGCCAGGGAAATGTCCTTTCCATCCCATCCCCTTGGCTCTGAGCCCTCTATAGGGCGCTGGCCTACACCCAGCCCCAATAGCCTGTGAGTCTGGGGACACTGTAACACCAGCATCATTTCCAGCCTGGAGGGTGGCAGGAGGGCAAGGCACAGGGCCTGGGGGCCCGGCGGGGCATGGCGGTGTGGGGCCACCCCATGTCAAGGCCACCTGTGCTTTGGGAGGGTGGGGGGGAAGGGCTGGAGCTCCCCCGAGCCCCTGCCTCTCCCCAGCTGGTAAGGGAAAACTGACCGCGTCTCTGACAGCACGTCTGCCTGCTCCACCTCAGGAAATCCACAGAGAGGTGCTCCGAGCAAGGGTGGGGGCCAGCGGAGGAAGCGGGGGCAGCCCGGCGTAGAGCAAGCAGACTTTCCAGACTGGTTGCTCGTGGAGCTGGGGAGCCCCTACCGAGCTGAGGATGTCCCCCTCCATCAGCCGGTGGTGGTGGGCTCCAGGGGCTGGCTGGGCAGAGCGGCCAGGTCCCGGAGCTCTGCACAAGCACACTTGCTTTTCTTTCCACCTTATGAAACCTAACACTCCTGCAGAAAAGGGCATGAAGCATTTTTTATAAAGTCTTGCAAATAAATATAAATATCGGACGAGCTCCCAGGCCACTCGGATCAAGAACAGACCATGGCGGTGGTTCCAGAGATGCCCTTCCCATCCAGCCCTCCCCCTGCCAGAGTCGCTGCTGTGCTCTCGCCACCATTCCCGGCTTTTCTTACCGTCTCGTCCCCTGTCTGCGTCCCCCAGCGTGAGTGGAGTGTGGCCGGCTTTGAGCTTTCTGGGAGTGGAATTAGCGTGTGCCCTTTTAGGTTTGGCTTGTCTGAGTGGACACTACTTCCCCAAGAGTCCTGTGTCTGTGGCTGCAGTTCCGGTCTTGCCACCACCGTGTACCTTTCCACCGTTGCCTGCGACACTCTATTTCTCCATTCCCTGGGCTGTGTCTGGATATGCTCTTCACAAACAATGCCACCAGAAGTGCTCTTTTTTTTTTTTTTTTTTTTTTTTTTTTTGGTGCCAGGGATTGAACCCAGGGTCACTTAACCATAAGCACATCCCCAGCTCTTTTATTTTTTATTTTGAGACAGAGGCTCACCAAGTTTCTTCAGGCCTCGCTGAGAGGCTGAGACTGGTCTGGAACTTGGAATCCTCCTGCCTCAGCCTCCCGAGTCGCTGGGATTACAGGCGTGTGCCACCACACCTGACCACATTCTTATTCCTGTTTCCTGGGCTCAGGTGCCTCTGCTTCTGCAGGACACATGCCTGGGGGTGGAACTGGTGCTGCGGGATACCGAGTGAGCCATTTCCTGGTGGGGTGGAGATGATTCCCTCTCCCGCGTCCGTCAGCTTGTCTGTCTCAGGAGAACTCAGCACCGCCAGACTTCTTAGCTCCAGCCATCCTGGGGGGTGTGCAGTCCTCATTTGTGGAAAACCTGTTCATGTCATGTCCCCCACTTTTTCTTTTTCTTTTGGTACTGGGGATTGAACTCAAGCGTGCACAACCGCTGAGCCACTTTTCCAGCCCTTTTTACTTTTAATTTTGAGAAAAGGTCTTGCTGAGCTGCTAAGCCTGGCTTTGAACTTGTGATCCTCCTGCCTCAGCCTCCAGAGTCACGGGGATTACAGGCATGGCCACCATGCCCAGCATCTTTTCTCATTGACAGGCCAGACTGGAATCTGCTTGTACGTGCTGCTGGCTGAGGCTGGCGGGTGTTGCGGAACCCCCTCTGTGGCTTGCCTTTCTGCTTTGTCCGATGACACCATTGAAGGATGGGAAGGCCTTCATCTCGTGCCGTCAGAGTGCCTGGCCCCGACTCTGTGATGTCTGATGAAGGTCACCCTCCCCACCTCAAGGTCATGGTGATTCTCTCCTGTGGCATCTCCTGTGCTGGGGACCTTGTGTGTCCGTCACCTCCCTATGCTTGCCCACCTGCGGAGACTGGCAGGGGAGGGCAGAGGTCTGACAGCACAGCAAGGCTTCTGCCCCTGGGGTCTCCCTTTGTTCTGTGCTGCCCTGGTTCAGGTTGGTGAGGTCACAGGGGTCAGAGTGGGGATCAAGGGTGGACGATTGAGGTGGGTCTGAATAAGCGTCAGAGGTGGCAGAGGGCTAGGGAGGCCAGGGATACCATAACACCATCACCACCGAGGGGGACTCAGAGGTGGCCTTGGGCCAGCCTGGAAACCCCTCCTGGGGCCTCAGGAAGCCTGGCATGACAGGGCACTGCCCTGGGCCTTCCTCCAAAGAGGCTGGAGCTCTGCATATTGGGATTGGAGAGGCTGGGTCAGGTGCCCACCCTTGGGAGTCCAGGGGTGTGGCCACAGGGAGCTGGGGGCCTTGGGGATGGGGTGGAGCTGAGGGGCAGACTTGGAACCTAGGAGCCCAGTCTGAAGGCCTGACAGTAGGGCGGGCGGAGCGGCTGGAACCCTGGGAAATGCTCTGCGCGGCTGGGAAGCAGCCAGCCTTCCAGGAATCTGGGCTTTGGGGCTGGGGGCAGAGAGGACTTTAAGGGGCCCAGCAAACCCCAGAGCTGGGTCCCCAGCTCAAGGGCCTCTCTTGTGGGTGGGATGCTGTGATGTGCCTGGACCCTGGGGACAGGGGACCCTGGGGACTGAGTGCCAGGGATCCCTGCAGAGCTCTGGAGGAGACTAGTGCCCAGGGAATGTCTAAGCCCCCTTTCTAAGGCCCGGGCTCCCACTGAGTGCAGGCCACACCCCCAGGCCTGTGCGCCGAGGCCCCACCTGCTCCCACCGCCCCCCACCCCAGCCTGCAGGCCTGCTGCTGTCTGTCAGCTGGGGCCTGTGCTCAGTCTGACATTATTTACCGCTGCAGTTTCCTCCTCCTTCCAGTAACTTGTCCTCCAACTTCAGGCGGCCTCTGATTAGGCAGCGAGACCTCTAATCTCTCTCGGATCTCATTTACCGGCATCAGGGCTCTTGCTTCCTGTTGCTGGGCCTGGACCCAGGCACAGGGGTCAGCTCCCTGCCTGCTAGGCCCTCGCCTGTTAGGGGCCTCTGTTCTGGCCCCTCAGCCCACAAGGCAGGAGGATGGAGGGGTCAGACGCCGGGCATGGGATGTGGCAGCCATCAAGGGGTAGGTTCAATGCCACAGACACTGGCCCAGTGAGGGCAGGGGGTCGGAGGATGAGGAGGCCACGGGCTCGAGGTCCAGCTCAGGGCCCTTTCTATTCCTGCCTGCTTGGCGCGTACCCATGGGGGACCCTTCCCCTGAGGCCCTCCCCTGCAGCCCCTTCTCCTGCTCCTGCAGCCACCAGGGCCAGAGTCCTGTGGGAAAGAGCCGGGAAGGCTCAGGAGACGGGCATGAGTGGGAGTCACGTGGACAGAAGCTGAGGCTTTGGCTCTGCTGCCTGGAGACACAGGACCCACTCACCTGTCACCCTGGGTGGGCTTCCCCAACTACCGCAGTGGGGTCCTGGCATCTCAGTGACAAGGGGTGTGGGCGCGAGTGGCGCCCAGCCCACTGAGGGCCTTAATCCAGGGAGAGGCAGATTCCCGACAGGGAATACAGGTGGTTCCTGACGGGAGGTTCAGCTCAGGACTTTGGACTTTACTGTGGTGTGAAAGCCTCCTGCAGGAACTGCACTTTGAATCTTGATCTCTTCTAGACTAGCAGTGTATGCTGCCTTACTCTGGAGATGCTGGGTGGCAGGGACATGGCGGAGGAAACCTGGGACCTCCCAGTGACGCTGCTGTCCTGCCGTGCTCCTTGGGGCAGATGGATTAACTGCCTGTCTGATTCTCAACATTTCCAATCTGTGATTTGTAAACCCAGGAGCCCCCACCAGGGCTGCACAATGCTGAACACCTACTGTGCGCAACACGAACAGTGCTGGCGCACTCCAGGTGCCGGCTCTCTGTTCAGAGAGGCTAGCCAGCTCTGAAGAGCATCTGCCTTCATCCTAACCCACCTGTCCTCTTGTCCCCTGCACCATAGGCAATTCTAGTTCATCTCCCCCTGGAAGTCCTGCAGGGCTGGAGGATGCCATTGCTGGAAGACAACCGCTGCATCCCAGGCCCGACCCCAGCAGCCGAGAACAGCCCAGACCATGAGAGGAATGTTGGTCACTATGGCAGCTTGGGAGGGGCATCTCGGGGAGGAAGGAAGGTACCCTGAGGTACCAAGACCCCTACCACCGTGGTGCAGCATGAGGTGTCTCCTTCACATTGTTCTCCAAAATGGGATCCAGAGGGCGATCCAGAGGCAGAGAGGAGGGGTTCTATACTTAGTCTGTTTTTAAAATATTTTTTTAGTTGTCAATGAACGCTTATTTCAATTATTCTATGTGGTGCTGAGGATCGAACCCAGTGCCTCACACGTGCTAGGCAAGCACTCTACCACTGAGCCACACCCCCAGCCCCCTATGCTTAGTCTTTATCCCTTTTCAAATACCTACCTTTTGTGAATATTTCATAATGCAAGTACTATATACATAGCCACGGAAACTCATGATCTTTAAATAGCTATGCATGTGTTGTATGTCTGTATGTCTATATGTATTTTGGCACCAGGGATAGAACCCAGGGGTGCTTTACCACTGAGCTACATCCCAGCCCTTTTTATTTTTTATTCTTAGACAGGGTCTCCCTAATTTGCCCAGGCTGGTCTTGAACTTTCGATCCTCCTGCCTCAGCCTCCTGAGCTGTTGGGATGACAGGCAGGCGTTTGTGTGTGTTTCTTACTGGCAGGTGCATGATCCGAACAGTGTGACGGTCTGCAGGTGGCTGTTTCCTAGCCTCTATCATTTCTTATCCTGAGCAGCTGCCCACTGAGCTTGCTGTGCAGGTGTGGGATGAAGGAAGCCCCACGCTCAGGAACCTGGAGGGGCAAGTCCAGAGACGGCTTCATGGAGATCAGGTGGAGACCAGGGCGTAGCAGCACCATGGGTACATTCAGGGATCAGGCCTCTGGTGGGCACGTGCACCCACTGGGAGGAGGGACAAGTAGGAAGCCTGGGGTGGAAGAGAGGGGCAGCCCAGGACTGGGGCTTCTGGCCAGGATGCCAAGAATCCCTTGCTGGGGACAGGGGGGTGGCACGTAGGAACAGCTGTAAGACGACCCCTCAACCAGCTCGGGGACCCTTTGGGAGGTTGGCCTGCGGAGAGCCAAGTTCCATGGACACACTCGGTCCCACTCCTGCCACGCCCAGGCCAGGGGCAAAATGTAGTTTGGGCTGCTGAGTGTTCCTGACCTGGCGAGCAGTTGCCACACGACACCAGCCATCCTGGAAGTTCAGGTGCACTCCTTGTGTGCCTGGCGAACAGAGGCAAGTTGCCGCTGGGGAAGGAAGATTCAGGAAGAAAAGCCCTCCAAGATCCACCCATAGGCTTGCCCACCCATTGGGTGCTCGGGTTAGGGTGCTTTGTCTCTGGCCCACGGCAGGACCTTGGACAGACAGCCAGGAGCTGGTAAGGCTAGAACCATGACCCCCATTTGACTGGTGAGAAAACTGAGGTCAGGGAGGTAGAATAACTTGCCAGCAAGTAGCATAGCCAAGATTGGAGCCTATGCTTCAAAGGTCTCTGCAGGACCCCTGTGGCTGTGAGGACCCCCTGTGCAGAGCCAGCAGGACCTGGAGGCTGAGTGCAGCCCTCTTTCTTTTCTGCACCTGCAGAAGTTCCATCTGGTTTTCAGCCTCTTCTTCCAGGAAGTCTCCCATGATAGCCTCCCTCTGCCAAAATACAAGTCCCCTTCTTTTTGTTTTTATTTTGGTACTGGGGATTTAACCCAGGGGCACTTTACCACTGAGCTACACCCCCAGACCTTATTTATATTTTTTATTTTAAGACAGGGTCTTGCTAAGTTGCTCAGGACCTCCCTAAGTTGCTGTGGCTCACCTCAAACTTGCCATCCTCCTGTCTCAGCCTCCTAAGTTACTGGGATTACAGGTGAATGCCATGGTGCCCAGCTGACCCTTCCCCTTCTTCCTGTGTCCTTGCACCTGCTTACCTTAGAGCAGCCTCTGTCACTGATCACTTGCCAGAGTCCCTCACTGGGCTTTGGGGTCCTGGAGAGCAGGAACTGTCTCTCATTCTCATTTTGGGGTCCCCAACATGATGGGCATTCAGAAAATACCTGAATAAACGTGGATGAAAAATCTGCCAGCCGAGCGTGGAGGAGGAGCTTCCTTGAGAAGAGGGGCAAGGAACCCGGAGGGAAGCAGAGGATGAACATGAAGAGAGCTGTGGGTCACCCGGGGCAGCCCAGCAAGGGCACCGAGCCTGCTGCGTGCAAGCGCCCACCTGACTTGGGGGATAGTGTGTGGGGCAGAGGACCGGGAACAGGTGGACTGTGACCAGACTGGGGGACTGGCGGGTCCTGGAGCAGAGGCATGCCAGAGCAAGCCTTCCTTCAGCAGGGCCGTTCCTGGGCTGACCCCGCTGCAGAGGAGGAGGGCGTGGAAGGCAGCTGACTCCCTGGCAGCCTTCTCCTGCCAGGCAGCACCGGCCCTCACCAGAGCGCAGGACGCACTCCCGGGGGCCTGGAGTTCAGGGGTTCATTCTCATTTATACGCCGTGTCTTTACTGGGAATCAATTGGCTGCTTAGGGGCCGTGTGGCATTGGCATTGGCCCAGGGGCTGGGCCTGGGTGCCTGAGGCCACTGCATGGCAGTACTAGTGTCCTCCGCCCCACCCCTGGGCTGGAAGCCCCCCTGTCACCCTGTACGTTCCCCGTCTAGGTTAAGCAGGGAGGCAGTGCCCTGGCGCTGGGGAGGACCCGGCCTGATCCTCCCCAGGAGCAAGACCGGTGAGGTGGGCTTCAGCAGCCCCGCCCTGGGCCCCACACTGAGGCAGCTGTTCCCGGAATGGGGGTTTTAAACTTTTTGTTGTCGTTGTTGGCGCATATGCATGTGGCCTTAATTATTTACACGCAGCACTTATCTCCCCCAAATGTTTTATGGGGATTTGGCCCTTCCGAGGGCGGGAGCGGCAGGCGCGGGGGCTGGGAGCAGCTGGAGCGGGAGCGTGGAGAACCGAGGAAGCGGGGCTGTCCCGCAAATCAGCCCTGCAGCCGAGACCCGGTGGTGAGTGAAGATTGACCCTTTCCGGCACCGGCGGCCCGGGTAAAGCCGCACCTGCGCCTCGGTCGGAGCGGGAGTCAACACCTGGGGCAGGTTGTCCTCTCTCGGGCTCTGGTCTGTGCAGACACCGCCGGTAGGGGGCGCCATGACCAGAGACCAAGGCTGGGGTGCGTCCCTAGAGAACCAATCCAGGGAGAGGAGCCACGTATCAGCAGGTCTTAAGACCCGCTGGCTATTTTCTGGTAGGAGTGGGGAGGAGAGAAGGGGGGGGGGGGCTTTGGCATTCGCATCCACTGATTTCCCAGGCATTACCTGGTCTCATTTTAGCGCTCATCACCCCCTGGAGACAGGAGTGGTCTTATGTGTCCACTTCATAGATGAGGAAACTGAAGTTCAGAGGAGTTACCCGTCTAAGGATCTCCAGCAGAGCAGGGGTTGGTGTTCACCTGCATTCAGGGGCGGGTGGTCACTCCGGGCAACTTCCCAAGAAGTTGAGCACAGTGAGCCCTCCCCCATCACTGCCTACCCCCTCCCTGCTTGGTCCCTGCGTTTGGGCACCGCCCCCCCTGGAGATTCCTGGAAGTGTCTTTGGACACGGACACAAACACACAAACACACACACAAAGTCCTGACCCTTCCACCAGCCTACATGGTTTGCAGGGGCCCCCAGGCCAGCCTGGGCCTCCCAGCACATGGTGCGCTCAGGTGTACACCATGCACCCTTGGCCACATGCCTGAGTCCCGGGCGCCCCGCACCCAGTAAGCCCCAGAGGTCCGCGGCTGAATCAGCTGCTCAAGTGGGGCGTCGGGAGTGCCCAGGTGGGAGGTCTACCTGGGGGAGCCAGCAACCGGGTGGGCAGCTAGGCGGGGTCCACCCAAGGTGCCGGAAGTGGGCGTTGGGGCTTGGAGGTGCACCTGAGTCTCGGGTCCCTGCCCCTCACCCCTTCTCCGGGCGTCCAGAGACCCCGGTCTCACTGGCTAGGAGGGCTGAGCGTGTCGTTGGGGTGGAAAGGACTTGAACTTGCGCCTGGGCGGGAATCTTCCCCACCGGGGCTGGGTCCGGGCGAGCTCCTGTCCTCCTCACCCCAGACCCCTCGGGTGGGTCGGGCCGGCGCGGGGACTCACTCGTGGCATCCGCTGGACTTCACCCCAGGCCGCGAGCCCAGCGCGCTGCGGATGGAAAGCTCTCGCAGGAGGGAGATTCCCGCGAGCTCCCGGGCGGCCTGGTAATTGGTTCATCGATTAACAGCCGGGTGTAGGGGCGCTTCGATGGGGGCGGGGCGGCTGAGTCAGGGGCCCAGCCCTGGGGAGATGTTACCGGAGCCAGGCGGGGAAACGCGTCCTGCCAGGCCGGGGAGAGCCGGGTGCCTCTCCAAGGTGGGGAGGATCCCTGGGGGGCCCGCGGCCTGCCGGGCCCCCCTTGGGCCCCTGGAAGAATTGGTTCCCACTAGCCAACCTGTTCCCACAGCCAGAAGTTGCCATGGTGACCCCTCCCACCTTCAGCTACAGCTTTTCCAGTAAAACCACTGCAGAAATCCATACTTCCCGACAGGCACGCCCCCGGCCCCCCACCCCCATCGCGCGGTCTGGAGCGGCCCGGAGTTAACCCTGCGCATGCCGGCGTCGGCTGTTTGGGGGAGACAGGGGAGCCCCACTGGCGGTGGGGGCCGTAGGCAGGAGAGAAGGTGGACGTGGGGGCAAGGCCGCCTGCCCAGTCACTCCTGCCTCTGGCTAGTGACTTGAGCAACTCCAGGAAGTTGGAGCAGAGAATGGAAGCCAGCCCTGACTTTGCCACCCGCCCCTCCTGCCTGGGAGGAGGCCTTGCTGGGGCCCCACAGAGCCTGGGCTCCAGCCTCAGGGAGGGAAGGAGCAACTCTCCACAGTCAGTGGGGCAGAGGTCCTGCCCAGCCTGGTCTTCAGGGCTGCCCTGCTGACTCTGCCATTCCTCCTTTACCCCTCCGGCACAAACCCCTTTCCTGAAGGCAGAGTAGGCCACCGGCGGGAGCCTGTGCTCCCCTGGGTTGTGGGACCCCAGAAGTCACTGGCCACTCAAGGTCCTGCGTGTCCTCCCTGACAGGGATTGGGATCTGGGCTGCTCACAAGTCTGGGGAGGAGGCTCTTGGAAGGTTGGAGCCCCCTGGGCCCCAGGGACAGGCTGCCAGGCCTCTGTCAGGGGAGGGGCCCAGGCCAGCCTCCCAGCGCTGGGGATGGAGAGGGTGTGTTCTAATTGTTTTCTCTGTAGCCGGGATGAATAATTGAGAGGTCTTTGAAAAGAATTAATTAGCCGCTTATTGACTGTGAATGCTCTGCTGCAGATGATAAAGGGAAGGCTTGTTGCCTGCCTTGGGTCCTGCTGGGGCACATTCACAGTCCTTCCCTCAGCAGGACCTGGGGCTCTGCCTCAGCCTGGGACCTGGCCCCTGGTCCCTGGGGAGGGAGCTGGCAGCCTGCTGTAGTTCTGCCTGGACTTCTGGTTTGGGGGGTAGCATCCCTGTTCCCTGCTCAGCCACAGCATGCTCCATCTATCTTCCAAGAGGCAGGTTTGGGCTCCGGGCCCCTAAGGAGGGGGACAGGCCTCACTATTACCAGACCTTGCCCCAGGAGGTTAGGCTCAAGTCCTGAGGCCAGACTCTGGGCCGGACCCCAGAATCTCAGAGAGAGGCACCACTGCTGAGGGACTCATCAGTCTGGCCCACCTACGGTGCCCCAACCCGTTTTGGGGAACTCTGGAATGACAGGAACATAAGCAAGCGTTCTGCCCGCCCCCGGGATGGGGGTGGGATGTGTGAACATGGCTGTCTTGGTGGGAGAAGACCTGCTGGAGCAGACCGGCCGGCTGGCTCGCAGGAAGCCCTGCATTGCCTGGGGTCCTAGTCATACCAGTGACTTATGTCCCATGGCGCTTCCTCCCTGCCAGGCCCGGCGGCGCAGAGCATGTCACACATACTAACTGGGTTGGATCCTTCCAACAACCCCACTGGACCCTGTGAAGTCAGGGGGGTGGACATGTTTCCAAGCTGGGGCTACAGAGCCTCAGGACAGCACCTGGCACCTGGACAGGAGTTTGTTGAATGAATGAGTGAGCGAGGGAATGAGTGGATGTGAGGTGGCCAAGAGGCGAAGCTGGGCCAAAGCACCTTTTTATCTAGCTGGAGGACCCGCCGCGAAGTGCCTGCCGGTCCCAGGGAGCGGCCCCAGGAAAGGCATGGGGGGCCTGGGCTCCGTGGGGGAGCAGAGGAGGCGGCTCCCCAGGGCCGTGCTCAAGGTCAGCCCCTGCCTGAAGAGGGAGAGCCAGTTAGCGACCATTGCCCCAGAGAGCCGTGACATGGCCTGGCTGTGACCCCTGCACAGGGGGAGGGAGAGGCAGCGAGGGGTCTGAGATGTCTGGGCAAGTTGGGGGATGGAACCGGGCGGAGGGGTCCCAGGGCTGGGAAGCACCGAGCTGGGCTCTTGGCCTCCAGGGTCTTAGGTCACCCGGCCTGTTCTGCTTCCATACTCACCCCTCCCGCTGAGTGCTGGAGGACACTGCGCCTGACCCCAGGAGGGCCATGACAGCAGGCTTCCTTGCCTCTCCTGGGCTCAGAGCTCTGGGCACTGCAGACATGGGAGGTGGAGACCCGTGCAGGCGGGGTGTTGGTCCCCCCCAGCGCCCTCCCCGCCCACTCCCTTCCTCTCTTCCAGCATCGTGGGCTCCCCACGTCTGTCTCCAGCGGTCGCAGCGTGCCAAGAGGTGGGTTGTCGCTCAGCTCCTTGGTTCACAGCTGGAACTTGAACCCCTACCCCGAGTTGCTGAGTTAATAAGTGTCAGGAGGGAAGACTTGAGCCCATGTCTGCCAGACTCCATGTTGCAGCAGACAGATGCCGGTCGCTGGCCTCTGGGAACTGCCCCTTCCCTCCGTCTGCACACTTACATGGGAACAAATAGCCACTTCCCCTCAGGGCCTCTGTCTGGCTGCAGAAGTCAGACCTGGAGCTGAGGGAGAGAGGCCAGTCTCTCTAGGTGGGTGACTCTGGGCACACAGAGCCTGGGAATGTTGACAGCCATGGGTGGCACAGGACAGGAGCAGAGTAGGGGTCTTGTTCCCGAGGTGGGGACCCAAGCCCGTCTCCGTTCCCTATCTGTATTCCTGCTGGTGCTGGACATTTGACCTGTTGGATGCTTGGAGTCCATGCAGCCTCTCTCCTCTGGAGGACTCCCAAGAGAGCCAGGAGGCAGGACGCCTGCTCCCTCTCCTTGCTAACCTGTGGGCATGTCACCAAAGTGACCAAGCAGATGCTCCTGCCTTGATGTACTTGGAATCTGAAACACCTCTAAAGGCTCACGTGTCAAAGGCTTGGTCCCCAGCTGATGGCACTACCAGGAGGTGGGGCCTCATTTGGAGGAAGTGGGCCATGGGGGCGTGTCCATGAAAGATGTATCTTGTCCCTGGCACCTTCCAGCTGCCATGAGGCCAGTGGCTCTGCTGCACCATGTGCTCTGCCTCACCACAGGCTGGCAGCAGTGGGCCACTGACCACAGCCAAAACTTCTGCAACCGAGCCAAAATGAGTCTCCCCTCCTTCAGGTGGTTTTTCTCAGGTATTTTGTCACAGGAACTACAAGCTGACCCATACAACCTGGATTTTGAAATCTTGAATAGAAACACCAAGGACAAGAAGAATTTAGGGGCTCGAGGTGCAGCTTATTGGTAGAGCTGTACTTACCATGTGCAAGGGTGTGGATTCAGTCCACGCACCAAGAAAATAAAAATAAAGAGACAATGAGGAGTATTCACAGGGGCTGTGACAGCATACCTGAGGGACAGTCCAGCAGTGATATCCTACTCTGGTCATTCTGTGCTAATCAATACACCACAAAATTCTTTTTCTGCCTAAGTCAACTAGACTGCCTCTGTCATTAGACATACCGACTAGTGACTTCCCTTGGGTTCCATGTGAAACTTCCTGTATCAGTCAGCTATTGCCGTGATTAGGCTGCATAACAAACATAGCTCTTCCACAAGGGAGTGAAGAGCAGGATTTAGTCCAACCCCCTCTTATTTGTTTTTAAATTTTATTATGAAAATACTTGAATAGGCAGAAGGGCTTTATGAAGTCACACAGAACATTGCCTGGGTTTCACCATCATTAATATTTTGCCATATTTTTAATCCATCTTTTTTTTTTCCCCTTGGTATCTATCATGGTAAAATAAGCATAACAAAGTTTGTTACCATTTTAACCATTTTCAAGTGTGCAACTCAGAGGCAGTAAGTGATTTGCACTGTTGCACAACCACCATGCATCTCTGGAACTCTCTCGGCTTCCCCAATGGCAACTCTGCCCCCCGTGAGGACCAGCTCTCCCCCTGGTGCTCTCCTGAGGCTGTTGACCACCCTTCTACTTTCTGTCTTTATGAGTCTGGCCACTTGGGGACCTCAGGTAGGAGGAGTCACCCAGAGTTTGTCCTGTAACAACTGGCTTGTTCCGAACCGCATGTCTTCCAGGGTCCATCCACGTTGTGGCAGGTGACTGAATGTCCTTCCTTTCTACGGCTGACATTGCCTGGTGGGAGGCACTGTGTTTTGTGTGTCCACTCACCTGTTGATGGACACCTGGTTGCACCCGCCTTGGGCCCTGCTTCTCTCTAGGTGATCCTGCTCTTAGTTCTTCTGGGTGTGCACCCCGTGTGGAATGGCTGGCCCTTATGGCCATGCTGTATTTAATTTTTGACCCTCCACCCCGTCTTCCACAGATTCACCATCTTGTGCTCCTGCTGGCGCAACCCACAGGTCTGGCCTCTTCACACCCTTGCGACGCTCCCCGTTTCTGTAGTTTCTGTTTTTAAGTAACAGCTGTCCCGATGTTAGTGACGTGTGTTCGTGTGGTTTTGATCTGCATGTCAGTCTCCTTTTGACCTCAGCTGGCTCGAGATGGGTTTCTGTTTCTCGTAACTGGTACTAGTTAGTGTAGTGTAGTGGCTGTGGCATCAGATCTGATGATAGGAGTTGTGGCTTATGAGAAGTTTATTTCTCTTCTGTACCAGCCCAGTGTCACGAGCGGCAAGGAGGCGTCAATGAGAGTAAATTTGGTCCAAAATCAATTGGCTTTTATTTGATGCTGATCACACAATTATTTATAGTTATTCTAACTTTAGTCACACCAATATCACACACAACTTAATCACTAAATTATTATAAGCCCCGAATAAGCAAGACTCACTCCTTACTGAGACCCGTTCCTAAGGTCCACTCCTGTGTGACGTGTCTTGAGTCGAAGGGCAGCGACTCCCAGAGGTCAATCAGGAAGACAGCTCAGGAGATCTCGCTGGGGAGCTCCCTCCGGCCAGAGTCCTGATCAATCAGCGAGGATGGTTGGACAGCGAAGGAGGGTGGCGAGGGCACAGCAGGCAGGCTGGGTGGAGACGTCTCAGGCAGGATGCACACGGGCAGCTCCGCTGTCACTTCCACGGGAACGTCTCGGTCACGGTCAGGATGATGGATGGTCCATCAACCAATGAGCAAGTCAGTGAGTCTCCTCCAGGCTGGGCACAGCACTGGCGTCATTGGTGTAAAATGGGGACTGGAGCTAGGCTCAACACGAGTCCTTTTAAATCCTTTTTATCAGACCCTGTCAGCCGGTCTTGGTCAGGGGAAGTCAGTTATCTTATTTGGGGTCAGTTGCACGTGTCTCCTACTTGGGGGCAACGTCAATCTTATCTTGGGGCAACACCACATCATTACCTCATTACAGCACAGAGCACTCAAGTTATTTTTTTGCAAGTTACACAGCACAAGTTGTTTTTTGTAAGTTACACAGCACAGAGTAAACAAGTTGTTTTTTTTTGCAAGTTACACAGCACACAGAATGTCACACATTTAACTTTGCTCCTTACACCCAGGTTGGGGACTCCCCGCTCTCCTCCCCTGGGGACCCAGCAGATGCCTTCTCTGCCATCTCAACCTGGAGTTTAAGGTGGCTCTGCTGGTCACCCCTCAGCCCTCAGGAAGGAGGCTCAAACCGGGGGAGCACCTGGCAAGACTGGCGACCCAGGGTGGAGCCTTCCTCTCACCCTTCATCAGGGCAGCTTCCGGAAGGGCCATGCCCACCGCAGAGGGGCCGTGACAGCAGTCCCTGGCCAGGCAGCTGAGCCCCTCCGCACTTCCAGAGGAGAGAATGGATCGGGGGACGGCCAGCTGTCTCTCACAGGATACAAACAGCTCCAGCGGGTGGACCAGCCGGCGGTCTTCACTCTTCCACTCCTTCCTGCCCCACCAGCTCCCAGGAGGAGTGAGGACCCCATGGGACCTTGGGAGTCTGTGTCCAGCCTGCCAGTGTGCCCAGAGTGGGCCTCCGGTGGAAGGAGCCCGTGGCATGGGTGTGGCTGCAGACCCTCACCCGTGAGGCCGACATGTCTGCACCAGGGGGTGACGTCGATGCTGGGCCCCGCCTCACCTGTGAGCAGGCGCTGGGCGTTTGCATTTCTCTTTGGACATCTTTGTCCACCTGGAGGGAAAATGCTGCCTGGGTGGCTGCACAGTGTCCCTGTCACGAGGAGGAAGGCCCCCAACAGACCAGCTTGGTGGCCCCTTTCAATCAAGGAAGTGCCCTCTGGCTCAGAAAGCTGCAGGGCAGTGTTGGTGGTCAGTAGGGTGACCACTGCCCAGCCCTCATGAGCCACTGGGACTGTGAGCTCTGGAGTTCACAGTTCCTTTGACCTGGGTCCTGGGGCTGCCCCAGACTTTCATCAGAGCTTGGAGGGACCGGCTTTTCTGTCTGCCCACTCCCACCTTCCAGCATCTGGCTCCCCAACCCCTTCATCAACCACCGTGTCCTTTGTGCTGTGACAAGGACCTTCAGTGGGCTCCCTGGGTGGAGAGAGCAGTCCTCTGCTCTCTCTGGGGTCACCCGTGGTCCTGCAGTGGGTGGACTGGACAAGCCCCGGGTCACCCTCGGGCTGGCAGGGGTAGAGCGGGGCCACCCGTTCTTTTCTCTTACTTTCACTAAGCGCACTTTTGTGCCAGACCCCGTTCTGGGTGCTGGGGACGCGGCAGTGAGCCAGCCCGAGGCAGGTTCTCTGGAGTTTGCGTGGTTGGGGGTGGGGCGGGTGGCTGCCCTTAGCACATGGACTCAGACCACAGCGCTGCAGAGTGACTGCTGCCTCTGTTCCCTCTGTTGCTGTGACAAGCTGCCACAAGCTTCAAAGCTTAACACCACACACATTCACCAGCTGAGGGTGCTGGGGGTCCAGAGCCCAGCAGGGTCTCCCCACACTAAAACCAGGCCCCTGCGGCTCTGGTCCTTGGAGCCCACCCCCGTGCCCCTGGCCTTTGCCAGGCTCTCCAGCCGCCTGCGTTCCTCGGCTTGTGGCTCCCTCCAGCATCTTCCCAAGATGGGACAGAAGAAGCAAAGAAGATGGGGAGAAAGGAGACCAAAGGGAGGAAAAGGGGTTCTAACCTCATTGGAAACCTGGGGCTCCTTCTTCATGCCTTTGCCACAGGCCAGTGTTCCCCAGGCCTGTTAATCCCAAAGTGCTGGGAAATCTACAGACCTTCACTCACAACCTTCAAGTTACTGGAAATTCACTTGCTTATGAAAATGGCCCTAAAGCCTATAATAGAGGGTACAATCCACCATGATCTATTGATCAGATAATGGAGAGGACTTCAAAGATCCTGAGAAGGGCTGGCCACTGGTGATCAGGATGATGCCCACCCCTCACGGTTTCCTTTAAAAGAGGAGGCCGAGACCCCCAACGCTGTCTCCCTCTCCAGGCGGCCGGCACTCTCCCTTGGCCGGGGCCGTTTCCTGGTAAATCTCTGCTGCGTCTCTCCCTGACTTGTTCTGGAATTCCTTCCTTTTCTTTTTACAGTACTGGGGTTGGAACCCAGGGGCGCTGAACCACCGAGCCACATCCCCAGACCTTTTTATGTTTCATTTTGAGAAAGGGTCTCCCTGAGTCGCCAAGGCTGGTCTTGAATTGGCAGCCCTCTTGTCTCAGCCTCTGGGATCCAGGGTGCGCCACGGCGACCAGCCTTGGGATTCTTTTCTGTGTAATGTGTCAAGGGCCCTGTTGTCCTGAGTTGAGGGCCCATCTCCAGGACTCCTTGGACCCTATCCAGTGACATACAGGCCAGCAGGGCAGTACCTTTCTGTCCCCTCTGCCTGGCCTTGCCTCCATCTGTGCCTCATGGCTGCATTGAGCCACGCTGAGGACCCAGGACCCGCTCCCTATCAAGATCCTTAGGAAGGCCGGGGAGATGGCTCAGCTGGGAGAGCGCTTGCCTACATGTGCAAAGCCCTGGGTTCCATCCCCAGCACTGGGGAAAAAAAGATCCTTATGAGAAAATTTAAACACAATGTTATTGCAGTGCTGAGGATGGAAGCCGGGGCCTTGCGCGTGCCAGGCGAGGACTCTCCCTCTGAGATCACCCCGGCCCAAGACCCTTGTTCATCACGCCCCCGAGGCCGGGGACGGTGAATATGGGGCCATCTGTCAGCCTCTGACAGATACATGCAGAAGCCCAGGAGTGGGCTGGTTGGGGGGCCTGGAGGAGGCGCCTGAGTGCAGGAGGGGGTGGCGTGGGGGTGCTTCGGGGAAACCGAGGGAGGGGGCGTTGTAGAGGCTCAGCCCCAGGGTTGCTCCCTCCCTCCTCCTCTCCGTTCCTCCCGCTCTTCCTTCTTTTCTGTTTTTCTTCAGTTGATAATTCTAAGACTCTGCCCTGTGGGAACCTTACCTGGTCCTCTTATTTAGTGTCCTGCTCACAGTGGAGAACACAGGCACTGGAGACCACAGGACCCTCCTGTGACATTCCTGTGGTTGGAACCCGGCAGTCTGACCCCAGCGACCCCACGCCTAACCACAGGACCTGGTGGGAGTGGGGGAAGGGCGCTGGGCCTTCCTGGGGACAGCGCTGCTCTCCTGTCCTGGCCCCCAGAGCCTGGGACTTAACAGGAAGTTCTTAGGATGCACTTGAGCATGAAGCTGGCGGCTCTGGAAGCGGCTGCCCACTTCCCAAACCTCATTCCCAGCCCTGAAGAGCAGCCTCTCCTGGGCTGGCTGTCCTCAGTTCCCCTCTGGCAGGGTTCGCCTGCCATCTGCGCTCCAGGGCCGAGGGACCAGCTCCCCCAACCAGCCCAGAGGCGGCAGGGGCAGGCGTGTGCCCGTCCCCTCTGTGTCCCCCGTGCCCCACAGGACAGGAGGCTGCTGGTGCTCCCAAATGCTGGGCGAATGAGTGAACCTGGTAACAGGGGCCCGCAGATGCAGCTGGCCAAATGTCGGCCGGTCTGGTCATCAAGGGCTGATTATCAGGTGGAACCCCAGACACTTCCCCGGGCCTCCGGGAGAGCCTGCCACCTGACAGCGTGTCTTGGGGACCTTGGTGGGTCTTGGTTTTCAGCACTAGACTCCAGCCCTCTGGAGGGCTGATGGCCTGGACAAGTCCACCTGCCAGCTTGCTGGGGATCCAGCCCCAGCCTGGCCCTGTGTGTGGTGGACTCTCCAGCTCTGGACGCCAGGTCCGCCACAGACTGGCTGAAGGCTGCTGGGAGCTTGGGACGGCCCAGCTACGCATGCACGGTCCCACTCACCTCCCAAGGGCCCTGAAATGATGTGTGTGTGAGGCCTACCCAGGGTCAGGTCATGGAGGTCAGAGTGGACAGGTGGCTTGCCCAGAAGTATCTACCAGGGTTGTGTGGGCACTGCCAGATCACTGCCTGGGAAGATCTGTCCCCTCCCTCTGCCCCAGACTGGGAAGACTGGTGTGGGGAGGAGGACCCCAACATTAGACAGCCCTGGACAGGCCAGTTGGAGACAGAGTTTATTGGAAAGGCCAACCTTCTTGCCCCAAAGGCCTGCTGTGGTGCCTAAGATCCGGCTTCCTCATTTCTGGGAAGGGATCCCTTCAGCCCCCACCTGTCTGCTGACCAGGGAGACTTCGGCGAGGCCCGCTCCTGGCTGAGCCCACACGTAACTTCGGGTCTGTGAGATGGGTTTGCTCACGCAGAGCTCATGGTGGAATGGCGTGGCGGGAGGGGGCGCTGCAGACAGGCCAGGCTGTTCTCTCTTCATTTCTTCTACCCTTCTCAGCCATCAGGTGGAAGAGAGATCCGTGTTCCCTTTCACAGAGAAGGACACTGAGGCTCACAGGCTGTCATTTCCCAACAGGCCTATGCGGCCATCTGCCGGGTGCTGAGGAAGGCTGGCTGGCTGGGCGGGGCCTCCACCTCCCACCTGCTCCCCCCACGCGCCCCCCACATGGAGTCTTGCTTCTCCCCTGGTGGCCCGTAAGTCTTGGTCATGGAGGAGGCCCCTTCCCCCAGGAAGGCCAGGCAGCAGGAGGGCCCTGAGACAGGGGCAGAGCTGGCTGGGCATGGGAGCCTCCCTTGCCCACCCCCAGCGCCTCAGGAGGCCACCTGGATCAGGAGCGGGGGGTGGGGGCCAGGCGGGGCTGGGCACAGCTGGGCCCGCGGGAGTTGCGGAGGGGCCACTGGGGAAGGGACTTACCAGCAGGCAGCTCTGCAGGACCCCGGGAGGCTTCCTCACTTCCAGGAATGACAGAACCAGGGTGGGGGAGGCGCTGCCCGGGTGCCAGCTCCTGCCTGCATCCAGGCCCCTCCTCCCCCTGCGCCTCCCACCTGCTGTCCTTCCCCGCACCCCCTCGTCCCCCTCGCCTTGCGGCCTAGACCTTGACGACTCCCCCAGAAGGGGCAGAGGAGCTGGGCTGGGCTCAGGTGCAGAAAGGCTGGGTGTCTTGCAGAGGGGGAAGCACGGCCGGCCGTGGGTTGTTGAAGGCAGGGTTGTGAGGCCCACTGAGGGGCGGGGGCCACCTGCCACCCCTTCCAACCTGGCCGCCAGCCCAGACACCTTCCCAGCCGTCATGAGCATTCGACTGCGGCCTGCTAGCCGGAGTTGTGGCCCAGCTGCCCTGTTGACGGGTGGTGTTGGGGAAGCTGCACCCCACTTGCCCCTCCAGGGGTTGACCCAGAGCACTCACTGGGCCTCTGGCCTCCATGCTGGGGGCAGGGCCGCCATCTAAGATGACACCCCCACTCTCCCCACCCCGCCCCAGCTCCTCTCCTGGCTTTCTCCCAGGGTGGAGGGTTTACTCCAGGGCGTGGGTGCCCTGTGTCCCCAACCCCAACCACTTAGATGCAGGAAGCTGGGGCCCTGGGCTGAGGGAAGCCTTTGGGAGGTCCTGGGGCCTGCAGGGCGGCCCAGCCTTTCCCAGAAAGAGGAAGGGAGGAGCATATCTGGGGAGTGACGTCTCCATCCTCATCCTCTGTGCCAGAGCTCCACCCCTACCCTGGCCTCTGCCAGACTCCAAGGCCCCCCAGGGAGGACATCAGCTGTGGGAGGTCAGCCCTGCAGGGCATGCAGGGGTCAATCCCCTCCGTGCCTCGCCTCTCCAGACTCTGAGGGGCCTCTCTCCAGGGGCCTCCTGTGATCCTCTGCCCCCAAGCTTGGGGTGCAGGCCTTGCCCATCTGTGCTCCTGCAGGCCAAAGTCCAAGCCCACTGGCACCTGACTAGGGCTGCAGAAGGCTTTCCTCCATCTTGCCTGGGCTTCAAGCTCCTGCAGCAAGAGGAGGGGCCAGAGAGGTTGCAGGTGGGACCTGGGGCCAAGAGCAAGGGTCTTTAAACTCCTACTAGGGGCACAGCTAGTGAGTTTCTGCAAAGCACATGCAGATGAGGTCCCTCCCCAACTAATCTCACTTGGGGGAGAAGACCACCTAAGCTGGTGGTCCCACCCATCCACCCATCCACCCATCATCCACCCATCCATCCACCCATCCACCCATTATCCACCCATCCATCCATCCACCCATTATCCACCCATCCATTCATCCACCCATCCACCCATCATCCTCCCATCCATCTACCCGTCCACCCATTATCTACCCATCCATCCATCCACCCACCCATCCATCCATCCACCCATTATCCACCCATCCATTCATCAACCATCCATCCACCCACCCATCCATCCATCCACCCATTATCCACCCATCCATTCATCAACCATCCATCCACCCACCCATCCATCCATCCACCCATTATCTACCCATCCATCCATCCACCCATTATCTACCCATCCATTCATCCACCCATCATCCACCCATCATCCACCCATCCACAGACTTTTTTGGCAATTCCTTGGTAGGTGCCTGTAATGAGACAGGCTCTTCTCAGGAGCGAGGCAACAGTGCAGACAAAGACGCCTGCTCGGTGGAGCTTGACTTCCTGCAGAGGAGAGAAGAAATGCTGGAGAGGAGGCTGCCAGAGGAGGAAGGAAAATGGAAGGTGGGGGGCTGAGCGGGAAAGATGGCAGCATGGCCCTTGCAGAGAGGTGAGACTGGAGCCAGGACTGGAAGGCGGTGAGGGGTGAGGCTGCAGGGGGCAGGAGGCTGTGGCTGTGGACAGCCTCTGGGGTTTCCTGAGTGAGGAGGGCGGAGGGGCCTTGTGCATCGCTCAGGAGCCGGGAGGTCGTGGGAGGAGTGGGAGACCCTGGGCCAGCACTGTGCAGGGTGGCGGGGGCTCTGGCCAGGACGGCAGTGGAGGTGCTGGGAAGCGGTTGGCCTCCGGTATATTTTGGGGAATCTTTCCTGTCACATTTCCATCTCATTTGCATGAGAGGAAGACAAACGCCTGTGTGTTCTGTGTTTAGGGACAGGAGCCTGTGGTCACTTGAAAAGGGAGGTGGGAGGTGGGAGGTGAGGACAGAGGGAGCGTCCTCAGGGCTCTGGGCAGACTCAGCACTGGTCCCTTCTCCTTCAGTGCTTCAGGGTGACTGTCCAGAGGTGGCAGGTGCCACCCTCTGCCTACACTGTGAGCCCTCAAGGTGGGATTGTGGCGGAGCCCAGGGGTTGCTTGGGGAAGCCGTCCCCCACAAGCTGGGCCGTGGAGGGGCCCTGGGGCCAGGCCGACCTCTGGAGGACTTCTCCTGACCCCCCGGGCCTCACCTGGCTTGGGGTGGGGGAGGGGCGAAGCCACCAGCTCTGAAGGGCTTCTGTGCTTCCTGTCAGCTGCCCAGAGTCGCTTGCTACCGAGCCCAGTGACTAAGTGGCTGCTCAAAGCAGGATCGTGCAATTTTCACTTCAAAACGAGTCCTTGTTGGAAAGTCCTGGGCTGAGCTTCTGGGGTCACCAGGAGGCTGGCCGGGAAGCCAGGCCCCCCGCGGACAGCGACTCCCTGAAGGCCCAGCTGCAGCGGGACTGGACGGCCCTCTGCAGACCGCTGCCTGGGCTCCCGTGCAGACAGGAGAAGGAATGTGGACTCTGCAGTTCCCCCGGCCAAGCCTTTACCGGTGCGACCCGGGCTGGCCTTCCACTCCCCTCCAGCCGTCACGATCACAGCCCCGCGCCTGTCCCGTCACCGTCCCAAGCCTTAAATGCAGCGTGTTGTCACAACCAGGTCAATGTCACACCAGAACCATGGCACCAAGGCTGTGGCAGACCCCTGGAACCCCGTTCCTCTCCTCCTTCAAAGTCCTAGGCTATGGGTGGCATCTGGAGTGTCCCCAGAGGTCCAGTACTAAAGCTTGGTCCCCAGCTTGGTGCTCTTGGGAGGCTGTGGAAACTTTAAGAGGCGGCGCCTGGTGGGAAGTCCTCTGGTCACTGGAGGCATGCCCTCCGGGGAGATGGTGGGACCCAGCGCCCTTCCTCTTTCTTTTTTTGCCTTCTGGCCACAATTCAAGCAGCTTTGCTCCGCCACACACTCATAAACTGTGAGCCAAAATAAACTTTTTCTCTTCATAACCTGATGATCTCAGGAGTTTGTTACAGTAATGGAAAGCTGACCAATACACTTGGGGATATGGGTAAGCCAACGGAGACCAAGAATGCCCTGCCTAACCGCTTCTGAGGCTGGGAATGTCCCCCAGAGTCCCTCTGAGCCTGGGAATGTCCCCCAGAGTCCCAGCAGTTCCTCACTCTGAGTCCTTCTACAGGAGTGGGAGGTTCACCCTTGGTCTTCAGACCTACCTGACGTTGCCAAACTTAATAAAACCAACCAACCAACCTAAAACCTAGACACCTAGTTAAATTTGAATTTCAGGTAAGCAATGAATAAAATGTTAAGTAAATCCCATTGAAAGAACTTATTCTTTGTCTATCTAAAATTTAAATTGAACAGTGTGCTGTTTTCTTTGGGGCAACTCTGGTCCTGTCCCCTGGTTTCACATTTATAAGAACTATTTTTCTAAAATGTGTGCTGGGCCTTCCATCTTTCCTGGAGCTGAAGGGGTGTCTCTTCTTTTCCACGTCTGATAGTTCTCTAGTTGCTGCAGGACACATTCTCGTGAGCAGGATCGTTGTGAAGGTTATGAGGGTGCAGATCAGCGGCAGGGTGCTTGCCTAGGATGCTGGGGACCCTCGGTTCAATCCCCAGCCCTGCAAAAACAAAAACCAAAAAACTACAAAGGGCATCATTTGCCCTATTTGTATCCTCCTCAGTGACATAAATGGACCCCCAATAATCCCACTACGGTTTTTGAGAATTACCTGTGTGTTTTACGGTTACTTACACAGCCTGTGCAGCCCCAATGGAAGGATCATTCACATCCTGGGTTTTGCAGTGATATTTATCCCCAATAATCTTGCTTCAGTGGGTTCTTGATATTTCACAGTTATTGTTGCACTAAAATTGATACAGAATTATGACAGTATTCAGCTACTAATGGGATTATTATTCTTGTTTGTGTGTGTTTTAAAGCCATGGAAATAAAATTTGCTTCTAACAATACAGTTGCAATTTTATGTCCCTAAAACTAACCGTAAATAATAAACATAATAACAGAATGCCTGTAAACACACTAAACATCTTTCTCGGAAAATTAGGCTCTCTGTTTCCACCCTGACCAGACCGGTGGCAGGGGGCCCAGCCTAGGAGTTAGGACTTCAGAAGGATGAAGTAACTTCTTGACAGGAGAGCAAGTTACTTAACCCTGCGGAGCCTCAGCAGTCTGTGAAGTGGGGACAGAAAGACCCGGCTTGGAAGGCTGGACCTGAGTAGGGTCCCTGTGTCCGTCTCCTGGGGCTGCCAGGACAGAGCACCACAGCCCAGGTGGCTCGAAACAGCAGAAAGGATGGCCTCACGGTTCTGGGGGAAGAAGCCTGAAGTCCAGGTGTTGTCCGCACTGCGTCCCTCAGAGACTCCAGAGGAGGCTCCTCTCCGCCTCGTCCAGCTCCTGGTGGCCCCAGGCATCCCTTACTTGTGGTCACAAGGTTGTGATCTCCGCCTCTGCCCACGGGTCTGGCTCTCTGGGTGTCTCCCATCTCTCTGTCACTTAGGGTCTCCCTAGTCCAGTCTGCTCTCATTTCAAGATCCTTAACTTGCTTACATCTGCAAAGACCCTTCCCCAAATGAGGTCTCCTCACAGGCCCTGGGGAAGGGGGCTTTGGGGGCCAACCCTCTGTGGTAGCATCGTCATCACCTCCCACAGCTGGGAGGGAAGATGGAAAAGCAGAGAAGCACAAGCCCCAGGGTGGGGTCAAGCGGGAGAAGCCCAGAGGGACTCCGATGGACAGAAGGAGCCTGGCGGGCGGAGAGCCTTGGTTGTGTGGACGTGCACCACCCAGTCCCAGGCCTGCTTGCTGGACTGGGAGAGCCGCTGCTGGACGCTCCTCAGAGGGGCCCCTGGAGGGTGGGCATGGCGAGGCCCCTGGGGCTCCGCGTCCTGGTCCCACCCCCGTCAGACCCGGATCCCGAACTGCCTCTTCCTTGAGCTGGACTTGTGCCGCCCCCACATCCCCCATGAAGGGAAGAGTGTCGCAACCCTGAAACCAAAAAGACCACTGCGGGCACGTCAGGCCACCTCGGGAGAGGACGGCCAGGGAGGGAGGCGCGGAGGAAGCGGCAGGGCCCTCGGGGAGGCGGGTGGCCAGGACTGGGCCCCGCTCACCCCGCAGCGGGCGGCGTCTGGGCCCGCATCACCCCACTTTGTGGAGGGGGAAGGGAGGCAGGAACGGCAACCCGGTGACAGAGGACGGCCCGCTGGAATTTGCTGGACGATGCCCAGCGGGAGATGGAGGCCCAGAGGCCCAGGGCCTTGCCCGAGGCTGGGGTGGGGTTTGAGCCCAGGCCCCTCCTCCTCTGGTCGCACCCACCGCCACTCTGGGTGGCACATGTGTAAGGCTCGGTTGACATCGGTGGGACTCCCGTCCGTGTGTGGGCCGGACACTGTCCCTACCCTGGAACTGCTCCGGACTGATGTTGAAGCCTGGTCCCCAGTGGGAGACCCCTGCCCCTCGGAGAGGGGACCACTGGGAGTAACTGGGTTTAGGGGGTCATGAGGGTGGGCTCTCAGGATGGGATCAGTGTCCTGCCAGGAAGAGACCGCAGGGAGCTCCCGGCCCCTCTGCCCGCGTGTGAGCACATGGCAAGGTGGCGCCCTCTCTGCCCCCGACCTGCTGGTTCCCTGACCTTGGCCTCCAGCCTCCAGAACGGGAAGAACAATGTCTGATGTTCGTACCTGTGGCAGAACCAGCGGGCTGCGACAGGGAGCGTGGCAGGTCCGGCCCCTCTCTGACCACACGTCCTCCTCTGGAGAGAGGCCGTGGGCCAGGTCTGTGGCCCGCATTCCAGGAGGAAGCAACCAGCGCCCTCCCCCAAGGAGGCCCCAGGGACATCGCTCACCATAGGCCATGTGGCCATCGCACGGTTCAAATTTCGAGACAGTTATAGAGAAACGGTAATTGAAAGCACCCCCTCGGCTCTGGCAAGAAGCCAGAGTGACCGATGACCACACCGGACGATACTTCGTACCAGAGCTACTAGGCTCCAGGATTCTGAGAAACCCTGTGACCCAGGGTCTGGGCCCCAAGGAAGCTGGGTGGGTGGGGACGGGGACAGTGCTGAAGCCCAGCAGATAGTGGCCTGGCATTCTGGATGGTAGGGCCTGTCGGGAAGCTCCTGCCCGGGGTGCCTCCTCCTCTCCCCGCGGCTGCCCACCACTCCCCAGAGCATCTTGGCATCTGGTCACTCTCCCGTACCCGAGTCCCTGGGGTCTGGTCCCTCTCCCGTACCCGAGTCCCTGGGGTCTGGTCCCTCTCCCTACCCGAGTCCCTGGGGTCTGGTCCCTCTCCCGTACCCGAGTCCTTGGGGTCTGGTTATTCTTCGGTACCTGAGTCCTTGGTGCTGGAGCTCGGGCGCGGTGGCGCCTCCTGCAGTTGCCCTTAGAGGGAGCCACATGTGGGCCCCGTCAATCAGATGGGCAATGAGGATGCTTGAGGACAGGATTCGAGGCGGGAATTGGAGTGTGGCCCAGGGGCTAAGGGATGTGCGGGGGAGAGGGTGCCAAGGGCAAGTTCACCCACCTCACGGCTCTGCCATGGCCCCCCGAGCCCGTGTGGGGACGAGGAGGTAGGGCTGCCTGGAGACCTGAGCCCAACTTCCACAGCAAACCCACCAGCAAGCAGGCTCCCCGCCAGCCCAGAGCTGGTGGGTGCGGTGACACAATCGCAAGGACGGCCCGGACGCAGTTCAGTGGTAGAGCGTGTGCCCAGCACGCACCTGGCCCTGGGTTCAACCGTAAAGGAGGTGCTCAGCAGTCACCAAGGGATACAGTTCAGCAGCTCTTCAAGAAATTAAAAATCAAATTGTCATTTGGCCGAGCAATCACACAGTTGAGAGCAGCATGCGTTCACGTTCAGAGCAGCGTTTTCCACCACAGCCACGGTGCAGTCCAGCCCTACGACGGAATATTACCCAACCATGAAAAAGAAGGGGATTCTGGCATATGCTACAACATGGATAAACCTTACGGCCATCATACTCAATGGAAGAAGCCAGGATGAGAAGGGGCAGATACTATATGATCCCTTTTGAAGGAAGTACCTATGGTGGTTGAATTCCAGAGACAGAGGCAGAGTCGGGGCTGCAGGGACGGGGGGGGGGGGGGAGAGGGAGTAGGAGCTAGTGTTTCAGGGACAGAGTGTCTGCGTGGGTAGATGCAGGGTTCTGGCGACGGATGATGGTGTTGTTCGCACAGCGAAGTGAAGGAGCTCAAGACCACCAACCGGAAGACTGAAAAATGGCTAAAATGGCAAATGTCAGTTACGTGCATTTATCACAACTGTGTAAAAATAAAGCAGATCATAAAGAACCTGTGACCTTTGCCAGGCCCGACCGGTGACGAGGACACTGGGGTTGGGGAGGGGGGTGAATGGCTGCCAGGACTCATGGCAGCTGAGGGGCAACGTTGCAGACCGGCACCCACCCAGTCTTCTTCCCGGCAGCCTAGGCAGTGTGTCTGCTGCAGGTGATGGGGGTCCCCGGTGCCCGGCCCCCCGCCGCTCCCGAGCCCTACCCAGTGTGTGGTATTGCAGGCGACGGCGGAACCCGGGGTGCTTGCTCCCGAGGGGTTCTGGGGCTAACCCCAGCGTCTGGGGGCCTGGGACCTGCTTCTTGACCAGTTCCCAGTCCCGGGACTGCCACAGGGAGCCCCGGACGTTTCCAGACAGGACCATCTCAAAACTTGCTTGTTCCATGTACTTTTCCTGGCTGCCCCTGCTGAGTCCGCCGAGCAGGTCGCGGAGGGGTCCCTGGAGTCTAGTGTTAGGAAGCGCTGGGCATTCCTGCCGTCCACCCACTCACTGGCCTGGGTACCTGGCTACCGCTGAGACTGCCCCACCGACTGGCCCACGCTGCCTGGGGTCGCAGCACTTGCTGGGCTCTCCGTCCGCCTGGGCTGCCTTCTTCCCTGTCTGTGTCCCGACATCAGGGCTGCAGGCTCTCCCGGCCCTCACCCGACCCTCGGCCAGCCCTGGGTTCCGGGAGCCCCGGGGCCTGTCCAGCACTCCCAGCTGCTGGCTCAAGGTCATGCTCTGTGATTTTGGCCTCTGGTTGGGCTGCTGTGGGCAAGTGCCCAGCCCCTGCTGCTCAAAGGGATGCAGGAGCAAAGGCAGGGGCCCGGGTGCTGTGCAGAGCCGGGGGAGTCGGCCCCCAGGATGGTGCTGTTGCCTGGGAGGAGGAGCGGCCGTTGCTGGCTCCCCAGGGTGAGTCCTCTGGCCCAGGCAGCTGCTCTGTGCAGGGCCGCCAGAGGGCGACCGCGGCGGCCCAGCTCCGGGTTTGCCGCTTGGCTAAAGCCACAGAGGCAGCAGCAGGACACCCAGGCTGAGGTGTGTGTGCTCGCGGGTGTTCTTGTCCCTCCTGGGCAGCGGGCAGGGCCCTGAGCCTGCACACGCTGCCGGGTGGCCTGGCTTTCCGGGGTGGAGAGTAACTCGCCAGAACTATAAGGCCGGAGCTAGGATTTGAACCCAAGAAGGGGGAGCCACATTGCTGGGAGGAACCACCTCCTGGCACAGCCAGGCCCACTGAGCAGCCCTGCAGAGCCTGGAGTCTACCTTTGGGTTATAGTCCTGTCACGGACGGGCCAGGTGGGTGTCCTCAGGTTCCTTTCCCTCTCTGACCTCACTTCGTCCTCTGTAAGACAGAGCTAATGGCACCTATCACGCTGGGTCACTCAGAGGCTGAACTGAGACGTGGTACAGAAAGGGAGGCAGACCTTGGGGCCTGTTAGGAGCCTGGGCCTGCAGCCACAGGGCCTTTGCATACATCATGAGTGTGCCAAGGTGCCTGTTACAGAGCTCTTGCCCCCCTTTCCATGACTTTTTCTTCCCTGCTGCAGGGCCAGCTTCAGGGACGGGTGCCCCACGGCAGTGCACGGTCCACTCGACAGGACCCCAGGCTGTGTTTGATGGTCTCCCATCGCTGTCTTGAAGTTCAGTTTTAAACAACGGCCCCACATTTTCATTTTCCACCTTTTCATTTTCCACCCTGCCCTGAGGGTGTTGCAGCCGGGCCTGCCTCACAGTCACCGCCTCACCTCATCACCAGGCCAGGAGCTGCCCCACCAGGAGGAGCCCAGGGGGCTGGACGGGCCGAGCTGCTGCTGCCACCTCAGAGGACAGACGACGCTCTCCCTTCTCAGGCACACGCTCCTTTGGCCTCTGGGTCAGTTATTACCCCTAAAGTAGGGCTGAAGGTTGCAGGCCTCTGCGGTCCCTGGTCGTGGGGTTGGTCTCCAAGCCATGCCGTCCACCCAGATGGTTAGCAGGGTCCCCCGAGGCAGGGGCCTCACCCGGGCTGGTCAGCCCCCTCCCTGCTGGGCCCCCACACCCCAGGCCTCCAGCTCACTCTGCTGGGCTCCATCCAAGGGCTGCACCTTGGGAAGAAATCCCCGCGCCTCAGAGCAGGGGCCCTTGTCTCTAGCTCCCTCTCAGGGACGATCAACTCCTCCATCAAGTGGACCTCACAGGTGACAGCCCCAGTGGGGGGACGTGTCACCTGCAGTTGGCATCTCTCGTCCTCAGTTCCAGGCTCCTGGATGGCTGATGTGCCCAACCAAGGTGAATGGCCTCCGGGGCAGGCCATGTTCTGGGAATGGGCTGTGTCCTGGCAGGCAGGGAGGCCAGGGCCAGAGCTAGCTGGACCTCTTCAGGGTCCACCCTGGGTCCACCCATGCTCTCCCCAGGCAGGGACACTGTTGCCAGTTACCAGACATTCAAAGGCCACCTGAGAAGGTAACTGGGTAGGATGGAAGGGAGGCTGGCCCCTCCCCTGGCGTCCACCTACCCCATGGGCCCATCCAGCTGTGCTTCCCACCCTAATGCACTCTTTGTTGGAGAACTCACCTCCTGGCTTACAGAGGGTGCCACGGTGGACATCCAAGGGCCTTGGGGGCACTGCTCCCAGATCAGCCCCAATCACCCTGCACCGGGCCTCACCCCTCTTCGTTGGCCCCTCAGCTCAGTGGCCCACGCAGCGGCCTCCTTGGAGCCTCAGCCTCCGCCTCCGCCTACGCCCTTCTCTGACGAGGCTTCTCCTCCCAGGGGAGAGCGAGCGGAACGCTGCCCTCAGAAGGCACCTAGCTCCTTCTTGCTGAGATACTTCACTCCCACCTGCCTCTGATCCCGTCAGGTGCCTGGGCTCTGTTCCCTTGGACCCGGCTCTGGGACACTGGGGCTGGACACCCGCCTGGCTCCGGCTCTCTCCTCCCTTCTTCTCTGCCCCCTCCCTCCCTTTCCTTTCTTCGTTTTCATCAGCAGTTATTAGACATCCATTCTGTGGACACAGCTGCGGCTGTGGCCGTCCTCCAGGATCTTCTGACTGTGGATCTTGGGGCTCGCTCAGGCCATCTCCCGGGGTGACGGCTGTTACTGTCTTCCCACCGTCCACTTCTCCCCACCCCGGCTGCAGGGTAGCCTTGACTGGTTGAGGCCAACCTGAATCCTTCCTCCTTGGTCACAGTCACCCAGGACGAGTGTCCCACCTCAGGCCAGAGGGGCCTACACCATGCAAACCCAGGGATTTTCTCTAACTGGAGGTAGTTTTTTCCTGCTGGACTTGGACCCGGAGGCACAGCGGGCAGAGCAAGGGCAGCTTGGGACCCTGAGGCAGAGCCTGCGGGGGTTGGAGCAGGTCCCCGCAGGCAGGGCTGTCTCCTTTGTTCTGGAGCAGGGTTCGTCTGGTCTGCTGGGTTCTCGCCCAGGGCAGAAGGGCCTTCCCAGGAGCCCTGAGCATCGTGTGCAGGAGCCAGGCGAGGCCCCTCCATGAGTAAGAGGGGCTGCTCGGTTTTTGGTTCACTCACAAAGCAAAGCGTTCCAGCGGAGACAGCGTCCTCCCTGGCTGAGTTCAGTCTCAGTTCAGGCACCGAGGCCCACTCCTGGGCCAGACAGGCCCCTTGATGTCTGGAACATTCCTCCTCAAGAGAGCGCGGAGGGCCTGGGGGTACAGCTCAGTGGGTAGGGCGCTTGCCTCGCATGCACAAGGCCCTGGGTCCAATCCCTGGCACTGCCAAAAAAAAAAAAAAAAAAAAAGAAAAAGAGAGAGAACTGGAATTGAGCAAGATCTTCCTAATTATGTTTCTGACATTTCTGCCCGGGGTCTCCCTCGGGTCAGTTATCCTCAAGCTCCATGTGCCCCAGCCCTGACCGCAGTCAGCCGGAGGGAGCTGAGCCCCCCCACCTCCCCGGGCAGGTGCGACTCTGCTGGGGTCAGGAAGACCTCGCCCCCACCCTGCCCCAGGCTGAAAGACCGGGGGCATGGGCAGCAGGTGATCCAGGTCTCTGCAGCGGCCTGGGCTCCTGCTGAGAACCACAGCCATGGCTAAGGTTTGAATGTCCTCCATGTGGGAAACCGACTCCCCCATTCACGTGTCAGTGGTGTTTGAAGGTGTCCTTCGGGAGGTGACTGAGGTTAGATGAGGTCACCAGGTGGCCCCAGGGAGGCATCAGCTTTAACGAGGGGAGGCCTGAGCTGGCTGCTTGCTCCGTCTTGCCCCGTGGGAGGCTGGGGCATGCTGGGACTGCAGCTCCAGGACCCTGAGCGAAATCAGCTTCTCTTCTTTGTAAATCACTCAGACTAGGACAGCCGCTGCTGCCCGCAGGCAGGGGTCTTATTTGTTTAAATGGAGAGAACGTCCCAGAAATAAGGCCAGTGCAGGGTCCTGGCCTGGAAACCCAGGTCAACAACCCAAACAATCCCAGGTGCTCGGCTGCCCTGGCTGGTGACGCAGGCCCCGGGGCTGAGTGGATACCGGGCAAGAGGTGCAAGAGAGGGTGCTTGCTCCCAGCATGTTGCAAACACGAGCAAGGGCAGGCGCTGGCTCGCTTGGGAATGGCCAGGGGAAGAGTCACCACCTTCGCAAGCCTGGGGTTCCATTCGTTTGTTTAATATTCTTTGAGTTGTTGCTGGACTTTTATTTTATTTATTTTTATGTGGTGCTGAGAATGGAATCCAGTGCCTCACATGCTAGGCAAGCGCTCCACCCTGAGCCCCAGCCCAGCCCCCAGCCTGGTTTATTAGACTTAGGTCTTTAGGAAGAACTTGCATGTGGATCTGAAGTGGTCCTGCCCGGGGCTTAAGGGATGGGGCAGCAGGGGGACGTCGTGATTTTAGATGGTGCTCCTGAGGTCCTGGTGTTAGCTAGGAAGGCACGTGGTTAAGCGCTCAGGGAGGAATGAAAACTTTTTTTTTTTGGTATTGGAAATTGAACCCAGAGGTACTTAACCCCTGAGCCACATCCCCAGCTCTTTTTATTTTTTTATTTTGAGACAGGGTCTCACTAAGGTGCTGAGGCTGGCTTCAAACCTGCCATCTCCTGCCTCAGCCTCCTGAGTTGCTGGGATTACGAGAGTGTGCCAGCCACCATGCCCTGTTTAGGAGTGAATATCTTCTATTTATGAGATAAGCAACACAGCTCTGAGTAAAAGTGAATATTCATATGTTAGTATTAAAATTGGATTTATAAAGAGAGTGCAAAACTTGTTGGATTGGGATTGCAAGGTTCAAGAAAGGCTAGATTTTTGATACTTACAACAACCTTTTTTTTTTTTTTATACAAGGAATTGGACCCAAAGGTGTTTTCCCACCGAGCTACATCCTCGACCCTTTTTATTTTGAGACTAGGTCTGGTTAAAGTACTGAGGCTGGTCTTGAACTTGTGATCCTCATGCCTCGGCCTCCCAAGTTGTTGGGATTACAGGCAGTGCCACCACACATGAGGATGTGTCTTTTTCTTTCTGTTTTCAGTCCTAGGGGTGGAGCCCTGGGCCTCGCACATGCTAGGCAAGCACTCTACAACTGAGGTGCACCCCAACCCTTTTATTTTAGAGGCAGGGTCTCCCTAAATTGCTGAGGCTGGCCTCCGATTTACAATCCTCCCGCCTCAGCCTCAGCTGGGATTACAAGCATGTGCCACCATACCCACCTAGCACTTATGGTGATTCTTAATTCAAATTCAAGGCTCTGAATCTCCCTTTCAAGTTACAAAACCTTCCTCTGACATTAAAAAATCCAAGTGACACAGAAAAGAGAGTGGCCTCTCCCACACCCTGGCCCGTGGGTGCTCTGGAGGAGGAGCTGGATTTTGAGCTGGGCTTGGAGGCCAATTAGAGGGTCTTTGGAACACTGAGCAAGCAGCATGGCCCAAACATACCCACCCCAGCCCCACCTCTGTTGGGGTGGACACCTCTCTCCGGGGCTCCCCTGGCTTCTTGGGCAAGTCTGAATGTCTCAGCCCCAGTGCACCAGATCCTTTAGTCAGTCAACAAACCACAGAGCCCCTGGGGACTCCAGGTGCCATGCCACATGCTGGGGACTCAGAGAGCAGAGTCCTGTCGCCCCCTTTCATTGCTTTGCTCTCGCCGTGGGCTCCACGTTGACAGACACTCAACCCCTGGATTCCCATGCTGAGTACCCACTCCTGGTACTCAGGGCGCTATGTCAAGAGGCGGGGCCTTCGGGAGGCAGTTAAGTCACCAGGACTCCACCCTCAGGGGTGGGCTTGGTGGCCTCTTAAGAGAGGCTCAGAGAGCCTGCTTCCCACCCCAGCACCGGGGGAGGACACAGCATCACCAAGAGGAAGCAGCCGGGAAGGCACGCAGAGGAGCCCCCCACTCGCTTCCTCCGTCTGGCCTGGCCTCGCCCATCCTCCCACACGACCACAGGGCCCTGCAGCACCCACAGGAGCTGGGTCCCCCGCGGCAGCACCCGCGGCACCCACCGGGCAGCTGCTCCGGGTGCCACCACAACACCCACTGGGCCGGGCACTCCTCGAAATCCACCTGCCTGAAACCAGAGCGCGGAGCTCGTCGGTTTTCCGTTTAGAAAAGAAGCGCTTGCGCACTGTTTTTCAAACGGAAGGCTTATGGGACCAGGCGAAAGCTCCCAAGGCCACGGGGGCCACGCCTGGGACCCCAGCTGCTGGGGAGACGGAGGCAGGAGGACCACGAGCTCAAGGCCAGCCCAGGCAACTTAGTGAGACCCAGCCTCAAAATAAAAAATAAGGGCTGGGGACGTGGCTCAGCGGCACGCGGCCCTGGGGTCCAACCCCAGTATCCGAAACAAGAGCGGAGGGGTCAAGAACATAAATGCCCTTCTCAGGAGTTTTGTTACCAAGGGAGCTTGAAGGCTGGCCGCGGAGGGTCACCTGGGCCCAGGGAGGCTTTGAGATGGGAGATGACCCACACATTTGCCCAGGGGAGAACAGCAGGAGTGGCCCTGAGAGGGCGAAGGGATGACCCAGGGTCCAGAGGGCTGTGCCAGGAGGGAGCCAGCACGTGGGAAGGCATGGCAGGGGGGGCATGGTGGAGGCTGGGTGGTGGGAGTCATGTGGTGGAGGCTGGGTGGTGGGAGTCATGTGGTGGAGGCTGGATGGTGGAGGCTGGGTGGTGGGAGTCATGTGGTAGAGGCTGGGTGGTGGAGGCTGGGTGGTGGGAGTCATGTGGTGGAGGCTGGGTGGTGGAGGCTGGGTGGTGGGGGATGAGGGGGCGGGGAGGTGTGGGAGAGACAGGTCAGGAGGAGTGAGTTGGTGGGGGGATTGACATGGGAAGGGAATGGGGCCCTGCAGACCCCCAGGGCTGAGGCTGTCGAAGCACAGCAGTGCTGGTCATGCCCTGAGCCCAGTGGACCCCTGCAGCTGCCCTGGACCTTAGTGGTCAAGGACTGTGGAACTGGTGTCTATCCAGCGGTGGAGTGGACAGCCAGTGCCTGGAACCAGCTGGTCACCGTGGGGCCGCCAGCACTCACTGGGTGGTCCGGGGCGCCCGGCGTCGTGCTGGGCCCTGACGCTGGCTCGAGGCTGCAGGTGGCCCTACTGCTTCCTGGTGCTGGGGAAAGCGGGGCTCCTGACGGCTGGCTGCCTGGAGCAGGCGGGAGCTGGGTTCCAAGGATGCCCCTGGAAGTGTCTTCAATGTCCCTGGAGGCTACTCACCCCCTCGCCATGCCAGGTCCAGGGACGTCGCCATGAACAGCTTCCAGGTGCTCTGCGCTCCTCTGCTGGTGATGTGTGGGCCCCTGCGCGCGCTCTCTCGCTCTCTCTCTCTCTCTCTCTTTCTCTCTCTCTCTCTCTCTCACCTAAGAGCGTTTTCCCACTGAGTTACACCCCCAGTCCCTTTTATTTTGAGACAGGGTCTCACTAAATTGCTGAGGCTAGCTTTGAGCTTGCGATCCTCCTGCCTCAGCCTCCCGAGCCTTGGGGAGGACAGCTGTGCACCACGCACCTGCCCGGTTTCATTTGGGGACTTGTTCCAGACACAGCTGGCTTAGCTATGGATGGCGCCAGTTCTGGAACTTCTATGGAGTTTCCACCGAGGGGACTGCAAGGCAGCATTGTGGGGGAACGGGGCTCAGGGATCTGCCCTTCACCCACTTGCCTGAGGAGCATGCCGCGTGCGGGAGCCTGGTGGATATTCACAAGTGGTGCGAACGTCCCCTGCACCCTCTGCATCACACCCAGCTGGTCAGGGAGAAAAGGATGAGCCACTGAGTGGGGAGAAGGCCTAGCAAACAAGGAATCCTAGTGGGATCGAGGAAGAACTCCTAGGTGTCAGAGACAGAAGGTCCAAGCGCAGGAGGGGCAGAAGAACGGAACAGCAGCGAACCCAGCAGGAACTGCACGTCCTCCAGAGAGCGTGTGCTGGAATGTTCACTGCCATGCCGGCTGCGGCAGCCCCCCGAAGAGGGAAGGATGGGTGGATGCGTGTTGGCGGCACAGCGAGAGCGAAGCAGAGCGGCGGCACCGTGTGGCCCACGCCTCCGGCAGAACGCGGGGCCGAGGGAGCAGGCACCAGGCTGTCGTGTGCGGAGCCACTAGAATAAACGGTGCAGACACAGGAAACCGCTCCGCAGAGTTACAGGCCAGGGCCGTGGCTGTGCACACGCGGGAGGCCGCCAGAGGCCTTCTGGGGTGCTGGCCCTGTTCGGCTGGCCCGGGTGCAAGCACATGGGCGCTGGAAACTGGCCCCGCGGCACCCCTGGGGGCCCTGCAGCCTTCTGTAGCGTGTCCCCTGAGCCTGCTCCACACAGCCCTTGGTGGGGCCACCTGCAGCCCCGCCCTGGTGCCACCTGTTTCGAAGACACGCCCTCCTGTGATGGTCCCTCGCTCAGGGGAGGCTCCTTCCTGACCGCTGCTGCGCCCACTCCCTTCTCCTCTGCTCCCCAAGTTCAGTCAGCATCAGCTTGACCTCGCCCCCCACGCCCCTGCCCACCCGAGTGCCCGTCACACCCTCTCCCTGCCCACCTGGCTTGCCTTCCTCCACTCCCAACAGGCCAGCGTCAGTTACCCTGTTTCCCCAAGGAGGTCCGGTTCCCAGGGTGGGAGGGACCGAGCTCTTCCCCCACCGGCTTCTGAGCCCATGTGGGCTGCGCCAGCCCCGGCCCCAGCGACCCGGCTCCGCTGCTCCCGCCTCCAGCCTGGCCCAGCTCGGGTGCCCTTTCTTCTGCCTGCAGCGCCTCCTCTTGCCTCAGGCAGGTGGCCGCTTGAGTCCCTGGAGAGTGTCGCACCTCTCTGCACCTTCTCAGGCCCCTGCCCTGCCTGTGTCTCTTACAGTCAGGCTGGGACCCTGTCAGGGGTGAGGCACAAGGAATTTGTTTCCCCAAATAGGCAAGGCGACTGGGCTAAGAAACGATTTATCTTTTCAGTACAAGGCCCTGGGTTCAATCCCCAGCACCCAAATGAACGGACAAAGAAAAATAAAAATGATCTATTTTTTTCAAAAAAATAAAATGTTACTCAGTGATCTTGATTTTTCTTCCCTCCCTCCCTCCCTCCCTCCCTCTCCCTCTCTCTCTCTCTCTCTCTCTCTCTCTCTCTCTCTCTCTCTCTCTCTTTCTTCTTTCTCCAGGGATTGGACTCAGGGGCACTCAACCACTGAGCCACATCTCCAGCCCGTTTTTGATTTTTTTATTTTGAGACAGGGTCTCAGTACGTTGCTGAGGCTGGCCTTGGATTCACAATCCTCCTGCTTCGGCCTTTGGAGTCACTGGGATTACAGGTGTGGGCCACCGCACCTGGCTATGATCTTGGCTTTTTTATGCTGTTGCCCATTTTCTATCTTTCTACAAGGAGTACGTAATGCATAATTTAAATAAAGCACGGCTTCAGCTGGATGTGGCTGCACACCTGTAATCCAGAGACTCAGGAAGCCAAGGCAGGAGGATCGCAAGTTCCAGGCCGGCTTCAGCAACTCAGCAAGGCTCTGTCTCAAGATGAAAAATGAAAAGGGCCGAGGATGTGGCTCAGTGGCAAGTGCCGCTGGGTCCCGTCCACCCCCACCTCCTTCTGCAGGGTAAGCTACCTCACGCAGGGGCCAGGGCGATGGAGTCAGCAGAGCAGCCGGAACTGTGAGCCGCAGTAAGCTTTCCCTCTGAGTTGTCCTGGTCAGGCATTTTGGTCCCAGTGATGAAAAGCCGGCCATCACACCCTCCCTGCTGGGAAACCGAGGCACGAGGGCCGGGGTCTTACTGGATTCTTGGCAGGCCTGGGAGGTAAGCTGAACACAGTGGTGCGTGGCTGGTCTCCTCCACCGCCGTCGCCCTCTGCTCTGTGTTTGCTGAACACTGTCCTCGGCGCTTTCTTCCTAAGAACGATGCGAGGATGCTCTCGCCTGGGTCCGGATGAGGAAACCTGCCTCGGCAGGCTGAGCCGCTGCGCGCCACTCCCCCAGCCTGGCCTCACTAACAGGGCCCTGGCCCCAGGGATCTGAGCCAGTCACACCGACCCTGCTCTTCTGCAGGCCTGGTCTCGGTGACTGTGTGACAAGTTCAAGAAGAAGTCTGCTTTGCTCGCTCGTCGTTGCCTCTAGCTCTCGAGGGGTGATGCTCGGAGCTGTGGCAGTCGTTTTATGCCTGAGAGGAGCAAAGGTCTGAGTGAGGTTTCCCTGGATGCAGGGTTTCCGCACTAAAACAGAAATCCTGGGCCGATTGGAACCGCGGACTGTCCTGAACTGGTGGCAGGGGACACAGAGAGGAACAGGACCCTTGCCTACCCCTAAACTCCAGAGTGTTTTCTATGGGCAGCGAATGTCCTTATGGTGGAAGTCTCTCTTCTGTCCCTTGCAGTTGAAGTCATAGGTCTGACAGCCACTCACCTCCCTTCCTTTCCCACCTCTTGCTTTCTGCTGCTCGGGTCATTGTGCCCCTGTCCCCATGCCGGCTATGGACACTGAGCTCGGCTGGCCGGCCCCAGGCTTCCCGTCTCCCTGGGTGCGTGTGCTCGCCCCTCTCCTCCTGGTGCTGCGGTCTGCTGTGCTCACTGCTTTTCTCCTGACCCCCTGCCTGTCCTTGCCGTACCGGAAAGCTGGTCATGCTGGAGGAGGTGGCCAGTCTCCCTCACCCCCGCCTGGTGGGCTGCGTGACAAGTGGCCCACAGACATGGCAGGACCCATAAATCCCAGCCCTTGTCTGCTCTGCACCACCCAGCCCACCGCCCGCCTGGGTTACTCACTTGCCATGGCCCCAGGGCTGCCCCCAGCTCCGGACCCGCCTGTCCTCTCTCCCTCCTGTAGCTGGCTCAGCTCCTTATCCAATTGCCCCAGGCCCTCTTATGGGAGAGCCGCAGGTGGCGTCCCTACTGGTCCCAGCCTTTTCTGGCCCCTAGGACCTCCAGGTCCTTCTCCAAGGCCTTCTATCCTGAGGCCTATGGTGTTTACAACTCTGTGCGCACTCTGGACCACTGTCTCCTCCTCTGGCCTAGAGGGACTCACCTGGAAACGACGGAAGCTCCTCTGGTTAACAAGGGGCAGGGTGTACCCTCCTGGGACAGGCTCCCTGAGGACCACACAGGGGCCAGAAAAGGGGAGAGGGGGAGAGGAGGAGAGGAACAGAGGCCAGCACTGTCTCGGGCCCAGGCTGGGCATGGGGTCCTGAGCTGGAGTTGGGGTCCAGCTGGCCTCCCGAGCTTCTGGGGCCAGCAGCTCTCTCCTGGGGGATTGGTGCCAGGGAGGCTGGGGCCTGGAGGCGACCGGCGAGGCCCTTGCAGGAAGGGAGCCAGTGGGCTTCCAGGAAGGGAAGCTGAGATACCCCTTCCCGTCACGTCCCTGAGAGAGGACAGGGATCCAGTTCCCCCGCCCTGCTGTCCTGGGGTGGGGGTGGTGGCCCTGAGGGCCCTGCAGCAGCTGTGTGGGGTCAGGCACTTCTGGGGGCTGGAGCCTGGGGCTGGACATCCATTGGACGAGGCCCAGGCCGGTGGGCTTGGCCAGGGCAGGGCGGGCACATTACTGGAAGCCAGGCCAGCTGTCTGTCCCTCTGCCAAGCTGCCCACTGCATTCCGGGGCCTCGTATTTCCAGGCAGTCTCTGGGATAGGTCCCGGGCCCGGCCTGCCGAGTCTAGGTGTCGTGTTTGGGGGTCATTCGAGCTGTCACTGGGGCTCTCTCCCCGGGCCGTCCCCAGCCCAGGTGCCGGGCTGTGAGCACGCGTGTGCACACGGGTAGCACGAGCGGGTGGCTGTGCGAGGCCTGCACTGGCCACGTCTCCTGGGAAGTGTGAGGAGCGTGGGCTGCCGTGCTCTGTCCTCTCTGCGGGCTGCCCCGGGCGAGATGCGCCCCGTGTGGCCGGCTGCCTGACCCAGAGCCGCACAGCCGTCCAGGGGGCCGTCCCAGAACCACCGCAGGGTCTCGGGTCCCACCCGGTGACTGTCCCCAGCCCAGCCCCACTCCCCCTGCCCGGGATGGCCTGGGCGCCAGCCAGCACCACGCACTCTGGAGGCACCGCCGGACTCCAGGGTCAGGGTCTGCCGCTTTGTTTTACTTTAACTCTTTGCCATTTATTTATTTATTGTGATACTGGCGATTGAACCCAGGGCTGCTGTGCCACTGAGCCACGTCCCCAGTCTTTTTATTTTTTATTTCAAGGCAGGGTCTCGCTGAGTTGCAGAGGCTGGCCTTGAACTCACGATCCTCCTGCTTCAGCCTCCTGAGTCTCTGGGATGACAGGCGAGTCCCGCTGCTCCTGGGTTATTTAACGTTTTTATCGTGCTAAAGCAGAAGTAAGATGCGACTTATCGTCCTGACCAGGGTAGGCACACAGTGTGTGTGTCCATCCACCTCCAGAACACCCTCATGGTCCCAAGCTGAGACTGTCCCCACTAAATGACACTCCCGGTCGCTCCCCAGCCCCAGACGACCCCTCCAGGTTCCATCCCTGTGAAGTGACCGATCCAGGACCTCCCAAGTGGACCCTCACAGGCTGTGTCTTCAGTGCCTGGCTAACTGCACACAATGTGCGTCCTCCAGGTCCAGCGCGCTGTCGCGGGCATCGAAATGTCCTTCCCCTTTAAGACCAGACAGCGTTCCCTTGCGTGGAGGGGCCACCGCCTGGGCCCTCACATGGCCCCTCCGAGTCTCAGCTTCTTGTCTGTGAACGGGATGCACGGCAGTCCCTGTGGTGCTTCTCCCGTTGCTGTTTTGGTTTTGAAGCTGCGGGTGGAACCCAGGTCCTCACCACTGAGCTACCTGGCCTCAGCTCCAGTCCCTGAGGCCAGGGTCTTCCCAAAGGTCAGCCTTTGTGTGGAGTGCTGGGTCTCTGACCAGCAGGATGGATGAACTGGGCTAGGACTCCATCTGGCCGCCTGGCCACAGCGGGGCCTCGGGAGGCGAGGCCGGGAGTGGCGGGAGCAGGCACCTCGGGCTCTGTGGGGCGGCTCGGCTCTGCATCCCTCTGCACCTCCATCATTCCCGGGCTCCCCACCCCGGCCTTCCAGGATCCACTCGGGGGTGGACGGGTGGACCTGACCTGGCCTGGAGGTCGCCTGTCCTTGCCCGCGGGAGCGCCAGGCCAGCGGCCCTCCTCCTGCTCCACCTGCCCTCCCCCTGGGGCCGGGATCCTTCCTCAGGACCCTGAGCTGGCCTTCCAGGGCGCAGAGGGAGAGTTGGACGTCTGGTGCCGGGTCAGGCCCTGAGAGGGAGGGAGTGGGAAGGTTCCGGAAGCCTGGGCTGCTCCCAGATCAATGGAGGGAAAGCTGGCCACCAGCAAGCTGGGCAGCAGCGTCAGAGCCAGGGTCCTGGGTGGCTTTGGTCAGGGCTCACAGTCCTGGCCAGTCCCATGCCCTTCCTGCTGGACACTGGAACCTCCCTCCCTCTGTCCTCTCCTGACTCAGAGCTTAGCTGGGAGGGAGGCCTGGTGTGACCACCTGGGGACATCAGGTGGCTCTTTCCCTGGTGGTCCACAGGACTCCACCTCCGAGCCTCAGTTTCCTCACCTGGACACTGCGGGTCGTTCCAGGCCCAGGGGAGGCGTGTGGAGTGGGATAGCTTCCCGCCAGCAAGGAGAGGGGGAAGCCGGACAAGCCCGCCCCAGGGCCAGCGCCAGCGGCCGCCTCCCTCCTGCTGGGCCCCTCCTTCCAGCAGGTTCCTGAGGCCCTGGGGGTGCTCCCCTTTGCTCCCCATCTTCTTGCAGATGGCGCCGTGTCCCGGGGCCAGCCCCACCCTCCTGCCTGGCGGTGTGTTGGAAGGTGGCTGTGCCTCCCCGCCCAGTGATAGGCTCAGGACCAGGCTTGCCAGACTGTCAGGAGGCAGCTCCCTGAGCACAGGACCCCCGCTGACCCCCGAGGACCCGGGTCGCAGGGGGCGCAGGGGTCCCTGTTCCAGAGCTTGGCACGCACTCGCCCGGAGCTGGGTGGGTTGAGGAGGCCGGGCTCCCTGACCGGCCGACTGGGGGCCTTGGGTGTGCTCTGAGGACTGCCCACCTTGCCAAGCCCCCATCTTCCTCCCACAGCCCTCTTCAAGCCCTCTTGTCCCCACTCGCGTCCCTGGCATGGTGGACAGTCTCCGGTGGCCCTGTGACCCTGCCTCTGGCGCGCATGCCTTGGGTATCTGCCCAGGGTGCCCCGTGTGACTTCTGGGGCTAGGACACAAGTGCCAAGTGTCCATCTTGGTCTCCGGCTCCCTTGCTGTGAGGGAAGCCGCTCCCCATGCGAGTCTCGAGTCTCTCTCGGGAGAAGGGCGGAGGCTCCAGGCCACACCTCGGAGCCTCGTGCAGGGCCTCCTGATGAAGGCTGGAGCCTCCCTCTACAGCCTCCAGAGCAACCCAGGCTGGAACCACCCAGCCAAACCACTCCTGGATTCCGACCCGTGTGGCGAATAAATGGGGAGCATTGCTTTAACCCTCCAAGTTTTGGGGTGAATCATAAGCAGCCAAAGGACCCATGTGTCTCGGGAAGCGCCCGTTTGGATGGGAGGAGCCCGGGCCTCAGTCCCCTGGCGCGTCTCCTCTCCCACCCAGCCCTCCCGGGCGGTGCTGGCAGCAAGCTGCGTGACCAGTCGGCCCAGAGTCAGGACCTGCCGCGCAGGGTGACCACTGCGGAGTTCCTGGGTCTGCCCAGAGTCCCCCGCAACTCGCACTCGTGCCCCGAGCGGTGGCCGGCGGCCTTCTCTCTGAAGGGTTGACCAGGGTCCCTCTGCCGCACACCGTCCAGTCTGGAGAGCCCAATTCCCTGTGGCCGCAGGTCCAGGTGCCGGCCTGCCGGAGGCCGGGGCGGCCATGGCTCCCCAGGGCTGCTGCCTGGGTCTGGGTCCCGTCACCCCCTCGCGGTCGTAGGTCCCTCACCCCGGCCACGGCCACCGCTCAGAGGCGGGTCTCGGCTGCGACCCTGCTCACGGGGAGTCACCAGGCTGGTGCCCTGGTGGCATCTCAGGGCGGATCCACAGAGGCTGGCAGGCTCTGCCACGGTCCTGCTGCCCCCTGATGTGGGTGCCCCCTCCCTGGCCAGGGCCAGGGCTGCTTTCCTGGCTTGCAGGCTGTTCCTGGCCGCCGTGGTGCCTCTCAACGTGAGCCACGCGTGCTCGCTTGAATGGCGCCTTGATTCTAACCCAGCTCCTGTGAGGCCATTTCTCTGCCGCACCAACGGGGCTTGCCAGGTGCCAGACCCAACGAGGCACTTGAATTTACTATTTCCACGTCACTCGGCTCAGCGAGCAGGTATTGTTTCCATCCACTAGACCTGAGGTGCCGGCATCTCCCTAAAAGGTCAGCTGGTAGCTCTTACTCAGGACTCTTGGAAGTCAATCGAAACTGGCTTAAGCAATGAGAAGGGGGTCATCTGACTGGGTCACATGACAAAAACTCACAGGATCAGATCTGAGCCTCAGGCACAGTCGGATCCAGATCCGCCAGTGTTGGGCTTGGAAACTGTTTCTTTCCACCTTCCAGGTCTGCTTGCCTCTGCCTCATGGTGCCAAATGGCTGCAGGCAGCTGGAGGGAGACTGCTGTTCTGGGGCTGCTTGTTCTCACCCCAGCCTGGACCAGCAAGGGTGAGATGAGGTCAGTTCCACCTTAAGCCACATGACCTGAGTGGTGAAGACCAGAGACTGGGGTGCTCCCACCCAGCAAGGGGAGGGGACTGCAGAGCAGGAACAGCTGGTCATTCTGGGGGCAGAGCCCAGTCCAGTGCAGTAGCCTTTGGGTGGCTAGTGGGCCATGAGGGTTCCTCCCTCGGGAACAGGACTGAGGCCTCTAGAGAAGAGGCTCTGCTCAGCCACCAGCTCCCTCTCTTGCCCTCTATCCTCTGCCCCTGACTCCTCCCCAGCACACGCCACGATTGGGAAGCAGAGGCAGCCTCACCAGACCCTGACCCGCCAGCCTCTGGGTCCCGGGCTTGCTGCCTCCAGCGCTGCAGGTCTGTTGTTCAGCGCAACAGATGTCTGTTCGTAAATCACCTCCTCCGATGCTTTGTTATGGCAGGACAGGGGACTGAGCCAGTAACCAGCCAAACAGAAGGTAGAAGGAGCTGATGACCAGCTGATAACCAGCAAGAGATGGAATGGTGTGTGGGTGTGTGTTGCTGGGGACTGAAGAACCCAGGGTCTCACACACGCTAGGCAAGCACTCTGCCACTGAGCCACAGCCACAGCCCAAGACCTTTTCGAAATTTACTTTGAGACAGGGCCTTGCTGAAGCTGACCTTGAATTTGTGATCCTCCTGCCTTAGCCTCCCAAGTAGCTGGGATTACAAGTGTGTGCCACCATACCCACTGATACGGAGCTCCTTTATGCCCTTCTACACACAGAATCGAGAGCAGAAGAAGCTTCCACCTAACATAATGAAATTTTGCCCCAAAATTTCAAAAAAGAAAAACAAAACAAAAAAACTTGATTCTTACCAGTCACTCCTCTTTTGAGCAGAAATCCCACCAGACTAAATGAAAAAGTCACCCACCTCCAACACACCCAGAGCCCCCCAGAAGCACAACAGCTCTGGTATCATTCACACTCTAGACTTTACAACAGTGCCCTCTTGGAGTTGCTCAGTGTGCAGCCTGCACAACACTACCTGGTACCCCCAAGTCACATAGTTTATGTAGAAGAATAAGGAAAGGAAAGAGAGGGAAGGGTAGGGATGTAGCTCAGGGACAGAACCCGCTCTTTGGACGCACCAGGCCTGCGTTCAATCCTCAGCACTGCCAAAAAGAAGTGGAGGGGGAGGAAATCAGTTCAGAGAAATAATAACTGAGCATAATACAGAAGGACAAGCACAAGCTGGTGCCTTCCCTGCCGCAGTTGGATTCATAACTCCCTCCTTCCGCTGACATTCATGCTCTGCTGCCCTTGGCCAGCACCTCATTTGGTCCTGGTTCCCCTGCTCTGGGGACGCCCACTCTGAATAGGGCCCCAGCGGCAGGCCGGGTGATATGCCAGGCTTGGAGGCAGGCTGAGGTGCTCACCCAACAGGCCACCAGAGCTGGGACGCAGGACTCCGGGGGCAAGAGCCACCAGCCCCCACAGCCCTCCCAACACTCCTGAGGATGAAGAAGGCCCAGGTGGAGGGAGGTGGGCGTGGCCAGGTCCGGGCAAGGCCAGGCCCCTGCGGTGAGAGCCATCGGCCTCTCCCCGGCGGTGCCCTGCGGTAGCTGCACGGATGGACTCAGGAACCACTAAACCAAACGCACTCCGGTCGAGTCCAGGTAAAACCCGGCAATCAAGGCTGGGGACTCATGGAGGTCAGCACGCCTGCTGTGACGTTGCCCTGGTTTTGAAGAAAGCTACCCTGGGGTGAACTGAGCCACGTGTGCGTGAACTCTGTGGTTTTCTTCTTCGTCCAGTACCGGGGGTCTGAACCCAGGGCGTCCAGCGTGCTGCGTGCTCGACCCCGGAGCTCCGTCCCCAGGCCTGTGTCAGTTCCTACAACCACTCCTGAGTCCACGATTCCCTTCATAAGAAATGCAGGGGGAAATTTATTTCTGAGGCTGAAGTCCTGCTTCGGGACTCCTCCCCGGCAGTCCTGACGCCCAGGCTTGTCACAGGCCCCTCCAGCAGTCCCTGCACAGGACCACTGCTGCTGCCCCTGGGCGCCCCGCAGAGGCGGGCTCGCAAGGGACGGGGCGCAGGGAGGGGTGTGCTGGCGGGTGTGCCGGAGGCAGGAGGGTAGCCCCAGGGAAAGCCCGACCACATGCCTGGCTGGAGACCTGGGTCCCCATCAAGGGAACGCAACCCGGCAACCAGCACCTTGGAGGGACTCCAGTTCCTGCGTCCCCACCTCTTCAGACACCGAGGTGCACAGTCTCATTCCAGAAATCCCAAAACCCCAACCAGTCCCCGCACCTCTTTGCTCCTCCTGCTGCTGCCCTGGCTTTGGTCTCACAAATCCCCCTGGACAAGATCAGACAGCTGGCCTGCACCTTTCTGGCCAGGCCCGAGCAGACGCCCCGGCCTCAGGTCTGACCGCACACCTGGCCAGCATGCTCTAGGCTTTGGGCAGGGCTTCCTGCCTGGCCTTCCTCCCTGTCAGGCTCTAGGGCAGCCGAGGGCTCAGGTGCCCGGGCACACTCCCTGCCCAGGCTGCCTGTCCTGGGCTGTCCGCTAGACTCTTCCCTCCACCTGCAGTCCCCTGAAGAGGACCCTAAGTCCAGTGGGGGCTGAGGCAGTTGGAAGGGGCAGGTTTCCTCCCAGAACTCTAGGCTCTTCCTCCTCCAGAGAACAGAGTGCCCTCTCCAGTCCCCAGGGGAGGCAGGGCAGAGACCCCAGCAGGACAGGGCAGCCCTGTGACTCTGCCACCTCCTCCCTTCCCCCAGCGGCAGTTAGGAGGTGCCAGAAGGGCTGAGCTGTTGCGGGAAGGCCAGGCAGGGCGGCTGCACCTGCCCCTCATGGGATCAGACCTCTTGGCACTGAGGGGCTATTCCTGCACCTTCCCAAAGACCCTTGCTCCTCTCTGTTCACCTCTTACTCCTCCTCCTGTCTCTCTCCACCTGCTAAAAGTCAGGAAAGGGGGCTGGGGGCTGGAGGCAGGTCGCCTGGGCTGGGGAGTCCCTCTCTGGCAGGAGGCCTTTGCACCGGATGGGGCATCCCAACAGGTGCAGCTCTGCTCGGGCTTCTGTTAGGGGCTCCCTCTGCGTGAATACTCGCTGACCGCTTGAATCCCTAAAGGCTGGGCTGGGGGAGACGTGGGCACCCGACAGTCCTAGTGGGAGCAGGGCTCGCTGGTTCCAATTCCCTGCCCAGGCCTTTGGAGTCTGACCCCACAGCCAGGACCTGGGAGTGGTCCCGGCAGGGACCCGGGCGCGCCCCGAGGCTCCCTGGAGAGGGTTGCCCGAGGGTGACCCGTCCCGTAGGACCGGGCCTGGCCAGGTGGGGCGCGGTACCCTGCAGGCCGGAGGGCCCGGGCCGCCACGGCCCAGCCGCCGCAGAAGGAGGGCGCGGAGCCGGGGTGGCGGCGCGGGCGCGCATTGATTGCTGGTGTAGACGCAGCCGCGGCGGCGCGGCCCGGGGGCTCTGCGCGCCCGCGCCCGGCCGGGCTGTCGGGAACTCGGGCCGGGCTCGGCTCGCTCGCGCTTACTGGAAACGTGCTCCGGCGAGGAGCGGCTGGGTGGCTACAGCTCGGGGCCGCCCTTGGCCGAGGGCAGGGCCGAGCTGGGCACCCGGGCGCCTGCGGGCTGCCCTGGGCGCGTGCCACCCCCGGGGACCGCGCGGCGGTGGTGCACCCCGGGCCTCCCAGCGTCGCGCTCCCCCGTGGGCGGGCGGGGTAGGGAGCTGGGGGCCGGCCGGGGAAGCCGCGGGGCGGGTCGTCCACGGCTCCAAAGAGAGCTGCCTCCCTTCCCGGTAGCCTCACAGCCACGCGGGGGAAGGTGGCGCCGCGCCAGGGCCAGGCGGAGGCGAGAGCCCGGCCCGCAGCCACGCCCTGCCCGGGGTGCAGGTGGCCCGGGCAGGAGATGGTGTTGGGGGTGGGCAGTCTCCTGACCGGGGAAGGACGCCTGCACGCTGCCTCCCGACCAGAGCAAGGGGCCTGCATCAGCACAACAACGTTTATTGAGCACCTACTGCACCGGAGGCACCCTGGGAGCAACAGACAGGGAGGGGCGGTTTCTCCCTTTCAGGAAAATGTTTCAGAGCACGTATATTTATTTATTTATAAAGCATAGGCACTTTATTACTGGGTTTATATATTATGCATCCATAAAACTTGAAATTTAAAGAGGATGAGATAAAATAGAAATAGGGTTGAGTTTCTTTCCATGTGCCAACAAGGAAACAAGCTGCCTGCACCCGGTCTTGAAGACCTGGGTTCGCTGACTGCATCCTGGTTGGCCCTCCGTTGGAGAGAACACCCTCACCTATTGTGTTCATATCATCCATCCCCCAGCACAAGCCCAAGGCCGAGCATAGGGGAGATAGATAAGAGTGGGAGGTGCTTCAACATCTGGGCTGGAGTCTTGGGTCTGCTGCTTGCTGGCCCAGTGACTCTGGGCTTCTCTGAACCTCAGTTTCTTCTGCAAGATGGAAGTAACAGCATCTCCCACGCCTGGCAGAGGAACAGGCAGTGTGCTGGTCAGCTTTGGAGGGGACCTGGTGCTGTTGCCAGCTGGGCACTGAGTGAACCCAAACAGCACAGTGACTAGGAACACCCTAAAGGACCAGGCGGACTCTTGAGGTGGTCATGCCCATTCAGAAAGAGAGTTCACTTACTGTGGCATGGATAGGGCAGTTGTTTGTCAAGTCTGTGTTATGTGTCTGGAGAGCTGCTGGAGGGGGCCGGGTTCAAGGAAGAATTGTCAAAAGAGAAGAGCCAGTCAGTCAGTCAGTCAGTCAACAAACAACTGAGAGTCAACTGTCAGGTGCTGTTCTAAGTAGTGGACAACAAGCTCCCTGAGGTCCTTTGCAGCCCAGGGTGTCCCCATCAAAGGCACTGGGTTCTCTGAAGAGCATGGGGGTCATCTTCAGGCCAGGGATGAGAGGCCCTTGGAACAGGGGGAGGCCCGCGCCCAGGTGGTCACCCCCTGAGGTGTGGTCACCCCCTGAGGTGCGGTCCCCCTGGGCGGAGAGTGACTCAGGCCCCGCCCAGCCTCCCCACTGCCTGGGTTTGGTTTGTTTAAGAACAAATTAGTCACAGAGCAGGCAGCTTTCCCGAAAATAAACCGAGAATCCCCAGGAAACAGGGAAAATTGAAGGCAGGCGGTGAGTCAGCACGTGCGGCCCCAGGGCTCCACTTTCCAAACGCGCGCCCTGCCCCGCCCTCCCGCCCTCCTCCCGGGCTCGCTCCCACTGCTCGCTCCGGCCGCGCTCACTGGCCTCTGCTCCTTCCCGCCAGGGCCGCATCCATTCATCTCTCCTTCTGTGTTTACAGCGCCCCTAGCAGGGCCGGGCACGGGTGCCAGCGGGCAGGAAGAGGGAGGCCCAGAAAGCGGGCTCCTCCTGGACCCCCTGCCTGCGCACACACAGCAGAGGTGTCCCCAGCTGAGGCCCCGGGGAGCAGAGCTCAGCCCAGAGCAAGGCCTGAGCCAGTGAAGCTGGGGGCTCTGCTGAATCTGAAGGACAAGCTCCCATGTCCTTTCCTCTGGTGCCTCTCTGCCTGAGCCTCCTGCGGGAGAGGCCACACCCCACTTGGGGAGGCCTCTTGCCTTCCCATTGGCACCCAAACACTGGAGGTCAGCAGGGGAGGTCGTGGGCAGCCCCATGCTGGGAATCTGACTTCTCAGCTCCCCATGGCTGGAGCTGGTGAGACCCCTCCTGTCAGGACTAGCTCTTGAGGGCCCTCATCTTCCCTCAGTGTCCCCCCATCTCCCCAGCTGGAGGCCATGCTATGCCACTCTCCTTGGGACCCCCAAGCTCCTCACTTCCCAGACCCCTCAGGAGCCAGGGAAGGCGGCCCAGGCATGGGTCACAGGGCTGGGCTGGGGTCTCCTGTCTCCCGGTCACTGGCCAATCTCTGTCTGCAGCTCTCCATGAATAATTTAGTTGTTCGAATTACAGTAAAGAGCTATTCAGCTTCCCTTCCCAAATCGTTAAGAGCTGATAGAAGACGCCTTGGTTCCTTCAGAGGAAAGTCCCTTTCCCAGTGAAACTGAGCCCTGTGGGTGGGGATTTCTCCCCCTCCACCGCCACCCCAATCATGGACCCATATCCAGTCCTACCAGGCAATTGGTATTTGAAAAAAAAAAATGTCAACTATAAAAAATGGATGGAAGCACTGGCCCCGGTGCTGGGGAGCGGGAAGCATAGCCGTCCCGCAGAGCCTGGAGGGAGCACACGGAGACCCCAAGTGGTAATCGCAGGTCCCTGGAGTACTCCTGGACACAAGGAGGAGCAGGGCAGGAGCCTGGTGGGAGAAGCTGACCAGATGCAGGAGCCCTGCATGCCGTGTGTGTGTGTGTGTGTGTGTGTGTGTGTGTGTGTGGCTGGAGTGCGTGGGCAGGGACCGAGTGGGGCTTTGCGGAGCCCGACAGCTCCCTGGTGTTTTCAGAGCTGGGAAGTTGGGATGGGGACTCTGGGTGGGGCTGGGCTTGGACCTCCCAGTCAGGTGATTTGCAGGCAGGCAGGGGAGGAGCTTTGGGAAGTTCAGAGAGGGGGAGGAACCGAGGGAAAGGGCCCTGGTGGGGTCTGTGGCCAGGAGATTCAATGAAGATGGAGGCAGCACCCAGGGGCTGCGGAACCTGACCCTGGCACCAAGGACCGTGGTTAGCCCTGGACGATGGAGCCCCCGGGGTGGGGACCCAGAGCCCAGAGTCGGCTGTGGCTGCCTGAGGAGGGGGCCCAGTCCAGAATCGCAGCCTGCAGGAGGCTCCCAGCACCTGGAGAGCCCCTGCAGTCCAGGCCAGTGGGACGTGGGGGACGGGGCCAAGCAGCAGGTTCCCAGCCTCTGCAGCATGGTCCAGAGGAGGCCAGGGAGGAAGGAGGGAGCCTCTGCAGCTGGCCGGAGGCTTGGCCTGAGCCTCCAGCAAGCTCGCCTGGACTAGCTGAGGACTCTGTTCTGAGCCAGGCCTGGCCAGGAATGGGTGTGGTTTCCCATGATCTGCCCCTGCCCAGAGCCGCTGAACCTGCCCTGCACACCTGTTCACTGACTGCACCTGAGCTGGCCCAACGGGCCTCCCACAGCCACCCAAGTGCCCTCCACGTCTGTCCATCCTCACAACAGGACACCCAGAGAAGGGCTCCAACACCTGTGCAAACACCGCTCTAGGCCCCTGAGGGCAACGGTGGCCTCTCAGGCCTGCTCTCCCCCCTGGTCCCACTAGCATCCAGGCTGCCTCTGTTCCTAACTGTTCCAGATTCCCCAGGGGCCATCTTGGCAGAGAGGCAGGTCTTTAGGCATCTCGGAGAAGAACGTGCAGACCCTCCACACCTGAGTGCGGAGCCGGGCGGGTGAAGGAGAGGCTGGGCCGGGATGGCCCCCACCGCCAGTGGAGGAAGCAGTGTTCATCAGTCCGCGCCAGGGCAGCCCAGGGGCCTGCTGGCAAGGATTTTGCCCAGCTAGATAGTGTGATTCGCCCGTGAATGCCCAGGTGTCCCCACCCCTGAGCCCCTGTGGCCCCAGACCCCACAGCAACCCTGACCTGCACTCGCTCATCCTAGTGGAGGTGGCTCCTCCCCCTCACGGAGGCCTTGTGGGGCTCAGCGGTGACCTCAGCAGCCCTCAACCAGATGTGGGCCTGCTGGGGTCCCCAGGGGCCGCCCAGTCTGCTGTGTCGGCATCTCTGCCGCTTCTGCTGCAGGAGCAGAGGCTGTGGAAGGACCCGCGGTGCAGTCAGGATGGCAGCCCCTGGCAACCCCCTCCTTCCCTCCCCAAGCCCACGCTGGCACCTGGGGGGAACAGGGGTAGTGGAGCCCCACGGAAGAGAGCAGAGTTCCTCCTTTCCTTGGAAGGGATGGCCAACACCCTGGTCCTCAAGCCCTCTCTAGGCATCTGGCTTCCTGGGGTAAGCAGATGGGACACACTGTTCCCCACATTCCCTCCCCTCCTTCCCTTGCTGGGGAGGCTTGGGCAGGGTGGCACCTGGCTGGTGGCAACCAAGCAGAGGCCACCTGTCCTCGACTCCTGCCCTCTGTGGGTGAGTGACCAGGGCCCTCTCTGGTGGCGGTATTGGGTGGCCTCTGCAGTCTCCCACCCCTCCCACACGGTACCTCCCCCATCTGTGCTGGGCTTCTGCCAAGGCAGGAGAAGCACCCCCCTCTTTCCTGAGGGTCTTTGAACAAGAGGGGCCGGCAGACTTTTTCTGAAAAGGCCCGGGGGTGTTTTGGTCTCTGGCTTCATAGTGAGAGAGCCGCCCAGGAGCAGATGAGTGTGTCTTTGTCTCCAAAAAACTTTATTTACAGATGTTGAAACTTGGATTTCATATCATTTTCACATGTCATGAAACATCCTTTTCTTTTTGATTAGTTCTTTCTAACCATTTAGAAATGTAAACACCGGTCTTTGCTCCGGGCAGAGCGAAATCAACCAGCAGGTGGGCTGCGCTTGGTCCGGCTGCCCCTGCAGACTGCTGCTCCGGGAGCAGAAGCACCCTCCTCCACCAGGAGAGCACAGCACAGGCGACACGCCCGCTGCGCCCGCTTCCCAGTCTGTCTCCTGCTGGGGCCTGGGGCGCCTGCCGCCCAGAGGCCATCCGTCAACCTCTAGTGCGCTTCCTCTGCGTGGACGTCTTGAGCCTCACAACTCCTGGTAAGGCACCGCTCCATCCCTCATCATTCTGTGGATGGGGGAGTAGGAGCCCAGAGAGATTAAGTAGCCTGCCCAGGGTCACCCAGCTAGCTGAGGCAGAGGAGGAATGCAGACTGTGCACAGACGGTGCCTCTTTCCCCAAAGGTAGCCCTGGGGCTGGGCCTCCACCTGGAGCACTAGGCCTCCAGGGGACATGGCCAGGGCCAGAGAAGCCCAGCCTGCTCTACCCAGAGGTGCAAGGGCTCCTTCTGAGGACTGAAGTTCCTTGAGCTTCATTTCTAGGGCTAGCTTTGGGTCGTGGATCTTCTGGGCTGGGCTCCTGCCTTCTCAGCAATGGCAGATGAAGGGCTGGTCTGGCCATTCTGCACCCAGACTCTGCAGCTGCCTGCCCCTCCCCCAGCCTTCCATCTGAACCTGGGGCTGGAGCGACCGCCTCCAGCACCCTGACCCTGCCTCCAGCTGAGGACATGCCCCACTGCCCACGGCCTGCACCACCCGCCTCTGCTCAACAGCTCCACTCAGCCTCCGGCTGGCCCCCTCTTTGCCAAGCGCTGCTCTCACGCATGTCCGAGGGGGACAACCACCCTGACACCTTCCCGCTCCCAGCGTCAGCCTGGGAATTGGGGCCGCTCCTGGGCGGGCCGGGCTGGATAAACATGTGGTTCCGCTGTGGTCTGCCTTCCCATGTGGGGTGCCTGGGGAGGCTTCTGAGGTTGGAGGTGGGAGGCAGCTCCCTCCTTTGCACTCACAGGCAGTGACCCCAGCCCAGCATGGTCCCTGCCACTCAGCCCTCCCTTCTAGACCTTTCCCATAGAACATCCTGGCTTCAGGGATTCCCATCACTTCAGCCAGAGTTCAGAGTTCATGGGAAGTTGCCCTTCACCCCCTTCCTGGTCCCCCGGAGGAAGGGGAGGAAGAGAGACAGCCGGGTCATAACTGAACTGCAGGAGAACTCCAGGGTCCTAGGGGGAGTGAGGTAGCAGAGTCTTGAAGGAGGTCAGGTGGGGCAGAATCCAGCAGTTCACAGCACGGGCTGGAGGCCAGGAAATGACAGGTCACCAGGACCTGGATCATCCGGGATCATCCTGCCCAGCCACAGGAAGACCAGGTGGGCTCTGCTGGGGCGGCGAGTGCAGAGAAACTCCAAGATGTGGCTCCTCTCCTGTCTCCTCTCCTTCCCTGTGAGGGTCTCCAGAGAAAGCTGGCCTCCCCCAAGGGGCGGAAGCAGACTTCGGTTGGGGCACCAGGAAGATAGGAGACAGGGCTCCGAGGCCAGGGGCAGGGGCAATGTTGAACCCTTGAGAAGCAAGGAGAGAAGAAGGAAAGGAGAAAGGAAGGAGAGAAAGAAAAGACAGACAGGAGGGAAGATGGATGGATGGAAGGATGGGGGAGGAAAGGTAGAAGGAAGGAGAGAGGAAGGAGTGGGAGAGGCGGCAGGGAGGGTCCCCGTGGCCTGGTCCCCTGCTCTTCCACAGGCCCCCCGCCCCCATGAGGGCTTAGTTATCTCCTTGCCATCTCCTGCTCTGGCCTCTGTCCAGCTGGGATAGGCAGCCCTGTGCCCACACTCCGTCGCCCTGGAGACACCAGCATCTGGAAATGTCAACGTTGTCCGCGGTCAGACCCCGTTCCCTCCCTTTTTCCCCTTCTCCTTTTTCAATCTCAGTTGCTTCTGCCCAAGTTGCAAACTTCCTCTGTCTCCATGGGGATGGAGGAGGGCCGGCTCTCTTTTTCCATCCCAAACATCTGTCTCCATAAACAGTTGTGCGCTGGCTCGGGGCACCTCCTCCTTCTGGCTGGGGCTGGGGAGGAAATGCTTTGTTTATCTGGAGGGGTCCGTTTCCTTGCTCCTCTCAGGGTTGGCCCGTGCTGGATGGCTGCAGCCCTGGACGCTGGGGGCCCTGGGCACTTGGCCAGATCTCCCTGCTCCTCTGTGGCCGCTGCTCTGCTCAGTCATCTGGTAGATCTTGGCTCCACTTTGCCAGGCGGGTTGTGTCGCACAGTCCTCTTAACCTCTCTGAACCTGCCTTCCCCTGGGAGGTGGGCATTCTAACTGTGCCTCTCTCCCGGATTTGTCCGGCAGGCAAAGACCTGCGCCGGCGCCAGGTGTAGGAGCTGGCTCTCATCAGAATGCTCTGCTGCTCCTCGTGTCCGTGGGTAAGATGTCACTTAGGACAATGTTCAGACCCAGAGAGGTTGCTTGTCCCAGGACTGTCCAGGAGCTTGGTGGTGCGGACAGGACTCCACCCCAGGAGACAAGCCCACCCATTCCATGAACCATCAGGACCCCTGTCCGAGTCCCAGCGCTTTGGTTTGCAGGTGAGGGAGGGAAGGTCCCTCCTTCCTAGCTTGAAGCTTCTTTGATCTATTTCAGGGAAGAAGTTGGGGTAACTAAGGAAAGTTAGTGGGGTTTTGCCTGGGAGCCAGGGACAGGAATGTGTGATGTAGGATAGTCAGGGAGTCAGGGACAGGGACTCTGTGACTCATCCCTGCCTCCCTGGCTGGTGGAATTGGCCACAAGAAGATGACAGGACTGGCCCAGCCCCAACCCTGGCCCAGCCACCTTGGGAGCCTGCTCTGGGCCACCTGACCCAAATGCCGGCCTCACTCCCAAGGGCCTCACCAAACCTACACCCCAGTCCAAGCCCAAGCCCAGCACCCTTCCCTGTGTCCATAGTGGCTGCGTGGGTCAAAGAAAGAGACCAATCCTCCTGTTCCCAGATGACCAAAGAGGAGCCCTCAGAAATGCCCAGTGAACATCTGAGTTGGATGAAGTCCTGGCTCTGGAGCGGGCGGAAGAGCTTTGGGGTCCCGCTGCACGCGTTCCTGGCTGACCCTGGGCGAGTTCATCTCTGAGACTGTGAAATGGAAAGCACAGTTACAGTCCCCGCTGGGGACTGGAGCCGCTCACGGTGACGTCTGGTTACAGTCCCCCTCCAAGTGCTGGGGGGAGCCCGGTGAGCAGCTCCACACCCCTCCCACGGCAGCTGCGCCCGGAAGAGCTGGACACCAGCAGGGAGGCAGCAGCAGAGCAGCTGGGGCAAGCAGGGGGTCTCCGGGTGAGCCTGGACCCGCTCCGCCCCAGCATCCGTAGTACAGTGGGGTAACAGTGACTCGGCGGCTGCTTGTGAGGACCACGGCAGCCAGGCAGGGGCAGGTCCCCCCAGGAGCATGGGCACCACACCCACTCCGCCTGTGCCCAGGCCCCCAAAAGGGCAAGAGGGCAGGGTTTGCTGGCTGGGGGCTAGGGAGCAGGTAACTGAAGATCCCTCCCTGACGGGGCAGGAGACTGGACCACCGTGGGGGAGCTGATGCTCCGTTTTCCCCTGAACTTGACTTACACAAATCAAATGGTTAATTTTGTCTTTCAGTGTTGGGGATGGAACCCAGGACCTCATGCCTGCCGGGCAAGCACTCTACCACTGAGCTGCACCCCCAGCCCACGCGTCGTGAATGGAAAGAGGAAACTATAAGAACATGCAGGTGACTGCAGAGCAAGCATTAAACCCAAGCACAGGGTCCCTTTCTGAGTGTGGGACCCCAAGTCTCTGGGAATCCAAGATGACTGATTGCTGTCTCCTTGGTGTCTGCTAAGAGAGAAATAAACTGGGTCTGAGGAGAGATGCTAGGAAGAAGGAGGATGTATCCCTGGTCCTGGCTCAAAAGTTCAGCCTGCCAGGTGAGGCCAGGTGAGCCCCCACAGGGAAGCGGGAGCACCTGGGGCAACCGACACACTGCTTTGCTTGAGGCTGTCACTGAGACTCTGCAAGCTCGCCCTTGTCTTTAGGAAACACACCTAGTTATGCTGGGGTGAAGAGACCACGTCTGTGACTTACGCTCAAATGTCTGAGCAAAAATCATGGGGGAGCAACGCCAACGTGGGAAGACGTCCCATCCGGGGAATCTATCTGCACAAAGGATGTCGGGGAACTCTCCGTGGTGTTTTTGCAACTTTTCTGTAAGATTGATATTTTAAAAATAAAAAGTGGGGTTCCTTGTTCTGTTTTGTTTTTAAGAGTCTGATACCGTTATTATTCTGGGGGAATAATACCGTCAAGAGCCAGACCTGCTGGCTGGGCAGGTGGGTGATGGTCTCTTGGAGGCTCTAGGTCCTGCAGGAGGGATCACAGCCCTGGGCAGGGAGCAGGGTCCCCGCGGTGCCAGCACCCCCGCTCATGCCACCGTGGGTTCCAGCTTTCCGGCCTTGTGGCCAGTCTTTCCCTTTGGGGGGCCAGTGACTCAGCCATGGGTTCCATGTGGCAGGAAGTGGGCACAGTGACTCACAGGGTGGCTGGGCACCCTCCCTCCTGGAGACTGGGATCTCTACTAAGGCCTAGGCCACAGAAGGTCCCTCAGAGAGCGGGTTCTACACCCCGAGTGATAGCCCAGGATCACTGCTGGGAGGGGGTGGCCTGGAGGTCTCTGCTGGGCCCTTCCTTGCACTGGTCAGCCAGCGCTGCCCACAGCCTGCAGAGATTTCCAGCCACTCGGGCCATCTGCTCTGTGCTGGATGCTCCTTCGGAATTCCTCACTGCAAAGCTGGTGCTGTTGCCAAGGCCTCCGACCCTGCTGGCTGCCCCCGGCTGTGAGCCTTCACCGGGCCTGTTAGCAGCCAGGCAGAGGTCCTCAGGCCCAGGTCCCTGGGGCCTGGCTGCTTCCAGCCTGCGAAGAAGCCTGGAGCTCCAGGGCAGTTTCCACTTGCCTTGGGGACCCTGCTCGGGGCCCCTCTACTATCTCCAACGCAGGCTCAAGACCAACAGCTTAGACTAGTTAGTGGGTGCATGCCACTGTGGAGAGCAGGCTTGTCCTTCCTCCAACGCGTCCTGACCTCTCCGCCTTTTCTTCTCTGAATCCTGGGAGCACTCAGGGCTGGGGATGTCCTTTTAAAGCAAAGGCATGCTCACATTCATGTGGGTAAGGGTCCAGCGTTCCTGTGTCCAGGGCCTCATCCTCATGGCTGAGGGAATCTGAGGCTCAGAGAGTCCGAGGAGCTTGCCTGAGGCCACGGGGCTCCAAGTGAAGGCCGGGTCTGAACTCAGGCCCTCCTGACTCCAGTCCCCTGTGGCAGAGCTGGTCTCCCTCGGACTCCAGTTCCTCATCTGTTCATGACTTTCCCACTCCTGTGTGTGTTCCCTGTTTCTCTTCTTCTGGGTCCCTTTCGGTCCCCTATGTCCTCCTTCCCTTGTCCCCTGTCTCCTTGGGGTTGTCATCAGGCTGTCCTCACAACTCCAAGGGAGCACAGCCTCCTGACAGCCAGGCTGCCTCCACTCCCAAGCAAGAGACCCCTTTGCTGGGTCACTTCACGCTTCCTCTGTGCAAACCCAGACTCGGGGTGGGGGCAACATGCTTCCAGGGGACTGGAAGGGAGCTGGGGGTCCTGGATCCAGCGACCCCGTGGTGCCTACCGCGGCCTTAATTCCTTGTGAATAGCCCTGCGGGCTGCAGGGACTCCTCGTGTTCTGGTGGGTGTGGTGATCCTGCCTGGGGGCTCTTTGAGGGCTGGGCAGGATGGTGCTCTGAGTATCCGGCAGTCGGCAGACTATCAGTGAGTGGAGTTTCTCCTTTCCTTCCTTGTATTGAGTTAGACTCTGCCTCCTGGAAACTTCCTTCCCCTGTCCTTTGATCTGGGTGGAAGCCATCTTCCTAACTAGCCAGCCCTCACTTGACGGTCAGCTAGCTGGTGAAACCCCTTGTCTGAGTTTTTGTTGTTGTTGTTGTTATAACAAAATACCTAAAGCAGTTCACTTTAAAGAGAAAAGAGGCTCATTTTCGCTCTCAGTTCTAGAGGGCAAGGGCAAGGGGCTGTATCTGGGGCTGGCCTTCTTGCGGGCAGAGTCTGAGGTGGCTCAGGGCTTCACATGGCGAGAGACAGGAGGCTTCTCATGTGTCTTCTTGTGTCTTCTGGTCTCTTTCCCTTCCCCTTCTTCTCATAAAGCCACCAGGATGCAATCATCTCTGGAGACTTACCTCCATGTGGACATTGGTTACTTATCAGTAGCTATTGGTTTTGTTTCTGATAAACTTTTCTTTCTGCTATAATCTCGACCTACTGTTTTGTAGGTTACTTTTTTTTTTGGTAGGCTACTTCTTTTGTGTCTTCCACAAGGCCATCATGGGAGGCCTAATGTTTGGGGGGCGTGGGGATATTCTATACCCATAGCATTTCTGTGATCTCACAATTCCATCAAAGAAGAAAGGAGTTACTTTGGCCTGAGTTGCTAATGATAAGCACAATTATTCCTTGGAAAAAAGATATTCTATGTTTCTATATTCTTTATTAAAAATTTAAAATACAGAGAAGTGAAAAATCATTCAAAAACATTATAAATGTCTCTATGTAGAGATTGAAACATTTGGTATAAACTATGTATACCAAAAGTCTTATAAAAATGCCTTTTTCCACTACTTATGTTTTATGCATGTCTTCACACGTGAATGAATAAATAAATACACAGTGACACACTGTTTCCATCGGTTGGGCAGTGTTCCATTATACAGACATCTTGGCCAACAGGTCCCAGCATATTGGACCTGTTTTTTGCCTCTATAAACATCGTTATATATACCTGCAGGAAACATGTTTGGTTCAGCTAGGCGTAATGGTGATACTAGTCACTCAGGAGGCTGAGGCAGGAGGATCACAAGTTTAAGGCCAGCCTCTGCAACTTAACAAAACCCTATCTCCAAAAAAAGAAAGAAAGAAAAGTCCGGTTCCTTCTCTGATACATTCTGAAGTTACTGTCTGCCCTTCCCCGAACATCTACCATTTGCCCTCCATTGGATGCCTTGGCATGTTTAATCTGCGCTTCGTTGGTAAACATATTTTCCATTGCAATAATTATATCCCATCATTTTCCTGCCTGTAGCCACCACGATCACACAGGGAAAAGTCTACCCAACTTCAGCTCTCACCCCCCCCTCAGAAAAACAAACAAAAAAGATTTAAAAAATAAGCAACAACCAAAAAACCTCAAAAAAGTAAAAAGAGGATTCAAACAGCAGAAAGACTAGCCCGCTGCTGCCTGCCACAGCAGTCGCGCTCTGAGACGCTCCTTAAATGTCTGTTGGCCAAGGGCATGAATAAATGAATTTGCTCAATGATTCACTGCAGAGTTTCCTGGAGACCGGCCTCATACCCTGGTGTTCAGCTCTGCAGTCTGGTTTCTGCCCCTCATTCCGCATCCCTGTCTGGGTCTCAGGGATGACAGAGAAGCACCAAGGTCCCAGCTCCTTCTGGGGCTTGCTCACCCTGCCCACTGGAGCTGACCCGGAGCCCATCCCGCCCTGTCTTGGACTTCAGCACCCTCTTGGCCTCCCCTGCCCTGCTTTTTGTTTTTATCTGAGTCTGACAGAGAAGCAAGAAGCTGGAACCACTGTGCGCTTCCTGGGGCTATCAGAAGTGACCCGGAGAGAGGCCCTGACTTGCTTCTTGCTTCCCATAGGAGGGTGCCACAGCCCCCTTACTGCCAGCTTTGAGGAGACGGACTTTGGGGCAGACCAGTCTGCAGTAGGTGTTCAAAAGAGGCCACCTCCCTTCTCTCTCCTCATCTGTCGCCTGGCGCAGTTCAGCTTCTGAGAACTGGATCCGTACATACGTGACTCCTCCTTGTGGGCCTGACTACAGCCGCCTACATCTCCGTCTTCTCAAAGGTCGCCTTAGGAGCTGAGCTTCATGGCCCCTTCCTTCCCAGGTCCCTCCCTTCCCGCCTTCCTCCCTCTCCTCCTTCTCTCCTGATGGTTTTGAAATACCAGCCGCTGCCTAGAAGACACTGGGTTCCCTTCTTGGGAATCTTTGTGAAGCCAGGGTCTGAATTGTGGATCTTTTTTCTTTCAGTTTGCCATTTTCTCCTTTTCACTCGTAGATCTATAGTTTTGTTTTGTTTTTCCAGAGTTCCCCGAACTTTTTGAAAAAAAATCCCCTAAAGTCTAAGATGCCCATCTGACAATTTCCAACATCTCTTTCCTGAGCTACCGTAGCTCATAGAATCGCCCTGTGTGGAAAGGTGGCATGGTCCCCTCCACCAACCCAGGTGACACAGAGCAGAAGACCCAAACCCAACCGAGCAAAGGCCCGGCCTCCAAGGACTGACTTTCTAATTAATGGCTAAGACAGGAGCAGTGGCACAGGGCTGTAACCCCAGCAACCCAGGAGGCTGAGGCAGGAGGATCAGTCTCTGCAATGTAGCTAGCAAGAACTTATCTCAAAACTAAAATAAACATGAATAAAATAAAGGGCTGGGAAAGTAGCTCAGTGAGAGGTAGCACTGAAAAAAATCCCCAGCACTGAAAAAAAAGGAAAGAAAAAGAGAGGCAGCATCATTGGACATAACGGGATCCAAAGAGCACCTGCTCTGCGACTAGGAGCCAGCGGTGGGCCAGAGAAAAGGTGAAGGAGCCTTGGTCACACCCGCAGAGCTTCTAGGATTCAGGGCTGGAGTGCTGCCGTCCAAAGACAAGGAATGGAAAGACGAAACTAGGAAGGAGGGGCAGGTGGAGGATCGGGATAGTTTTGGTTTATTTAAAGAAATCTAAAACTGTGTTGTTGTCTTCCTGTTTCTTCATCAGGTCTCAGTAGTTTCCAGTCATTCCATTCATTAAACAGATGTGTATTAAGAAAGAAGAGCACAGACCAGCCCTACTGTGCACACAGCTGCCGTACACAGTGAGGGCATTCCCAGGAGGCTGAGCCCTACTCCTCGAGAAGGTATGGAATAGGGCAGACGCCAAGGTCAGAGGGCAGATGCCTGGCCGGGACACCGGGGGTCACCCTAAGTTCCATGTGAGGGGCTCAAAGTTGGGTAATCAAGACTGGAAATCTCTGGAAAAACCCAAATAGCCTGTTGCAACATTCTAGGAAAACGGATCGTCTATTGAATAAGAGTGAATCACCCAGGGGAAGGCTAGGGGCAGTCAACGCTGGCCTGTGCTGGTCATCCCCACCCTTTGGTTCCCCAGTAATGGCCCAGAGGCCTTCTGGGGGCCATGTGGAGGAGGGGCGAACTTGAACCAGACGCATGCAAATGGCCCAGTGGGCTCTGGAGGAAGTTACCAGAAGGGAGAACAGCGGGCAGGTCAGTGCTCATGGTCCAAAAAGCAGAAGTGAGAGTGGGTGAGATCCCCAGCCCCTCCCCCTCCCTTCCCTTCCCACACTGCTCCACTCCCTGGGTGGCCCCCTGTCCCTTTCCTCTCAGAAATGAGACCTCTGACTTTACCCAATTACCCAAGTCTGCAAAATACCCATGTTGAAAGGAAACCAGCCTTGCAAGGTTTCTTGCTGCCCCTGAATTGAGGAATAGATTTGGAGGCCCAGGGGCGGGGGGGGGGGGGGCTGGAGGGCAAATGACAGGAGGAGAAAGACCCCTCCCCACCGAGCCCACCACCGAGTCAAGAGTCAGGCAGTGAACCCAACCCAAGATCTTCCCTGGAGCTCTCTGCAGTATTAGCATCTTTGTTTGGTAGATGAACTGATGGCAGCTCAGTGGGCAAACAGAGAGCCTAGGATCTGACTCGGTTTGGCTACAGTGGTAGCGGCCAGCTGGCTTCCCAGGCTGTACGCCCTGGACTCTGAGCCCCCCAGGACTGGGCAGATGCTAGTCGTTTAGGAAACAAGACACATTTGGCACATTTCAGGTGCAGTTTCTGGCCTCTGTAGCAGATGCACACCTGATAAACACTGCCCTAGCTGCTGGGTTTTGATGGAGCAATTCTATATTCCAGTAAACTTCCACTTAATTAATCGTCAATTGATTCCCCTTTCACTTACTTGTGAGTGTGAGGACTCTGGCTTCTCTGTCAGGAAGCAAACTACCTATTGATGAATGAGTCAAAGGCTGGCTGTTGCTTATTCACCCAGGAGGGTGTTGGTGCATCTGGGTTTCCCCTCACCTGTTCCAGCGAGCCCTGAAAGATGGGAGGAAAACCCTGGGGAGAAAGTGGTTTCCTGGCTCTTCCAGGGCCTGTGTCTGAACCACGCTTTCTCTTCCCCCCTCTCTCTCTTTCTCTGGCTCCTCTCCTGAGATTTCCATCCCAGGTTTGGGTGACTGTGGTCACACTTTTTTTTAATCCATATTCTACAGTGTTGAGTTTCATTTTTATTTATTTTCACCAAGGATAACTTTTACATTCAGTACACACACCTTTTATAATTAATTACCTTTTACAATTCACAGCATCATTGCAATAATTGACAAGAAAAGGAAAGGAAGGGCTGGGGAGATAGCTCAGTTGGTAGAGTGCTTGTCTTGTATGCCCAAGGCCCTGGGTTCAATCCCCAGCACCGCAAAAAAAAAAAAAAAAAGGTCTTCCCGAAAAGGAAAGGAAGATAAGGGTGTCACCTGCCCAGGGTGGAGGATGGAGGTGCCAGGCCAGCAGCTGAGGCTCCAGGGACAGTGTGTGGGCCAGCAGGGTGGGGGCTGCTGGCCTCAACCCTTCAGCTAGCCTTTCGTCCCCCTGGACTGTGGGCTCTTCATCTGAAGAGCAGGAGCGTGAACTCACAGGACAGCTGTGGGGTTCTCCTCCAGTTCCTAGTACAGCAAAGTCCTGGCAATACGAAGCCCCACCGGACCTGAGGGATCTTAGTGTTGTAACAAGGTCCAGCTGACTGGTGCTAACGCTCCAGTACAAGAAGGACTGGGCAGAGTAGGACGACCCGCCCCACGGAAGGCACCTGGCAGAGAGGATAAATGTTACCTCCCACTCTCTGAGCATTCTCAGTTCTCCCTGGGACGCGGTTTGCTCTGGAGGGAGTGATCTGGTATAGATAAGGTAACAACTTGCATTCTGATGATGTTACATGTACTTTGTCCCCTTTTGACCACTGATGTGGGGCAGACTGCAAATGTTCTTCTTCTGGTTCTCAGATAGGGAAGAGTGACCAGGAAGAGATCAGCAAGGGGTCCTTATGTCACCAGTGAATCCAAGGAGACCCAGGTCACCTGAGTAGGGCTACCATGGAAGTGGTCACTTCCCTCTGGTGGGGTAAGGGGCCAAGAGGGCAGCAGAAACGTATGATAAGAGTCTGCTGAATAAGAGGTTCAAAGACCTCTTATTCAGGGGATGGAGTTTGGTGTCTTAAAGTGACACAAATGTGACTGTTCAACAACTTTCATTTGATGATTACCTGGCGGGGACACTCATTCTGGACTGGGGCACTGGAGATTCAACACTGAACTTCAGGGTCACTTAGGGGAGGGGACTTACAGTCAGGAAGGGCTGCAAACTGGACACAAGGGGCAAAGCTGTGTCCCCCAGACAGAGGGCATGTGAGGGCCGAGAGGCCCAGGAGGAGGGAACCAGGTCTGAATGGGCTAATGGGCTCTAGTTACTCTGCGCGCTCACCACCAGAGAATGTTCCCGGCCTAGGCAAGGACCTGGGCCTAGCCAAAAAGGGGAGGGAGCTGGGCGCGGCTTGGGAGGAAGGTGGGGTGGTGGGGAAGTAGGGGAGCCCTGCCCTAGCGTGCCCTCTGTCCCGGGCACGCACCCTGCCGGGAAGCCCTGGGGTCGCAGCTGCTCTGGCGGTCCGGCCCAGAATAGCCTCCTTCCGGGCAGGGCTGCCCCGGCCCGCAGCGCCAGCTCCCGAAATAGGTCGCCGCCGGGCCAGGCTATGAGAGGGGACGCACCGAGGAGCTGGGTCCCGGCACGGGACAAGGACCAGGGGGACTGCAGGGCGCGGGCCGGAACCGCACGCGGGGCCAGGGTGGGCTGGTTCCGAGGCGGGGACCTGGGCAAGGGGTGGGCACCGGGGCGCGGAGAGTGGGGGAGGGGAGGGCGCGGCCCGGGGCTCCTGAGCGCGGCGCCTGTCGGCCAGGCCGGGGCGGGGGGCGCGCCTGGGGACGAGGCCCAGGGGGCGCGGAGGGGGCGCGCGGGCCGGGCCGGGGGCGGAGCGCGGGCCGGCCGGGATCCCGGGCGCGGGGCCAGCCCGAGGCGGGGAGAGCGGGGCGCTGAGCTCACCGCCCGAGGAAGCCCTTCGGGGCGGCGGGGCTGATGGCAGCCCTGAGGAATGCGCAGCTGGCGGCGCGGCCGGGCGAGCGCGTGTTCCCTTTCCTCTTTAAACGTTGCTGGGCGAGGAAGCAACAGCGCAGCGGTTGCCATGGCCACGGACCAGGCAGGGGGACCAAAGCTTGCGAGTGGGCGGTCACCGGCTGACCACCTGCCTCGGCCAACACAGGCGACCGGAGAATCCCGGGGCTGGGGGAGGGGACCGCCAGGGTCTGGCCTCCAAGGGACACCGCACCATCTGCTCTGCCGAAATTCAACAGTCCTGCTTCTTCCTCTGCCTCATTCAGACGCAGTCCTGGGCCTTTTGGTCCTCAGACTCCAAGAGGTGGGCAGAGGTGGCTGCAGCCCACTGAACTAGTGACCTAAGCAGACAGAGGCTTGGGGGGACCCTCGAGGGTGCCTGACCTCACCTCCTGCCCTTCACAACCACCCCTCCCACCCCTCCACCAGCCTCTGACCTCTTTAACCTCCCCCAGTTGTTTCCTCAGCAGTTAACCAGTGAGTAGTCTTAGCCATCCAGTGGAGTCAGGTGCCCTGCACTGTCAGTGTGGCACTTTCCCTCACCCAGCCTGGAGGGCGTTAGGCTGCCCATGCCATGGCCTGGCCCCTACCCTGGGGACAAAGATGCATCCACACCCCTGCCAGAGCCCCATCTCACTGAAGAGGATGGTCCAACTTGTCAGAATCTGCAGAAGTCCCCAGCTGAGGTCCAAGAACATGCAGGGCGGGCACCTGGCTGGAGCGGGCAGCCTTTCCTGCCCTTAGCTGCAGCTCTGGCTACTCTTTGCAGCCTGGACAGGTAGGTTGCCAGGATGAGGCAGCCCTGGACATTGCTGCAAAGATTATCCTGTCCCGGGGGTGGAATTAGGAGGACTGGGCTGGGAAAGTCTCCTGAGACCCCCTTCTCTTTCTCTGTGAGGACCAGGGCTTGGGAACGGAAAGATAGGGCCTCTTGTAAAGAAGGATGAGTGTGATTTGCTGTAACTTTCTGGCCTAAGGCCTGGTGGTCTGGAGGTTGGACATGCCAACCAGAGAGGCCCGGGGCATAAGGAGATCTCAGGGAGAATGTGGCATTGCCAGGGCCCAATATGTGTGTCCTGGGGAGTGGAGTAGGGGTTGGTACTGTCCCTGATTTCCCAGTGAGGTTAGTCCAGACAGGTGGACGGCCTGGGGGTACCCACTGTGTCCCTAAGCAGGTCAGGTCATTACTTAAATGCCAGATTATATGCAAGGAAAAATAAATAAATAAAACGGCTCTGCAGGTGCACAGTCTCTTCCAGAGGGCACCAGCGTGGTCCGTGTTGACTAAGCACTCAGCAGGTTCTGGGAATCGGGGGCATTCACTTGCTAAACTTTACCACCCCCAACAAGTGGGGCTTTATTATCCCCATGATACAGACAGGCAGCTAATTTAGAGACCTGCTAGGGTCTCCTTGCTACAAGAAGGCAAACTGGGGAGGAAACCCAGCTCTTAGCCCCCACTCCACCTGGCCTCCTAGGTGTGGGAACCCATGTGGCCCACTATCAGCAGGTGCCTGCCCCTCCACCTCAGGCACGGCATGCTGCCTGCTCAGTACTCAGCTGACTTCCTGTCCCTGGAAGAGCAGCTGTGGGTATGCTGGGGCAGGGCGGTCCCCTTCCTGTGGTTCAGGTGAGGGTGTAACCCCGTGACTTCTTGGCATCCTCTGCTCTCCTTTCCCAGGCTCTATAGTCTGACCTTGGGACCCCCAGGCCACCTCTAAGCCAAGTGTTTGTCCAGAATGAGTGCTCAGCTACTGGTGAGGGTGGAGTGGGCAGGGAGTGGCTTTAGGCCTGGGTGAGGAAGTTTTGGGGGACCTGAGGACCATCCTTTGTCCATGCCACATGGAGGGCTCTCTGTCCAGGATAAGGGTACATTGGTGAAGGGTGTTGTGGAAAGCCCCTCTGCCTCTTCTGCTCTCCCGCGCCTGGTCATCTGGATTGGACAGGAGCACCCGAGGGAGAGGCCAGCACCTCCACCTCAACTCCTCCACCTCACTGTCACATTCTCCAGGGCTGTGGACCGAGCTGGCCGACTGCCGGTCAGCCCCTCTTCCCTAGGTGGCATTGCCAAGGAAGTGTGGCACTGTCTGTATTTCCTGTGCCCAACTCCACAGCTCCACCTCCCTCCTGGACCTGTGGAGGCTCACTAAGCCTTTAGAGGACAGTGTTCCTGTGAGGGGTCATCTGAGGCTGCGAAGACTCAAGCTCTTCACCAGAGAAAGGCAGGAAGCTCCCTGCAGCTCCGGGAGGCCATGTCTAAGCAGCGCCAGGCCAGGCTGGGCGGGCTGCAGGTGTGCCCCTTCACCAGAGGCCTCTCAGCCCTGCAGCTGACTGGGCCATCTGCTGGCTCCATCCTGGCTGTCTTTTCAGCCTGTCCTGGGTGCCCAAGGTGTTTTTAGTGGAGGATAAAGGGACATTTCATTTCCTCTGCCCAAGAGGGAGGAGGAGCATGTTTCCCAGGTTCTTCCCGGAAACATAGAGACAATTCTCACTATGTTGCCCAGGCTGGCCCCAAACTCTTGGGCTCAAGGGATCCTCCTGCCTCAGGCTCCAAACTAACTGGGAACTAAAAGCGTGCACTCCCACACCTGTTCTTTTTTTTTTTTTTTTTTCCACTCTTGGAAATTGAACCCATGGTTTTGCATATGCTAGGCAAGTGTTCTACCATTGAGCTATTCCCCAGCCAAAATTTAAAAAAAATTAAAAAGTTCTTAATATGGACCCCACAGGACCACTGTAGTAGGTCAAAAAATATCCCTTTCTCCAAAATCATGTCTATGAGGAACTATAAATGTGACCTTATTTGGAAATAGGGTCTTTGTAGATGTAATTAAGTTGAGATGAGGTCATACTGGATTAATATGGGCCCTAAGCCAATGATCAATGTCCTTATTGAAAAAAGAAAATTTGGACACAGATACATAAAGCCATGAGATTGGAATGATGTGTCTACAACCAATGTCCCCCCAAAACTGCCAGTAGCCTCCAAAAACTGGAAGAGGCAAGGGAAGAGTCTTCTCTACAGCCTTGGAGACAGCATGGCCATGAAATACCTTGATTTTGGACTTCTGACCTCCAGACTGTGAGAGAATAAATCTCTGTTGTCTTAAGTCACCGGGTCTGTGGTATTTTGTTCTGGCAGTTCAGGACATTGATACAACCACCAAATTCAAGCAGTGGACGGGTGAGGAGACCAAGAAGGAAATGCATCAGGCCCATTAAGAAAAGACTTGGAAGATACCAAGGAGAGAACAGGAAGGAGTGCTTCCCCAGCTTCCTCTCACCTGACAGGAAACCATGTACCAAGTGACTGAGCCCGAGAAGACACAGCCACTATCTGCCCAACTGGAGGGTGTGAGCTGGGATGTGGGCTGAACAGGAGGTGTCAGGGTCTCGTCAAGTCCCTGGGAGACCCTGTTAACCATAATGAGCTCATGCCATGGACTCCTCCTCAGAGGTATGGATCCAGAACCAACGAAGGAGGCTTAGGGACTTGCCCAAGGTTGCCACCATAAGCAGTGATGTGGGACACAGGCCCAACCCTTCTGACCCGAAGCCCACTCCACCTCTGCTGCTTGCCCCTCTGCTCATCCAGGGATCCCATGCCCACAGCTAGGGCCTCAGTGGAGTTGGGTGGAAAGGCACAGTAAGCACCTGGCCCGAGGTAGAGGTGCTGGAGCCTGAGGGCTAAGCTTTGGATCACAGCTCTACTCCAGGTTACCTGCATGACTTTGGGCAAGTTCCACTACATCTTTGTTTCAGTTTTCTCCACTGAAAAAGTGGGAACAATATTAGTATCTAACTCATGAAACTGCTGGAGAATTCAATGAGTCAATATGTTTCCAGTGCTTGGCACATGGGAAGCCCGGCAGTAAAAATGTTTGTGAAATCAATAAAGCGAGCTGGGTAAGGACTCTTTTCCTCCAGGGTTAGGAGCAAGAAGAGGCTGTGGCGTGGCAATCTGTCTTCCTCCTGGGGCCAGGGGGAGACCAAGGCCAGCAGCATCTCTCTCCAGTCTCATCTGTTTCCAAAAAGAACCCTCCAGAGATCAGCAAGGAGGCATCCGAGCCCGGGCTGCTGGGATCTGCCTACACCCCGAAACAGCTGACTCAGTTGCTTCAATACTGCCCCTCGGGCCAAGGCCACCTTTTGATCCTGGACTCAGCAGCTTTCTCCTCCTGCTGGAGAACTGGGACCCGGGTCACGGCCGGCCCCTGGAACCCTGGTTGGCCATCACTGCCTTGGCTCACAGCAGGAATCTGGACTGGGTGATTCACAATCATTCATCGCCCTGTGGAAAGACAATGTGCAGAGCACATCCCAGGGACAGAGATGTCCATCACCTTCACACAAGGAGCTCGGATGTGCGAGCAGCAGCCCGGGTACCCTGGGCGCTTCCGGGAAGTTCTCCAGTCATCTCTGGTCACTTCCCCGTCTTTCTCTTGGGGGCCTGCAGCCTCACCCAGCATCTGGCTCTTCTCCAGGTGACTCCTACTAGCCACAGAGCCTGGCCTGCTGGCCCCAGGGTCTTGGGGTCCTTCTCCACACAGGACTGTCCGACTCAGTCCCCATCCTGTGTGGGCACAAGGTCTTTGCAGCAGCTGGGGCCCCTTGGCTGACCTAGCTCCTTCTCTTAGACTGGAGAGGCCTGGAAGAGGGCCCAAGGGAGGGTCTGGGCTGTGCTCCTGGGCTCCTCCCCTCTACTCCAGGGCTGTGACTGGAGCCTGCTCAGGGTCCTCAGTGAATTCTTGGCCAAACCCTGGCCCTGTGATGGCCTGAGGAGTCCAATGGGGAAGCCCCGACATCCAGGGCAGTATTCCAGAGTCATTGACTGCCCCTCCCCCCACCGTGGGCAATGCAGGCTGGATAGACTTCCTGCCAGCCCCCCTTGCCTACTTTCACCAGGTGCCAAGGGACACTGAAAGGGCAGTGAATAGCTAGCTGAAGGACCACTCTTGGAAGTCAGCCTGCCTCCCGCCCTGTGCTGGCTCCTCTCCCTCCAAGCCTCCTTTACACAGGAGCCTATGACAGGAAGGAACTTAGTGGTCCCCTCCTCCACTCCCCACCCCTTTTCCAGAAAGGATAGCTTGGAGCTATTTGCAGTTCTCTGAGGCTTCAAGCAAAGCCCTGGATGTTAGGTTGGCCAGAGGTCTTGCTGGGGTTCCCGTGGGAACTCTATTTCCACGGGGGCACCAGCCAGGACATCTGAGACTCCCCCAACTGGGAGGTGGTCTGACTTTGTGCTTTCTGCAATCATTTAGGGTCTAAGTGGGCAGGAGGGCAGCACAGGACTGTCCCCTGGGTCTGTCCAGGGCTCTGGTGAGAGCTGAATGGGCCCAGCTACCATTTGGCTTGGGAGCTGCTATGCGGAAGCCCTGGTTGAGTGTGGATGGTGGGGCTCTCCCACACGGGTGCAAGCAGCCGCAGACAAGGTGCCAGATTCAGTCAGGGGACAGGTTCCAGTTTCTTCTGTGATTATTGATCTGTGATTGCAGCCAGGCCCAAGCCCCTCTACACCTTGGTTGCTTTTCTGGAGAATGCGGTACAGTTACCTTCCCTCCTTCCCTCTGAAGCCTGGAAGGCTGATGGAATTAAGTAGACTATTAGGATGCTTTATTCTTAGCAGTGCTGGGGAAGGAACCCAGATCCTTCCACACCCTAGGCAAGCGCTCCACCACTGAGCCACATCCCAGCCCTTAACATGCATTTCAAAAAACCAAAGCCTAGGACATGTTGGTTATAACTCAGTGGTAGAGCCCTCGCCTGGCACACGTAAGACCCTGTGTTTGATCCCCAGCACTGCGTAAAAAAGAACCAAAGTGCCATTTATGCCAATGTATGGTATTAAAAATAAGACACTCCTGCTCTCCTCTGGAAGTAAAAGTTGTGATTGAAAAAAATGACATTTTAATTTTTTGGGGGTACTAGGGTTTGTACCCAGGAGTACTCTACCACTGAGCTATATCCCTAGTCTTTCTTTTTTAAGAAACTTTGAGACAGGTTTCATTTTGTTTACGTTACTAAGACTGACCTTGAATTTGCAATCCTCCTGCCTCAGCCTCCCAATTCATTGGGATTACAGGCCTCTGCCACTGTGCCCGGCAATCAATGATGTTTTAATAACTTCTAAAGCCCCATTTTTGCCCCTAGTACTAGGAATTGAACCCAAGTGTACTTTACCTCTGACTTATATCAAACCTTTTTGTTTTTTCTTTTGAGATAGGATCCTGCTAAGTTGCTGAAGCTGGACTTGAATTTGCAATTCTCTTGCTTTGGCCTTGCGAGTCACTGGGATTACAGGTGTGTGCCACCGCACCTGGCTAGAAACTCCATCATTTGCTGGTCACAGTGGCACATGACTATAATCCCATCAATCTGGGAGGCTGAAGCAGGAAGATCACTAGAAGAAAGAAAGGGGTTGGGGGAAGAAAGAGAGAAAAAAGAAGAAGAAAAGAAAGCAATCCATTATTTAGAGCATTTCTTCTTCCATGTAGCCACAGATCAGGTGTTTGGTGGACGTTGCCTAGGAACCACCAGTTCCGCTGAATCTTCTGAAGAACATAAGAAAGCAGGAGCTATGACAGGCACAGTGGCCCATGCCTGTCATCCCAGTGACTTGGGAGGCTGAGGCAGGAGGATTGTAAGTTCAAAGCCAGCTTCAGCAACTTAGCAAGGCCCTAAGCAACTTAGCAAGACCCTGTCACAACATAATAAATAAAAAGAACTGGGGATGTGGCTCAGTGGTTGAATGTCCTTGGGTTTAACCCCTGGTAATAAACAAACAAACAAACAAACAGGAGATACCAGGCCTAGTGCAGAGCAGGCATTATTCAATGAATAAGTATATACAGAATAAGAGAGCGTCTTCACTCTGAGAGTTCACAGTCCAGTTCGGAATGAGACCAAGAGTAGGGAAGTGGCGTGGCTGTCCATATGAGTTGCTCTTGAAGGGAAGAAAGGTCTCCGGGACTGTAGGGAAGAGGCAGGATAGGAGGACCCTCAACAGGGGCAGGGCCAGAGAGGGGAAGGGCTGGCTGGGCAGGTGGCTAGGCCCAGCGTGGGCTCATGGGTGGGCAGAGGAGGGTACGTGCTGTGAGCAGGTGTGGAGACCGTCGTGGTGGGAACAAGTGTGTCTCCCAGCACAGAGGCGTGGAGGTGTGGGAGAGAGGCTCTCGTGGTGGCTGGAGCCTGAGGGTTTGGATGCCCCTCTAGGTGGAGAGTGCCAAGGGGAGGCCAAGCCATCCTCAGACTGCATTTATGACATGATGAAGGCAGTGTTTTTAGAAGAGTCTGGCATGGATGTGTCTGATGGGGACAGACCAAATTTCATCAAGTTCCCCAAAGTTTCCCTTTCCTGGACCATTTCCCCATTCGTTCTGATATTTAGAAAGTCCGATCTTCCATCCTGTGGACAGGACACCTGCTGTTTGGCCTGAGCTCACAGTCTCCCTTTCTGGGAAGCCACTCTCGGTCATTTCCTCCTGGGCACCCCCGGCGGTACCCTGTAAACGGTTTTATTTTATACCCATTCCTTTTTAGGATACTTCTCGGCTTTCAGTCTGGTTCTCCTTTCAGACTGTGAGCCTCTGGGAGTCTCAGATATATATCCTGGTTGTCATTGATCTCCAGCACCAGGCACAGTGACCAGAACAGTGTTCCCACCAGCATGGATGTCCTCGTGTGTGCTGATCAGGTGATGCTGATGCTTCCTGACTCAGGACCACGGCAGTGCCCGCCCCCCACCTCAGCCTCTCAGGACACCACTCACAAAGACCCACAGCATCACAAGTAGTGACCTGGGCAGCTGCCTGGCTCCCCACGGACTTTCCATTTCACACCTCTACTTTCAACATCTTCTACATTATTGATACTACATAGCACTTTCTGTATGAAAAGATTCTGTCATTGATGATTTGGAGGAGGGGAGGGGAGACAGGAAACACGTTTTCCTGTGTAATGAACATAATGAACTTGCACGCTGGTGGTTTTCTCTGTAAGTGTCCCCGTACCTAAGCCCAGGCCTGAAGATTGCTTTGAAGGGCAGCAGGCACAGGGCTGGCGCAAACAGCCCCCAGCGTTAGCATTCGGATCTCTGGCTTCTTTTTGGAAAAGAGCCGGGGGCCGCTGGTCTCTCTGAAAGCTGCCTTCCAGGCTGCTGCTGTTGCTTAAGGCTGCGCTGCAATCGGAGCACTCAGGAGTGGGAAGTCCAGAGTTCTCCCTGCTTCTGGGAACAGCCCCATCCCCCTCCCGGCACTAGCTTCCACAGCCAGCCCTCATGACAGTGGGTCAGGCTCACCCAAGGATTTCACAAACGCCTGGCCTGTTCCCAGCACAGCACAGCTGGGAGGCCTCAGTGCTGGGGGAAGAAGCACCATCCTCCACCCTGGCCCCACTGTCCTTGGGCCCAGGGCCTCCAGGGCCTCCAGGGCCCCCAGGGCTGGAGCCCAGAGAGAAGGCTGCTCTTGTCTGGGCTTGCCATGCAGCAGCGAGGGTGGCATCAACTCCAGGCCTTCCCTCCCTGCTGACTTCCCAGCCCTGGCTTAGTCAGTGTGCAAGGAGGAAATTCTGTGTCCAGGAAGAGAGGAGAGTCTGGGCCTGCTGGCCCCAAAGGCACAGGCAGGTGGTTCTGGACTCACCTAGAGAGGAGGCAATTATTCATATTCCAGGTCTCCCCTCAGGTGTCTGATTCAGAAGAGCTGGAGCTGGAGTTCAGGAACCAGTAATTTCCTCCACGCCCCAGGGAATCAGCCATGGGCGGTTGGTGGTGCTTTCAAGGGGGTGGGGGGCAAGGTGTAGACACTGGGCAGAGAAAAGGGCCCAGTGGAAAGAGCCCTGGATTCTAAGTTAGAACCTCCATCTCTCCTTCTAGCCCCATGACCCTGAAAGAATTGTCCTTGGATTTGGGCCTCAGTTTCTCCATCTCTAAAGTGGATGTGTTCAGACCTGAGGATAGAGTGGCCACCTGTCCTAGTCTGCCAGATTTTCAAGGCTGACCCTTCCACCCGGGGAAAGCTAGTTACCTTATCTGAGGGTGGGGCAAAATCCAGCATGTGCCATGTAATGAAAACGTGATTTGTTGATGCTTCTCCCTGATACAATTCGATTTATTTAATTTACATATCTACTAGTTTCTTGCCTGGTCCCTCCCATTCACGCTCACTCCTGCGAGGGTCCCCGCGGCGCCTGGTCTTGCTGGACCCTGGGTCCACCACAGTCCCGGACACACAGGAGCCGTCAACTCATCTACTGAACTGACGGAAGGTTGAATGAGTGCGGACAGGAACTGTGGGCCTCCAAGGACAGGCTCCCTGGATGGAGCTGGGGGTGGGTTGCTCCGCCGACCTGGACAGGGGTCCCGGGTCCCCCGCCAAGGAAACCTGATCCACTCGCCCCAGGGAGGAGAGTGTCTTCTGAGCAGCTGCCGGGGTCGGTGACCCCCGGGGACCCACGGCGGGCTCCCTCCCGCCCTCGCCCAGGGAGGTGCGCCTGGCAGCCTCGCGGCCGAATTTCCTGGCACTCGGCTGAGAATAAACAGCGCTCTGCGCCTGTAATCCCGTTGCCGGGGCGACGGAGCTCCGCGGGCGGGGGCGTGGCGGGGGCGTGGCGCGGCGGCGGGGGCGTGGCCGTGGGCTGCGCACGCTCCGCGGGGCTGCAGCCCAGCTCGCGAGGTGCCACCCCCCGCGCTCGGCGCGGACATTCTTCGCATAGCTCCGCCAGGGCTCCCGCGGTGTCCGGGAAGTGACTCTTCCTGGCAGAGGGCTGCTCGGAGCGACGCGCCCGCCCGCCCGGCGGCCGCCAAAATGCGAAGGGGGGCGGGGCGCGGGAGGGTGCACCCTAGCCCGGGTCTCCTTGGGACCCCGGTCCCTGTGCACGTCGCCCCTCACCTTGCCCCGTGCTCCAGGAGCACGAGTCCCACACCTCCACAGGCTGGCCTCTGCCTGGACGCCCTGCTGACTGCTCCGCCTCTGCCTGGTACCCATGCGGTGCCCCCTCCTGAATATCTTTACTCATTCCTTAGGCTAGGACACATCGTGCGGGCTTATTTTCCATCGCTGGCTTTCCTGTCTGTGGCCTCTTCCCTCCTTCCCTCCCCCTAGGCAGGCCTTAGATTTCCCATTCTTGGCTCCAAATCATCAGGATTCCTTGCCCAAAACAGCAGCACCAGAGAGGATGGGGCCTCTTGGGGTGGACTGTTAACGCTAGGAGCAGGGTAATGGGGCACAGAACGGGAGAACAGTCATCTCCCCCCTTGGGTTGGCGAGGGACACCCACGGTGCCATGGAATACCTATAGGGAATTGCCCCCACCCTGCAGGCAGTCTTAGTGCATCTTGGAGCCAGGAGTACCCCTCCTCTGGCAACCAGGACAGTGGGACCCCCATATGTCTTTTGGAGAAGGGGTATCTTCCCCTGAAAGGATTGAGAAGCACAGGAGTTGTGGAATAGGAATGGGATGAAGAGGGAAGAAAGGCAAGCGCTGCTGACCCGCAGATCCACTGGAGGGAGAGACGCCTTCCTGATGTGACTGCTAGCTTGCTGTGTGAACTTGAGCAGGTTGCTTCCCTTCTCTGGGCCTCAGTTTCCTTGCTACAAATGCAGAGGGTAGGAGCCATCAGTGATCTGAAATGGGGAGACCGAAGAAGGCTAGGGTGGGCAGTCAGCTGTGGGTAGGGAAGTGAGTTGGGTGTCTTCCTGACTCTGAACCTGCCAAAGCCAAGGTTCAACCTCCAGGAAATAGGAGAGAGAGTCGCTTCCCCCAGACTAGAGAAGGCCAAGTTCTTTTGCTAATGTCTTGTGAACACATACTGTCACTCAACAGTCATCTGTGCCCAGGACAGGGACGAGGGACACCCTGGTTTCCACAGTTCCAAGGGGGCTGTTTCAACAGAAAGGTGCTCTCTGTTGCAGGAGACAGGTGGTGGTCAGCCAGCAGGCTCTAGCACAAGGGCTGCCAGCAGTTTTCCCAGAGTCTATACTCCTGGGGGTGGGGGTAGGGTGGAGAAGTGTGTGTGGGGGGGGTTGGGACCTGGGTCCCCAGTGCCCACTGGCTCCTCTTACCTGAACCTGGTCTGGGAATGTCTCTCTACCTGGGTCTGCAGCCTCAGTTACTGAGTTGATGATCTCTCTGTTGTGGGTCCCATGTGTTCTGTCCACTCAGTGGTCTCATGCCTGGCCTGGCCCCTTCTCGTCACTTTAGGTCATTTTCACCAAAAGTCCAGGAAATGGGAAAGAAAAATGACTTTGTTTATTTACTCTCTCAGTTGCCTTTTGGACACTGATTCCTGGAGCAGCTTATCGGGTTGGCTGGGAGGGGTTGGGGGAAGCTATGCTGGGGGCCTTGGGATCAGGAAGAGGCCCTGGTATTTTGTTTCAGGCATCTGAGACTCAGATAAGGAGATGGGGTCCCAAATTTGGGGAATAACACTTGTCACCCAGCTGTGAAGTCTGGGGAGTCATAGGAGGAAATATAGAAGGAGAATATCAGCGGTGTTCCCACCCCAGTGTGGGGACTGAACCAGGAGTGCTCCATCACCGAGCTACATCCCCAGCCCTTTCTAGTTGTAGATGGACGGGGTCTTGCTGAGTTGCCCAGGCTGTCCCTGAACTTGTGATCCTCCTGCCTCAGTGTCCTGAGTAGCTTGGATTACAGGTGCACTCTACCATACTGGCTTTGTGTGTGTGTGTTTATGTGGGGGGATGCTAACCTCTTATACTTTTAGGGAGTACTCATGTGGGGGTAACTGTGGGCATGTAGTGTATTGGGAGGCAGAGTTCACAGGTTTTGGAAATCAAATGCTCCTGGGTTCCAGTGCTATGGTGTCCACATTCCCAGGTGTTGTGTCCTTGGGCAAATTGCTTAACCTCCCTGAACCTGAGTTGCTGGCCCCACTCAGTTGACAAATATTTACTGAGCACCTATCTAGGCACCAGAAGTGACCAGACAAGTCCCTGCTCACGCAGCACAGCTGTGTCTGAGAATACCCACTGCCCTGTAGGGGTGCTTGGAAGAGTCCACCCACATAGCCTCCAAGTGCCGAGGGTGTGGGAGATACTAAAGATGAGTGACTAGAAGGCTGCTGTTTCTGGGAGGAGCCTGGCTCTGTCCGAGGCTCAGCTTGGGGCCCTAAGGAATGTGGGATAGAAGTTGGAGGTGTTGGGAGCAGTGGGCAGGAAGCTTTTGAACGCCTGGTCCCAGAGTCCCACCTGCACACAAGGGTTGCATCTGGATCACCCTCCCTACCTCCTGTGAACCTGGTGGTGCAGAGGTCGGAGGTCATGGGGCACTGCTAGGACCCCACATCTGGGCTTTCTTGGAACACCTCCCTGCCAAGAAGCCCAAGCGCCTGTAATAGCTTGGAGACTCTGACCACAGCTCAGCTTGCTCCCTGCAGGCCCTTTGAAGAGAGCTTCCTTCAAACTTACTTTGCATATTCTGGTCAGATCTGAATCAGACTAGCAGGAATTACCCCTCTTGGTAACAGTCTAAGTGCTGCCGTAGCTTGTCAGTGACACACAGGCAGGCACACCGACACACTGACGTGGAGGCGCATTTGATTTCACCAGAGGAGTGCCTCAGCAGGGATGGGGCACCGCCAGCCCCTCTGTGGTTCCCTCCCTCTCCTGAGTGTGGGTGTGGGTGAAAGAGAAAGCAAGGCAGGGCAGGGGCTCTGGGAGAAAAAAGCTCAAGGCATGTTTTTCATTAAAAAATAGTGCTCTTTATTATAAATTACTGAAATGTTCTTTTCTGAGTATAAATATAAATATGTGCAAAGTTTGACTTGGATTGGGATTTGGTTGAGTTCTTCAAGCATCTCCTAAGCCTCCAAGGCCTGAGTGGGAGGGGCGAGGACTGGAGGTGGAATCTTTATAAAAGACAGAGTGATCGAGGCAGATTGTAAACATTATTAAAAAACAGAAAACAAAAGGAAAAAACCACCCCAAAGCACAACTGCCCCGCCCAGCCCAAATACCTGACACAGAAAACTTGGTTTAGTTTCCTCCCCAAAAGAACAGTTCCAGGTTAATTCCATTGCTGCTACATTCCTGTAAGTTGTCACCGATCAGTGCTACAGCAGAGCCAGAGCAGCTGGAGTGGCAGGCGCCTGGATGACTTCCTGCCCCCCCACCTAAAGTGAGGAGGGAGGGCTGTGCAGGGCCTGGAGGACTGTGGGACCTGGTGGCTCTGCTCTGACCACGAGGCGCCTATGACTGGCCAATACCCACTGGGCTAAAGTTCTTCCAGTGCTCAGCCGGAAGGCATGGGTCTCCCACCCCCCACCCACTGATCCTGGCCAGCGGCTGGTTGAGTGCCCTCCAGCGAATCCCTTGGCCTCTCTGCCTGGATGGCCCAGTGTGTGGCTCCTCGTGTGCCAGTCCCTATCCATGGGACAGGGAGCATTTAAGGCGAATCTCTTAGCCAGACAGGAGGCACAAAGTTGAATCCCCCATCTTCTCTAGGGGGCATGGGGTCAAAGATGGCTCATCTCCTCCACCACCATCCCCCAGGTGCTGAAGTCACAGCATGGGCAGGAAAAGGAGACAACGGACCAGCCCATCCATCCCCTCCACTTCCTTCTTAAACAGGGAAGGGCCCTGGGCTCTGGGGCAACAGATGGCTCCCTTCAGGTCATCCCTTGCCTTTCTCCCCAGAGCCAGGGAGTAGAGCATGCAGCCACCCCTTCACCTGGACTGGCCATTTCCTCAGCCAGCCTGCAGCCCTGGGGCCCCTCAGACTTTCCTCTCCCTTCCATCCTTTCCAAGGCCCTTCACCTTGCTCAGGTTTAAACCAAATCAAAGCGCAAACAAGTTCCACTGGAAAGTTTGAAGATTCCAAGGCAGTTCTTATCAGTTCAACTCTCCTGAGGCATCCCATGTTGGGAAGCAGCGGAGAGTAGTGCAGGAAGGGGAAAGAAGAGTGTCCACTTGTCATTGCTGTTGTCCCACCTGGCCAGCTGGCTCCTCCAGAAGCTGGACTCAGGGAGGGGAGCCCAGGTGGCACTCCCCCTCCCTCAAACATATTCCAGGTCCACAGGCCCCATTCTGCAGGGGGGAGGGCCGCAGGGAGGGGCCTGTCCTCCTGACTCCAGAGCGACAGGACTCTCCTGCGGCTGGATTTTTGTGCTTGTGCCATGTGCCACGGAGAAGAGGGGGCCAAAACCCCTCTCCCGACCCCTGCCCTTTGCTCTTTAAAGCGGGGCATCATACTGGTCCAGGAACTCCCGAATTGGCCCAGGCAGCTGGGTGACTTTCTCATAGGAGTCCAGGTGTCCGTTGACCGTCTTCCGACAGAGATGCTGAAGGGTGGCCACGTTGGAGGAGAGAGGCCGACTCAACACTAGAGGGATCTTCTCCCCCCCTGAGTAGATGTAATAGGCTCTCCTGGGGGGGCTCCCTGGGAGCGTCTGAGCAGGTTGGGCTGGCGGCTCTGGGACCTCGGAAGAGGGCGAGGAGGAGGGTTCAGTCGGTGGTGAGGGGAAGGAGGGGGTGCCCGGCGGCGGCATGTAGTGATGCACCAACTTGAGCACGCAGTCGAAGCGGGGAACCGGCTGCGTGCTCCGGGGATCGCTCTGCAGCGAGAAGCTGCCCCCCTCACACTGGATGCGCAGGTTCTTGGTTCCCGACTGGGTCTTGACGCTGAGCGTGAAGAAGTGACGCTGGTCCGAGCTGTCGCGGATGAGGAAGGTGCCGGCGGGCTCGGCACTGAGCAGCAGGTTCGCCTCGCCACCAGTCACAGCGCTCCAGTAGAAACCACTCTCCTGCAGCTTGCGCACTGCGTTCACCACCAGCTGGTACTCGCTCTTGGAGCTGAAGGTCTTGAGGCGCAGGCTGGTGTCCAGGGGGCGGCTCATCCCGGTGGCGGGAAACTTGCTGTGGGTGACCATGGCGCACGGAGCCAGCGTGGATCTGCTTGGTGGCGGCTGCAGCTGCTAGGCGGCCTCCGCGCAGCGGCCGCTACCGCATCCCGGGGGGCTGCAGAAAGGAAGGCGCGCGCCTTGTGAGTGGCCGGAACCCTTCAGCGCGCCTAGCCATCCCTGGCTCCCTGCCTCTACCTAGCGGCTGGGGCACCTACTGCCGAGGCCCTCGCTGCGACCCAGCACCCCGCGGAGCCCGCCCAGTCTTGGCCCCAGCCGGCGGGGCGGCCCCAGGCAGCCCCTTCCCCGGGAGCGCACTGGGAGGACGCCGAGTGGAAAACTCGCGCGCGGAAGTTGGATCTCCAGGAGCGCGATCGGGGTGGGAAACGGGAGAAGAGCCCCCGGGACATTCCGGGCGCCGCTCAGTCCGGTGGCCCCGGGTGGCAAGGACTCGGGGAGAAACCCGAGGAATGGGGGTAGGGAGGGGACAAGAGAAGCCCGAGGGCCCCAGCCCGAGTATTCCGGGAACCTGGGATCTCCGACTTTCATTCGCTCTGCCCCCTACTTCGTCCCCTCCCTGCCGGGAATGACCCGAGAAGGGGAGGGGAAACTGGGAAAAGCTCCCGGGACTAGGAGAGGCCCCCACCCTCGCCACAGTGCGCCCCTCCTGCCTACCTGGTCCTGAACCGAAGTCTCCGGCCTTGGGGCTGCGCCTCCTACGGTCCCCAAGGCGAGGTGACGGCGCGGCGGCCAGCGGTGGCCCGCGCTGCGCCCTGATGTTGGCTGCCGTGAAGTCCACAAAAGGGCCCTTGCGCGTGCGTCCCTCGGGCTCCGCCGTCCCCGGGTCGACCGAGCAGGGACGAGGCGAGGGGCCGCGGCGAGAGCTGGGCCGGGCGGGAGGCGTGCAGGGCCGGAGTGGCCGCGGCGGCGCGGGGAGTCCGAGTCGGAGCCGCCGCGGAGGCCGCGCTCGCGGGTATATACGCGGCCGCCGCGCCCCGCCCCCCGATTCCTGGAACTGCGCGACCGGTCTTCTTGTAATGTTTAGTCACTACTCGCAGCAATGAAAGGCTGCGCGCGGAGGGCGAGGGAGGGGCCGCGGGCGGCCGAGGGCGGGCCTCGAGCAGGGGCAAGGACCGGCGGAGACGCACCGAGAGACAAAGCGCGACGCGAGGCAGCCAGGGCGGCCGGCGGGCGCGGCGCCAGCCCCGGCGGCGCGTTCCTGGCAGCGGCCCCTCCCCCGCGCGCGCTCCGCCCCCAACTTCTCATTCACACTTTCCCCCCCACCCCCTCCCTTCTAAGAAGGCCAGTTTCTGGCAGAGGCGGGGGCGCCGCTCCGGGAGCGCAGGCAGTTCTGGGAGGCCGACCCGAAGAGGCTCCTAGCACCCCTTCCCTTTTTCTTGGACCCCGCGGGGACACCCCCTCGCCCCCACCGAGCCCGGATTACAGGCGGCCCGAACCAGCCAGAAGGGAAGTGGGGCCATCCCGTAGTCAGGCCGCGGGGCTGGTGTCCGAGCTGGAAGTTGGAGGTGGGGGACACGCGACAGTCACCTGAGGGCAGGTCCTGAGACGAGAACGGGAGTCCCAGGGGTGGAGGCGAGCAGCCTGTGAAACAGCTGCTTGACCACGGCCCATCGGCCCACTGCCAGGTTCTTTGCTGGCACTGATATGCGTGCCGGACCCCCCCGCTCCCCCACAAACCAACCAACCAAACACAAAACAACTGCTTTCGGACAGCATCTGGGTCTCGCAATCTGCGTGGTCTGGTGAGGGTCCGGCCAGGTGCTCCGGGGGGCGGGGGGAGCAGGAGCCGGAGAGTTGGTCCAAACTCGCGCCCGCGTCCGCTAGAGGGCGCCCTGGAGTCTCTTCGGGGGAGCGGAGTTTGGCAGTACACATCCCAAGCCCTGGAATAGGAACGCATGGGGGCCGCGGGACCGGATCGCTCAGGCGCTGGAGTAGGGGACAGAGGAAAGCGGAATTCACACACAGGCTGCAGTCAGACCTGGGGATAAAAGTCCAGCAGGAGAGAATTTCCAGAAAGCAATTGTCCTGGGCTCAGCCCACCGCCAGATGGCCCGGGACCGCCTAGCATGTGACCTCCCTTGCCTCTGTGGGGGTGTCTGAACTCTCCGTGGGGGGTGAGAAGAGCTGCCAATTGAGATGAAAGGTTAATTTGCTCTTGGTCACGTTGGCACTGATGAGGGCCAACTTTATGAAGGATGGAAAGTTTTGCAACCTGTCCCCAAACAGGCTGCAGGGTTCTGGAGCCAGAGAGCCAGCTAAGTGGCATATAGATCAGCACCCTCAGGGCACGGAGGCAGTGAGCGCGCTTTGGGCCCTGCCTTCTTCCCTGATCTCATAGGCTGAGGATGATGAGCTGGTGAAAGGGAGGCAGAGGTGCCCAGGGCACAGGCACAGTAGCTTGGGAGCTTGAAAGGGAGAGTTGGCAACTCGACCTCGCTGTCTTGGTCACTATGTCTTCAATCTGAACTCTGACCTGTCTCCCCAATGTTGGGTGACTGAATGAGATTTGGACAGGACGCAGCCTCTCTGGGCTTCAGTTTTGCCATCTGTAAACAGAAATAAAGACCTTCTCCCATCAGAGATCTGAGATGTAAAGAGGTTAAAACAGATTCTGTGTGTCAAAGTGTGTCCAGTTCTCCCTTCTGTCTTAGGTGAGCGGTAGCTGGAGAAATCCTCTTTGCTCTGGAGGCTCCAAGGGGCAGGCATGTGCAGGCACTGAGCATGAGGGAGACTCCCTCGCTGTCTTTGACTGCTTCCAGGTTTCCTCAATGTATTTGCCATCTCTGTACGATCAGTTCATTCTATTTCCTTTTCCTTTTGTCTTTTGGTATGGGGATTGAACCCAGGGCTTTGCCAGCACTAGATAAGTACTTTGCCATCCGAGCTTCATCCCCAGCCCTTTTTATTTTTATTTCAAGACAGGGACTCACTAAGTTGCCCAGGTTGGCTTTGAACTCAACAGTCCTCTTGCCTCATCTTCCTGAGTCACTGGGACAGTTCGCTCATTCTTGTTCTCATGCAGGTGGCTGCTGTGACCATATGCTCCAGCGCTGAGCCCTGCGGAGGACAAGGAAGACTCACAGGGAATAGCCCTGCAGTTAATGGAAGGGAAAGTGCTTTGTAAATTACAATGCTCTGACACAAGTCAAGTTCATTCATCCATTCCACAAGCTCTCCTTGAGTGCCTGCTTTTGCCAGGCACTGGGTGCATGCTGGGAAGACTGTCTGCTGAGTGAATCCTGCAGGGAGTGGGGCCACAGGCACGCTGCTCTTCTGTGAGACCGGTGGTACCTGGGATGGAGTGGGGCATTGGAAAAGGGAAGTAGCAAGGAAGAAACTGCACTGGGGTTCCGGGTATCCCTCGCGGGAGAGACCTGCCTCTCTGAAACAGGTGAGTCCTAATGCAACTGTGTGGTACTCGAGGGAGACTGCAGCGGGGTGTGGGCAGCGTGGACTGTGTGGCCAGTCAGGAGAGTGGGCCCAAGAGAACAGGGATGATTTGAGGGGGGGGCGGGGGGGGGCAGGGCCAGCAAGCTCACCTAAGGGAGAAGATCAGGGTAGGAGGTGGGAAGCTGGGCTAGGCTCCCTGCACACCGTCTCAGGAAAGTGAACTGCGATCCAGGCTCCGCGACCCTGTCGTTGTGTGAATTTAAGCAGTTTGCTCCACTAGCCGGGCCTCAGTTTCCTTATCTGTGAAACAGGCTGATGAGTGCACCTACTTCATCCCTGTGTTGTGAGGACTAAATAAACTAATATGTACAAAGTGCTGAGAACAGCACCTTGCCCTGATTAAGTGTCCCTGTATGTTAACTCTCACTTTTTCTTGTTTGTTCTTAGTGCTGGGGATCAAACCCAGGGCCCCAAGCATCCTAAGCATGAGCTCTACCGCCAGGCTGCACCCCAGTCCCAACCATCACTGTTTGAAAAGCACTGGAAAGTCAGGTGCTCTGGTGCACCCCTGTAATCCCAGCAATTTAGGAGACTGAGGCAGGAGTATGGCAAGTTCGGGGTCAGCCTCAGCAACTTAGATCCTGTCTCCAAATAAAAATCTGTTTTAAAATGGGGAGGGCTGAGATGTAGCTCAGTGGTAAAGCACCTCTGGGTCAATCCTCAGCACAACTGGGGAGCACTGAGGTGGCTTCCGGAACAGAGGAGGAAGGTGGGGGCTACTGGGAGATGGATGACCGTACAACTCCCACATTAGAAGCATTCCAAACACTCGTTTGTCACCAGCGTTCAGCCTGCTGCCAGGCTTTCCTTGGGCTCTGTAATTTCCGTGGTTTCCCAGGGACTTTAGGGTGAACTCAAACTCCACAGTGGAGTGTGTGCCCCAGGCTGGCTACTCCAGGTCAGGCTGTCTCCGTGAGGTGCTCTGTTCCAGGCCTGGGTCTTGGTTCATTGGCTCCCATTGGGGTGGAACTACCTCCCATACATCAGCTAGTTGCTACGTTCCTTTAAGATTGGGCAGACACTCAGTCGAGTCTTCCAGGGAGGCTCTTTCCACATGGCCTAAGATGTTCTGACTACCTGTCCTGTGAGAATCTTGAGGCAGCAGACGATATTCGATCTATTTCTTTGGAAACTGCTATGTAGAAAATGCATGGCAAATCTTTAAGCAAGGGATTGGTAGGTGCCTATTTTGCATCATTTTTAGATGCCCAGCCTGCTTTCCTCTGGGGTAGCTTTTGGTTCCTCCTGGGGGACTCGGGAGTTGCTGCAGAGATGGGATAGAGAGTGTGGGTTCTGGGAAGCCCCATGGGTAGTTCCTTGGAGATCATTAAGCCTGCTAATCTGAAGACAAACATGTTGGAAAAGTGGGAGGAGACGCTTGGGCCAGTCCACAGCCCGTTTCCAGGAACCCACTTCCAGGCAGGGACCCGAGCAGCAGAGAGATGCCAGGCCCAGGGCCATGCCTCTGTCTTCCTTTATCTGCTGGGTGCTCAAGGGGAGAGAGCACTCTCCAGGTCCAGCCTCTCTGCTCCACCCTGCTGTTTTCCCGTCTGAGGGATTTAGGAGAATCCTGTCTTTTCCTAATCTCTCCATTTGCAGAACTTCTATGAGGTCAGAATCCCATTTCCAGGCAAAGGTGCTTGCTCATAAAGATAATCATTCATGGTGGAGGGGAAGTACACCGTGGTTTCAGCTGCCTGTGGGGCTCCACTCACTCCTGGTGTGTGACAAATGCTAGGCACTTCCCCAAACCTTAGATGGGAAGGAACCCTGGCGCCCGTGGGGGCTTGCAGGAAGCAATGGCATGGCCGGGTGAGCACAGGCGCCTCATCTGCAGCTGGGGTGGGGTGAGGTGTGGGCCTCAGAACACCACCTCACTAAAGGCCAAGCCCAAGGCCATTGGGCTTTCCGTGGCTCGGGTGTGATCGCCCCGCGGCCGGACATTGGACCTGGCGCCCCATCTGCAGGCCTTTGGGGATGCCAGAGAGGGCAGGCAAATCTGTCTCCCCCACTGCGAGCTTCTAGTCCGGAGCTCGGGGCACTCCCTGCTCTCCGCTAGTTGCCCTTCACCTGCTCCCGGGGCTCCAGTGTGGCCCTCCCAGGTCAGGCTCAGCGTGGGGCTGGGTTTCACCTTCCCCCTCTGCTCACCTCCCGGGACTGCTGCCGGGGGGCCTCGCAGAGGTAGGGCCCAGATGACCTTCCCTTGCAGGAGGAGAGGCTCGGGGGTCGCCTACCAGGTTGACCCTGATCTCTCCCTTTCCTGCTTCAAACAATCCCAAGGGGCGGGTTGAGGGAGGCAGGGACAATGGCCTGCCGCCGGGAAACGGTCTTCCAGTTCGCAGGCTTTTGTTCCCGCCGGGAGGGGCCTGGAGCTCATGCAAAGGTCTGCGGCTCGGATGTCGAGCAGCGCGGTGGAGGGCTCCTTTCAAGCCTGACATTCCAGGCCCAGCCGGCCTCCGGCATTTCCCAGAAAACTGCCGAGGAGAAGAGGGAAAGAAAACACTTCCCCGCCCCCCACTGGCCCACCCTGATTCTTTTCCTGGTGCCCTTTGAGGATGGGGCTGGCCGGAGTGCCAGGACCCCTGCCCTGGTTGGTCCCCTTGCCCCCCTTACTCCTGCCAACAGAGGTGGGGGTGACTTGAGGAGGCACAGAGAGGATGAAGTGGGCATGGAGGGAGGAATTTCTTCCCGCCCTGTGACGGAGGAATCCACATCTGGTCCAAGTTCTGAGTTGGGGGTAGGGCATGAGGAGAGTTAGCTTCCAGTCAGTTATCGCCCCGACCCCAAACCAACAAACCCTGCTGTTGGGGGCTGGGGTGGGCAGACTCTCTGTTTGTCCAGAAGCAGGGTCCAGGCCAGCACCTTGCCCTTTGGAAGAGACACAGAGGCAGTGGCCGTTCCGGGAAGTGGCAGTGCTGGTGGTGGACTATCTGGGTGGCGTCTTGGCTGCAAGCCAGAGTGGAAGCGAGGGTGCCCAGGAAGGAACGCCCACCCAGGAGAGGCTGAGAAGGGGAGTCCTGCCCCCTCGCCCGGGAACACCTCAGGATGCCCTGGACCCCAGCTGGCTTTGGAAGGGCCAGGGATGGTAGGGACCAGGCCCAGCTCTTTGGCCTATTCTACCTTAAACTGCCTGCAGGCTGCCGGGCCCATGGAGTCTTGGGTCAGGTGCTCCTTTCCACTGTGACCTGCCTGTACCATCTGCTCCACCTCCTGCAGCCTGTACTCAGCTGTCCTCCTAAGTCCCCCATCCTCTGAGAAGGTCCTCTGCATTTTGAAGTGCTCATTGGTAAGCACTTCACTGCCTACTGATTCTTGGACAAGAATCCTCTCTCTGGCTCCCAAGGTCCCAAACCGGCCCTCATGGTGGAGAAGTGAGTCAGAGGAGTGGGGGCTAGGGTCTCCGTCAAGGACAGGAAGGAGAGAATCTGGGGAGTGACCTTGACCTTGGGGTACCTCTTTTCATGCCTTTCTTCCCCTCTTGCCAGTGCTGCACACACTGGGCCTCCCTGGGTGTTGTTCAGTTTCTTAACCCAGGGTGCATCCCTGGGTTTTCATAAGCCCCCCAACTCCCTTCTCCAAAGTGCTGGCGGTGGTCCAGGTCCCTGGGGGAGGCAGGACCCACCAGGCGTCATTTCTTGCCTCTGCAATACTTACTTTAGCATCACCCATTCATTCCTTGAATGATGTTTATTGAGCACCTACTGTGTGTCAGGGATTGAACTAGGTGCCAGAAATCAACCAGGCTGGTTCCTCATTAAGCTTAAATTCTTTCTGGAAGGACAAGATTCTTCCACAATGGATGACTGGATTCATGTAGTTTGACCACGTTAGTTAAGTACTATGAACAAGCGCCAGAGCTGTGGGATACCCATCTGTTGGGAGGGGGATTCCCTGAGGAAATGAGAGTTGGACTGATGGGAAGCTGAGGTCCACAGAGACCTTGGCCTGGGTCAAGTCTCCCAGATGTGCCTGGCAGCTTGGGCTGGTGCCCAGTCTGCTCACCTGACTCCTGGGCTTTCCCAGGACACTGGCTCCTCTGTCCTCTCTCCTGATCACCTACATGCACACTGAGAGAGGAGGACTGAGAGTTGGAGGAACCAACTGGGGACAGGCATGCCACCAGTTACAAGGTGCCCAGGGCTCTGCTGCCCGGTGTGTTCCACAGTCTTCTGCTGAGACCAGTCTCCCTCTCACCCACTGAGGACCTTGGCTTCCTGCTTCCAAGCTCAGGCTGAGGCAGCCTGGACCTGAGATGAAGATGAGAAGTTTCTACTTCATTCTACCCGTGGGAGGCACGTTAAACACTTCTGCAACTTTATCAACTGAAAATACAGTTTGTGAAGGCAAAACAGCTTCATGTGTCCACATTCAAAAGTCACATCCCAGGGGCTAGGATCTTCCTCTCCTGTTCCCTGTCTTCCTGCCTGAGGCACCTGGGACCTTTTTATATTTTTCTTTTTCATAAGAGCAGAAGATGCCATACAGTAGCGAACGGCAGGTTGAACGCAGCCCGTAAATGCATCGGCTGACCCATACGGAACTACTTATTTATTTACTTACTTATACATTTGGTACTGAGGGTTGACCCAGGGGTGCTCTACCGCTGAGCTGCACCCCCAGCCTTTTTTATGTTTTATTTTGGAGACAGGGTCTCACTCTATTGCCCAGGCTGGTCTTGAACTTGTGATCCTCTTGCCTCAGGCTCCTGAGTTGCTGGGATTACAGGTGTGTGCCTCTGCACCTGGCCCATGCAAAATTTTAAAAGAGGGCTCAGTGGAAGAGCATTTGCCTGGCATGGACGAGGCCCTGAGTTTTATCTCCAGGGCTGAAAAAAAAACCAACAGAATTTACCATTATTTTTGAGACAAAATTTAAGATCTGGAAATCTTATACCACATCTGAATCTGGGGCTTTCTTTGGAAAAACCAGACGCTTTAACAGTAGTGGGCCTGCCTTCTGGTTCATCCTGTTGGCCCTTCAGATGGGGCCTGGGCTCTCAAGCTCAGCATGGCCCCCACCTGCCTGCCCTTCCCTTCCTGGCCTGTCAGGGAGCTTCAGGAATTGGGGCTCAGGCTGATCTCAGCCTTCCTGAGGCAAAAGGACAAGACTTTGGGGGGTTTCTTTTGAGTCACTTTCCTGAATTCCCAGAGACGGCAAATCAGTCAGGCCTGGGCCCAAGAAACAGATCGGATCTCATTCCACCTGCTCAAGCCTGGCTGGATTGGGCCTGGTCTCAGGCCAGACTTGTCCTGAGGGAGACACCCTTGCTTCAGCTTCCCTGCGGGGGCTGGGCTGTGAGAAGCCAGGAAGGACGGTGGCCAGATGGGCTTCGGCAGGGGAGCCCCCATCACCTGCCCTGGCTATCCTAGCTGGGTCTGGGGAGCTCGGGATGCCCTGGGACATAACTGGCCGAGTTTCCCCCACGCTCTGGGCTGCTGGATCACGAGGGCTGCAGCTCCTAGCTGGGGTGGCGCTGGCTGCCTGCCACGCCACAAGAGGTTGAGATTCCCCTGAAACCAAGAGCTGCATTTATCCTCACATTGACAGAGAAACAAACCAGGATGCTCTGCTTGGGAGGCATTTCCAGAAATTTGGGCTCTGGCTTCTTGTTGATCAAATGCCAGAAAGTCCTGGGCTTCTTTGTGGTGAGCCATTGAGCAATAGGTGTTTTGTTTTGCTGATGACAAGATTTTTGACATTGAAAAGTTAAAACGCTGAGTGGGAGAGCCTGAACTGTCTCCACCCCTACCCAGGGAGGCTGCCGATCTGAGCTCCTGTGCTGGCCACATTTCTTCTTTGAAACCTCTGGCTCCTGTGGGCCTCTGTCTAGCTTTGATGGACTCAGGTTCCTGGTGCCAAAAGACCCACTCTTCTAATTTTAGGGCCATACAGGCCTGGCAGGGGCCATGGTCAGGTATGTGGAAACAGCTGCAGGGGAAGCTGTTTTCTGATACAGGGGTCAGCAGATTGCTTCTGTGAGTCCAGCGTTATATTGAATGCAACCAGGCTCACGGTGGCCTTTTTTTTTTTTTTTTTTTTGGTACTGGGGATTGAACTCAGGAGCCCTCAACCACTGAGCCACATCCCCAGTCCTATTTTGTATTTTATTTAGAGACAGGGTCACACTGAGCTGCTTGGCGCCTCACTATTGCTGGGGCTGGCTTTGAATTCATGATCCTTCAGCCTCCTGAGCCTTTGGGATTACATGTGTGCACCACTGTGGGCTGCTTTTGCCCAGAGTTGGGTAGTCCTTCTGGCCTAAAGAATGTAAAATATTTTCTATTGGGCCCTTTAAGAAATGCATGGTGACTGGTCCCAGTGGCTGGGGAGGCTGAGACAGGAGGATCATAAGTTCAAGGCCAGCCTCAGCAACTTAGAGAGGGCCTAAGCAACTTACTGAGACCCTGTCTCAAAACAACAACAACAACAAAACAACAAAAAACAAAAGGACTGGGAGTGTAACTCAGTGGTTAGGTACTAGAGAGGGGGTGGTGGGGGAAACGTATGCTGACTGGGGTCAGCAAGCATGACAATCCCCAGCACCCAAGAAAAGAAAAATTAATGCTGACCCCTGCCTGCAGGGAGCAGCCCGGTGCTGGTGCCAGGGAGGGCTGCTGTTACAGTTACATCTGAGTTTGGGGGGAAGGGTATCGAGGACTGCAAAGGACCAGGATGTCACCTGGTAGGGAGAACACAGCCCAGGAATATGAAGGCAGGAAAGGGGCTGGGGCCAAAGCGGTGGCAGGGGCTTGGGTGAGTCAGCGTCCAGAGGTCTGCAAACTGATGGAAAGGGCAGATCAGGAAGGCCCCCAGGAAGCCAAGCCGCTCTGGTCCCCATCCCCTGGGAAAGCACATGTGGGAGGGCATTCCCTCCTCCAGCTGGGAGCCCCTGTGGTTTCCTTCTCCCAGCAGGAATTGGCTGCGGTGAGGGTGGAGCCCAGGCCTGCAAGCTCAGAGCTCCACAGGCTCTAGGGCCTCACGTTCCCATGTGAACTGGGGACAAGACCTGCAGCAGACCAGCACAGCAAGAGGAGGGACGCAAACCGATCCCCAGGTTGGGAAGGCCTTTCTAGGGAGGTGACATGGTGACAGAACTCAGAAGAATGAGAAGAGCTGGGGGCGGGTGTTCCTAAGCGGACAGATGAGCCTGTGGAGTCTGAGGCATTACCAGAAGGCCAGGGGGAGAGGCCGCACTGGGACCAAGGATGGAGGAGAAGGGGCAGTGGCCTGTGGCAGGCTTCAGCCCATGCTTAGTGCCTAACTCCATTCCCTGCCACCCAAGAGCATGCTCCTCAGAACAGCAGGTGAGCCCCAGGTTGCACTGACCGAGAGAGCTCCGTTCCTGGAGGCAGGAGGGGGGCTGCTCCGCTTCTTCCTCCCCCCATCTTATTATTTCTGCAGTGCTGGGGACGGGACAGTGCCCTGCACATGCTAGGCAAGCATGCAACCACTGAGCCACAATCCCTCTTGCGTGTGTGTGCACCAGGTTATTAAAAAGGGGCACCTATCTGGGAGAGTGGCAAGTTCTAGGCCAGCCTGGGCAACTTAGTGAGACCGTGTCTCAAAATAAAAAAATAAAAAAGGGCTAGAGGTGTAGCTCGGTGGTAGAGTGTTTGCCGCACATGCACAATGTCCTGGGTTCAATCCCCAATACTGGGGGGAAGAGAGAGAGAGAGAAAGGCACCTGTTCAACCTCAAATAGCAAGCCCTCCTGTTTACCTCACCTGCCCCCACGTCGCCTTGGTACTACAGAAATATACAGACATGTCTCAGTTTAAAAGTGCTTAAAACAAGCAACATTGTTCTATAAATCAGGGATTTCTAACCTTGATTGTATATTGAAATCATGGGCATTTTTTTTTTTTTTTTTTTGATACTAGGGATTGAACCCAGAGCACTTAACCACCGAGTCACATCCTCTGCCCTTTTTTCTATATTGTTTAGAGATAGGGTCTCACTGTGTTGCTAAGTGCCTCCCTAAGTTGCTGAGGCTGGCTTTGAACTCTCAATCCTCTTCTCAGCCTCAGGAGCCCCTGGGGTGGTATACCACCACACCTGGCTGCCCCAGCCCTTTTTATGTTTTATTTTGAGACAGGGTCTTGTTAAATTACTTAGGGCCTTGCTAAATTGCTGATGCTGACCTTGAACTTGTGATCCTCCTGTCTCAGCCTCCTGAGAGTAGTTGGGATTACAGGCATGTGCCACCTTACCCAGCTAAAAAAGAATCTTAGAGTAGGATTCGTCAAGTTGGTCTAAAAACAGAAAGGTCAAGCAAAATCAGAGAGGTCTCAGTAGAACAAGAAATACAAAGAAAGAGAAAACATAGACCATTTTCTATGTTTTCATAGTGCCTCAAAGCAGTTAGGCCACAACCTGATCCTTGCAGGAGGAATTACTATCAAATCTCACAAGGGTGACGTTAGTGAAAACTCACCCCTCCTGTGGCCTGTGGCCTGTGGCCCGCACTTGTGAGTTCACTGGGCACTTGATCTTCCTCCCTCTTGAATCTGCCAGCAGCCCTGTGTTTAGGAGATACCCTGTCTCACAACAAGTTGGGGGGAGGTGACTTCCTCTGGCCTTGGCATGGCTTTCTGTTCAGGGAGTGAATCACAGACAGCAAGGCACAGTCCCTTGGCTCAGGACCTCCTGGTGCTTCCTGCCTGGGAGAGCAGCCTACTCTTGGGGCAGCGGCCCACCACTCCTGACGTCAACTCTGCTTCAATGAATGGATTTCCTTTTCCGTTTGGGAAGACGCGGTATCTGTCATCAGTCCCATCGCCCCTTCTTTCTCACCCTGGTACCTCCTGTTTGGGAAGGAGCTAGCTGGAATAACGAGAAGGCAGGGGGTGGGGGCAGGAGGATGGGCAGGACCCTGTGGATGGGCCTCCTGGTTGCCAGGGGGTGTCAGGGGAAGATACCTTTTCATCTGGGGTCCTTGAGGTGTGCATCCAGAGCACTCCTCAGTGGTAGAAGTATCTGCCCCAGATCAGGAGCCCTCCAAGTAGCTTCCGGAACAGGAATGCTCCCCAGCAGGCTCTCGGGTCTCCTGTGTTATCTGGGAGAGTCTTATCTCCCCGACTAACAAGTCGATTAGCCCAGATGAGAACCTCTTGGCCGAAAGAATGTGTGTGCTGTCGTCCTGTAAATGGAAGCGTTCAAAAACTGCTTAATCTCTAAAAGCCATTATTTAAAATTTTTGCAAGTCCTGGGACTAAGTCAGGGGGCTTCTCTCCGATTGTGGCTCAGTCTGCTTCATAACAGCCATGAAGGCCCGAAGGCCAGAGGCTCTTGGCGTGTGGTTTCAGGAGAACTGTGCCACTCCCGGTTGTTTATCCTTCATGTAAACATGTATGAGTGCAACTCGCCATGCCGTCAATCTCACGTCTGTTCCTATCATTTCTTTTAGATCGGAAATTTCCAGTGAGACGGTGCTCTGGTGGTTTGTCTCAGCACCCCCCCACACAAAGAGCCACACACAAGAAGCAACCTGGGGCTCTTTTCAGGATGGGTAGGTGGTTAGGATGCTCCCCAGGTCCACGCAGTGCTCTCCACTGAGTGGGATGGATCAGCCATGCAGCAGATGCTTAGGAGTGTGTGCCGGGCACTGTGCAAAAGAGGAACCCTGTAGTGGATGGTCTCATCCTACTTACTGGAAGTTAGGAAATTTCATGATTCACCATTTCTTTCTATTCTTTTCTTTTTTTGCGATATGTTGGATGGAATCCAGGGCTTCATGCTTGCTAGGCAAGCACTACATTCCTGACCCTTTAAATTTTTTATTTTCATATTTTAAAAATGAATTCTTCTTCTTCTTATTATTTTGGTACTGGGAATGGGATCCAGGGGTGCTTTACCACTGAGCTATATCCCCAGCCCTTTTTATTTTTTATTTTGAGACAGGGTCTCGCTGAGTTGTTTAGGGCCTTGCTAAATTGCTGAGGTTGACCTTGAATTTTTGATCCTCCTTCCTCAGCTTTCAGAGTTGCTGGGATTACAGACATGTGCCCCAGCACCCCACTTAATGATTCACCATTTCTAACTTGGAAAAGTTGAATCGAATTCCACCTAGTGTTTGTAAAACTATATAAACTTAAAAGAAAATGAAAACCAATCTGAAATACTCGATTGTAAAACATTTAGAAAGTCCTAAATAGCATCAAATAGTTGATATTAACATTTTGGTGTATTTCGGTTTGTAGTATCTTTGTCTTTCTCAATTTTTAATGAAATGAGATAGTTTCTATGCTACTCATTTGTAACTGGTTTTTAAACATAATGGTATCAGATATGCCTCTGGAACATCACTTTTCATGGAGGTATGGCCTTCCAAGGTACCCATGTGCCACTGTGAATTTAACCAACTCCCCCACTGTAGATGGCTTCCATGATTTCCATATGATGAAACTCACTGAGGCGAACATTCTTGTGGGAATGTGTAATTAATTTCCCTGGAATAATTTGGATGCTGTTTTCAGTGTGACCATATCATTTCAACCTCACAACACCCTTGGGATAAGTAGGATATGATTGTTTTACAGCTTTTCCAGTTTCCAAGTCCAGCCTATTGTGGATGCTAGCCAGGATTACAGAGCAGAGCTCCGCTCTCCGCCTTTCAGAAAATTGCAAGATTTTCCTTTCCTTTCCTTTCCTTTCTTTCTTTTTGCAGTGCTGGGGACTGGATTTAGGACTGGGTAAATTTTCTACCACTGACCTACACCCCTAGCCTCCTCCTACTTAAAATTAGTTGTAGAAAGTGTTCATGGCTTGCCAGGTGTGGTGGGGCAGGCCTGTGACCCCAGCCACTTGGGAGACTGAGGCAGGAGGATTGCAAGTTCAAAACCAGACTCAGCAATTTAGTGAGACCCTGTAACAAAATAAAAATTAAAAAGCGCCGGGTATGTGGTTCAGTGGTTAAGCACGCCTGTGTTCAATCCCCTGTTCCCCGCTCCAAAAAAACCAAAAAGTGCTAGTGGCTTATAGGTTTTGCGTTCCTTCGCTATACTGGGCACAATACTGTGCACTTCCAGGGGCCAGGGCTGGTGGGAGCCCTGGGGCACCTCAGGAGGGTGGAGGACACACTACACATCTCACGGAGGTTTGTTCAGTCCGCTCAGTTGCAGCCTGACACGGACCACGACGGTCCGCGGGCAGCGGGCCCTGGTCCAGGCGTGCAGCTCGGAGGGTCAGCGCCGAGCAAGGCCAGCACCTGAGGGGTGCGCACGAGTCCGGCACACGGCTCAGCTGCAGCCTGACACCGCCCCCGACCATCCGCTGACCGCCGGCCCGACCCCGACGCGCGCGGGCAGACCCTCACCAGCCGCCGCGCCCGCGGGCTCCGGGGCCCGGGCGCCCGCGCCTGCGCGCTGCTGCCGTGTCCGCGCTCGCGTTGTCAATAAAGTTCGCGCGCGCCGGAAGCGGAAGCGGCGAGTCTCCATGGCGGCGGCGGCGGCGGGGCCGGTGTTCTGGAGGCGGCTGCTGGGTCTGCTGCCGGGCCGGCCCGGGTTGGCCGCGCTCCTGGGGCGCCTGTCCGACCGCCTGGGCAGGAGCCGGGACCGCCGGCGCAGGTGAGGGCGGCCCCCGCCGTGGCCGCGAGCCCTGGAGGCGGCGCTGGGCGCGCCCCGGGCGCCGGCGAGCTCCGGGCGGCGGCGGAGCCCGGCGGGGGCCGGGGGAGCGCGTGGACGGCGGGTCCGGGTCCCGTCCGGGTCCGGGGCGTCTCTGCCTTAGCCTGCCGGGAGCCGGCGTGGCGGGAGTGAATCAGCCAGCCCGCCGGCGGCGGGCGCGCGCGGCCCTGCTCACATCCTGCCCGAGAGGGCTGTTGGGCAATCCTGAGTCAGTGACGCTCGGGCCCGGGAAGAGGAACCGCTCGAGAGCCCGGTCACGCTGTTCCAGGGCCTGCGTTCTGGAAAAACACTGAAGTGAGTTGTGTAAATGGTGAAGTAGGCTTTGAAGAGATGCGCTCAGGCCCGTGGTCTCGGAGAGCAAACATTTGCCGAGAAGGCGCTGGCCCAAGAGGCCTGCTGCTGCTCGTAGAGAAGGGAAAGGTGATTCTTTCGTGTGCAAATAGTGTTCCCGTTAGAGACATTTGATCCTCACACTCGATCCCTAGGAAAAGATCTTCCAACCGCATCCTGTAGTTGAGGTTGCATTGTCCTAGGTGCCCCTTGGGTAAGATTTGGCCTCCTTGTCTTTGGGACAGAGACCTGGGTTTCAAGTTGTGTGTTCTGATTCTGGGTATGGAAAGGAGCTTGTTCTTATTGAGTAACTGCAAGATTTTCAGCAAAAACTGAAGTTTGATTTAGGGGAACTTTGAGGTGATAGAATCAAGGCAGGAAGGAACTCTTGGAAGCCGACTGATCAGAAGGGCCCAAGTTTCACAATGTGACCCACTCCCCCTCCGGGTGTAGAAGTGACTTCTTTATTTTCTGTAATTGATGCTTAGCAAAAGACTTGTTCATTCCATTGGATCGTGGCGTCAGATTATGCCTATCCCCAGCATCAAATTTCTGAGAAATTTTGTTTAAAGTTCCAAAAAGTGTTCTGTCCTCAAAGATGAGATGTTCTGGCCACTTTTATGCCCCTCTGTATGTTTAAACTATGAAAACCATGTTATTAATCCTTGTTTGACTTTGGAATTGATGGCTCAAGGGTGTTGGGGCAGTTTCCACAAATTCTTTTTAAAAAGGCATTTCTCTTGAGCATGTGTGTGTTTTGGGGAATAGTGCGGCTATGGGTATAGTCTAAATTGACTTCACAAAGTTTTTTATAAATAGTGTCAATGGGATGTAGTTTGTGTGAGTCCATATTTATTCATGATTAAGTTGGGAGGGAGAGAGTTGTTTCTGATTCAACGGTTACGTCAGAAGCTCTGTTTCTTGTGCATTAAGTCGGAAGTTCTTGTTTTATACTCCATGGAAATAATGCCTATGGCTCAGTTGAGGAAAAATGCTTTAGCCAGTGTTGATGATGCTGTAGGTTTTTGACTTTATCCTTTGCCCTGTGCTTTTTGCAGGGTTTTTTTTTTTTTTTTTTTTTTTTTGTACCAAGGATTAGAACCAGGGGCACTTAACCAGTGGTCCACATCCCCAGCCCTTTTTTAAACTTTTATTTTGAGACAGGGTCTCACTAAATTGCTGAGGCCGACTTTGAACTTGTGGTCCTTCTGCCTAACCTTTCCAGTTGGCTGGGATTACTGGTGTGTGCCACTGTGCTCAGACTTTTTTTTTTTCTGGTTCTTTGTGGCCAGGGTGTTTGGAGTTATTCATGTCTGTTGTGGCCACTCACCCACTGTTGGCTGCTGACTTTCATTTCTTCTCCATTGTTCCACTGCACCTCCCGATTCCTCATTCCCCAAATGATGTGGTTTCTTGTAACTCTCTGATCATTGATTCATTGATAATAGTTCTGTGTAGTCATGAGCTCAAGTTATTTTAGATTTCAGCTCGCCAGTTTGACTCAACTTTGGGGGTGGGGGGACCTGGTAAATCCTTGTGGCTTGCAAGAGGAACGGTGCTTGATGCTTTTACTGCCGTGGTTTCCTTTCAGGCTTAGAGATGGCCTTGAGACTGAGAACTCTACTTAAGATAATTTCTAATTAGTGATCTTGAAATACTGTTGTTTCCTCTTAAGCAAGCTTCTGACTCACTACCATTAGAGAGCACTGGATAATTCATTTATTTGTCACTTGTACAGAGCACTGCTGTGCTAGGTAGCAATCATAAAGACATAGCCCTGCCTTCAAGATGGCCAAACCTGTGAACAATAACAGGAAAGTAAGGTGGAAGGTCATGGTGGTACCTTGGAGACACCTGGAGGTCATGGAAGGCTTCCTGGTTCTATAATTGATTTGTTTTGAGGGAGGAGCAGGAGTAGGATGAGGTGAAGAAGAGGGGAGTGGGTGTAATCCCTGGTACAAAAAAAAAAAAAAATTAGGACTAGGTTTGGGGATGGTAAAAAGGTCACTTGGGGCATATTAATTAGTATCCAAGTGCCTGAGATGGAGGTGTTTGGTAGACTGTGGGAGAACTGAGAACTGGAGCTCAGGAGAGGGAGACGGAAGCCTCACATTGTTGGAGTCATTGGCTCCACTGAGTGGGCTGCTTGTTTGGAGTAGGTAAGACCTACTGGGAGATGGGTTAGGAAGGTCCTAGTTTCTAATTTTTTTTTTTTTTTTTTTTTTTTTGGTACCAGGGGTTGAACCCAGGGGTGCTTAACCACTGAGCCACATCCCCAGCCCCTTTTGTATTTTATTTAGAGACAAGGTCTCCCTGAGTTGCTTAGGGCCTCACTAAGTTGCTGACACTGGCTTTGAACTTTTGCTCTTGCTGAGCCACTGGTCCTAGTTCCTAATCTTGACCTTGTCTGCCATACGTGGAAATATTTTCTCTGGGACCTCTTTTTTTCTTTTAAACCATTTTTAGTGTGAACTAGATGTGCAATAAAGTCTTTATTTTTGAAACATAAGTCCCATTTTCTCTATTATAGGTGCATGAGTGAAGGTGTGTGTATGTGTGTGTTGGAGCCAATGGGCTTCCTCACTTTCCTGAGTTTTAAAGGGAAACAGGTAACCAGTGGGTGGTTTCTTTTATTTTTAAATGTGGTGCTGAGGATTGAACCCAGAGCCTCACATGTGCTAGGTGAATGCTCTGCCACTGAGCCACAACCCCAGCCCCCAGTGGATATTTCTTTCAATTAGGTTTTATTACCTTGTAATGGCAAGTCCTAGTCAGTTGTTTAATTCTTCAGTAATTTCTTCTCTAGGAACCACCAGATTTTCCAGAATTGCTTTTGAACTTTCTGATGTTGAGATCTAGTCTTCCTTACTTGTTAAGAGTTCAGAATAACCCATTCTTGGTTTATTTATATATAACAGAAGAATAGATAGAAGGGGGATAATTTGGAATCAAAGCATCATTTTCTCAATAATTCAAATTTGTATTTTTTGTTTTTTTGTTTGCTTTTGTCCTGGGGATTGAACCAAAGGGTGCTTTATCACTGAGCTACACCCCCAGCCCTTTTAAATTTATTTTGATACAGGGTCTCACCAAATTGCTCAGGTTCTCACTAAATTGCTGAGGCTTGCCTTGAACTTGAGATTCTCTTGCCTCAGCCTCCTGAGCCACTGGGATTACAGACGTGCACCACCACACGTGGCCCATATAATTCTTATTTGATCTTGCCATGCATTAGAGGTAAATTAGTAGTTGACTGACTTTCTCAGCTGCGACTTTAAGTTACTATTAACATGAGCATCCCTGAGGACATTGGAGCTGGAATGAATTAGGCTCAGTCAGTTGTGCACGGCTAGGCAGACGGGAAACAGCTGGGGATTAAAATGTTCTGATAGATAATCCCCTTGTAAATAGCATGATCTGATTAACGTAAACGAGCCAGTTCACGACTGCCCCTAGTCAGCCTGGCTGCAGTACCTTTGGAGTACCAGAACATGTGACTTGTTCTACTTGGGCACTTTGATCTGCTTGGTGTACTTGGCTACCTTGGGGTATATTGTGAGTTATAAATATATTTTAGATCTTTGCGTGCCCCCCCCCCCCCCCCCCGCCCCAATGGAATGGACTTCCTTTGGTTGAGCCAGGAGGAGAGTCATCTGGTCAGCTTGTAGTCCAGTGCTGGCAGCCCTGGCCTCTCATGCCGCCTTGCTGGGGGAGTTCAGCAGGCCATTGGTCTTTGGTAACCTACGGGAATCCACATCATTTCCCTTACTTGGGTGCAGGTCTTGCATTAGTCAGGAAGGGTTGCCTGCTGCTAGGGTTGCAGGAAGTACGGGACCTTGGTGTAGTTTTTCGAGTCCTTCTCAGGAAGTGTTATGACTGTTGCTTGTTTCTCATCAGTTCACTTTTTATGTTTAAATGTGTATGAATAGGGTGGGGTGGGGTGGGGTGGGTTTTTCTTAAAAAGTAGTTTCTGAAAATACAGCAGTCCAGAGAGTTCAGTTTCTGTTAAAGACTTCTTTCTTTTTATGTCGTTTTGTACAGATTTGGATGGGATCCAAGCCACAGAGTTTGTCCCACGAATCTTATGGTTTCAGCCGAGCTCATGGACCCTTAGAGCATGACTCTGAGCTCACCGAGTGGAACACTTAATGCCCCGTGTGGGGACAGGGACTACGACTCTTGACTGTCGTGGGTTTGTGAATGGGTCTGAAGATAGTCTTCCAGCTGTACTCTTTGTTCAAAGCCCACACACTCTCTTTGGAAAAAACCCTGAGAAATTGGCCTACAACTTGTGTTCCATTGGTAGTGGGTGCCATTAAGTATTACAGTTCCAGGGGAAGCAGACGTGTCCCTGGGTGTCCTTCTAGGGCTCAGTTGAACCTGCAGGCACATCATTTCACATCCAGAGGAGAAACGAGGTGTACCGGTGGTTTTCCATGAGATACCTGCAACTTTAGAACGTTGGGTGAGATGGGAAACCCATTTCCTCAGAGAAGGGACAGATGCTTTTTTTCCTGTTTCCCAGGGGCTTTTGTAAACAGGTGTGCTCTGTGGCATCTCAGCTGCGCAGGTTTTCCTGAGCTCAAGTCTCGCTGTTGTCCCCAGACCTCTCATGGGGACCTTGAGGGAGTGTGTTGTCTTCCTGGTGCTTCCTGATGGGCCAGGCAGGCTTCACTGTACTCATTTCGTGGCTGCCTCCATCCAGGAGCTCAGGGATAAGGGCTGTGCACTCACTCCAGGCGATTGAGATGTGGGTTCTCCTGGAGATAGAGGGAAGATGCTTCCCTCCCGACTTGGCCTACCCCTCCATTCAGACTCGTCATGCCCACTCACAGAGGCCCCCTCTGGGTGAAGAAATGGATCCCCAGATAGAGGGATTTGTCTGCATTGTTCATGGGAAGCCGTAAATCATGTGACTAAACCTTTACACAGAGGCAGGTGTCCTGTGGGCGTGGCTGGAGCTGGGTGATTCACATGTGCCATTTCACCTTCAGGATTGTAGGCAAAGATTGCTTTGTGTTCTCTGTCTTGGTTATTGCTGCAGTTTATAGGTTGAAGTGGTGCAGCTTCTGGCCCCGGTACCTGGAGGACCACCTGCTCTTGCTCTGTTCTCTGCACACTCCCATCATTCCGGAGAAAAGGAGTGGTCCTTTAGAGAGGCTAGACTGGCAGTCTTGCTTTCTGGTCCCTCCCCCCACACACTTCCTCCTTCTTATAACTAGAATGGGTACTAGATGATATCCAGAAAGAGAAGACATGGGGGAGCCGGTTCTAGATGTGGAAATCTTGCGTGTACACTGGTTTAGTTCTCTAAATAGTGACTGTGACACAGGACTTGGCTATTTTGGTGACCACAGCTTCTGTGTCCTCAAATCTCAGGGCTTAGTTTTTGGTGGGACGTGTGGTTTCTCGGTAATCTTCCTGTTATGAGGGGGAAATGCATGTGCAGGTGGTCGACTGAGAGACTAGAATTACTGTATCCTGGGGCTGCTGCTAGCCTGGGAAAATTCCCAGGAGTTGCCTTGTGGGAAGCCAGAAACTAACCCTCCTGGGTTTTGATGGAGGTAGGGAAAGAGCAGGCCCCTGAGCAGGCCCTGGAGAGGCTTGTCCTGCAGGTTCAGGAGGAGTCCTCTGCCCAACCTGTGCACTTGACATGAATTTTGAGTGTCACCTGTTGAGATGGGTCTCCTTGATGTGTGCTGTGGGACTGTTTACAAAACCCTTGTCAGGACACCTTCCTCTTTGGGGGAATAAAATGGACTTTTGAAGACTAAACCTCGTCCATAGTGAATAGGTGAAACCTAATTGGCTTCCAGCTCCTTCTCCTCTCTAACAAAAATAAACCTGTTAGTACACAGATTAAACAGGAAGCCAACACAGAAAGGCCTTCAATAACTGTTGGACCCAGGCCCTGGTGGATCATTCCCAGAGAGAGCTGCCTGGCAGGAAGGAGACCTGTCTGAGCTAACCAGCCCCAGGCACTGAGGCTCACGCTGCTGGGTGCCTGCAAGAGTGCTGCTCTCACGGGGTGGTTGGAGCTGGTGGCGGACCCTGGCACCCGCCTGAGCTCTGTGTGTGTGTGTGTGTGTGTGTGTGTGTGTGTGTGTGCGCGCGCGCGCTCTTCGCACTGGCCATCGAGGCGCTCCTGGGTTTTCTGCTGTGTGCATCCTTGCCTGGAGCCTCCTTCCCTCGCGGTACCAGGGATTTAACCTTTACCACTGAACTGCATTCCCAGCCTCACTGAGTTGCTGTGGCTGGCCTGGGCCTTGCGATCCTCCTGCCTCAGCCTCTTGAATTGCTGGGATTACAGACGTGTGCCACAGTGCCTGGCTAACTTAACATTTCTGCTTGTGTTGTTCTGAGATGATTCCAGGTGTGTAAGCTCTTGGGCCACCAAGACTGTGGAGGTGGTAACTGCTGGGCTACCTGGGCGTGCTGAGTATGTGGCAGGTGTTCTCTGGGGGGGCTGGGATTAGGTTTGCACTGTTGCTTACCCTCTTCTCTGCCTGTGCCAAGGAGTAGTTTCCTCTCTGGGAGCTGCTGTGCATCTCAGCCCACGTGGAGGCTGATGGGGCCTGACCACTTGGTGTGGAGCGGCACAGGTAGAGTCTGGCTCTTTCCTGTGTGATCTGAAAGGTAGCAAGAAGAGCTGTGTGGTGGGGTAGCTGATCTCATGTTGCTGTGCTCTGCCGCTGCAAGCAGATCACGTTTCATTCACGAGTATTAGATTTTAGGTCCCACGATAGGCTTTAAATTGTTAAGTTGTTACACAGTTTTCCCGTTGTCCCATAGTCTTCTGCTGGGTCACGGAGCCTTCCTTCTGCTCTCAGGCCTGGCAGGTGTGTGACATTGTTTGGGAAGTTGAGGCAGCAATCCCTTATTTTTTTTGAGCTGATGCCAGTCATGTCGTCACCCCCTCTAGAGACCGAGGGGGAGAACTGCTTTCCCATCTCTGCCCTGGGTTGCTGAGGCCTGTTCCAGTCTTCTTAGGACCTAGAGAGCCGGCACCTTCCTTCCTTGACTAAAGTTTTCTTAGCATCGAGTTGGTCATGGCAGACTGGTGGACTTTCTGGGAAGCACAGCTGTGGGCCATCTGGCATCTGAGCAGGGCCACTTATGAACCCTGGGAAGATTCAGTGCTTTATCATGAAGCAAGCAAGTGAAATCATCTTCCTGGAATTCGTGGCCATTCAGGCCTTGGGGGTGTTTGAGCATCTTTTCCCCAGAGTCCCTCTGGAGGTCACATGCTGAAGAGGGTTTTCCTGCTGCTGTTTGTAGGACTGGAATTCAAAACAGGGTGGTATTTGTGTAGGACCCTGGGTGTTCAGGGCAGCAGAGATGTGGCTCCATGTGCACTGCTGCACATCCTGCCTGGGCCTGGGGAGTGTGGGCACTCTGTGGGGGAGGGGCAGCTGGCTAGAGGAGGCCTAGCTCCGAGGTGTGTCTGCTGGTGGAGGGACCTTTCTCATCACTGCCAGCATCTTGGAAATAGGCCTCCTTTCTTAACCTTTTCCTGCTCCAGCCTTTCTCTCCAAATCTGAGTTTTAAAGAGAAACACATATTTTTCTGAGACCTTCCTCTTATGAGTCCCAGGGCTGGGGCTGTGGTATAACTCTCAGAATTTCACTAGGCTGACCCTTTTAGGTGTCTGTAGGCAAGATTTTTTTTTTTTTTTTTTTTTTTTTTTCTTTTTTAGGTGCTGGGGATTGAACCCACGAGTGCTGTACCACTAAGCCATCCTCGGTCCTTTTTCTTTTTTATTTTGAGATAGGGTCTCACTGAGTTGCCCAGGCTGGCCTTGAACTTGTGATTTTCCTGTCTCAGCCTCTCACGTTACTGAGATTACAGGCCTGTGCCACTGTGCCTGGTACTGTAGGTAAGGTGTCTTTGAGGTAGCTTTGGTAGGAGTAGTCACAGACAGTAACTTTTGTGAGTTTACTTGTGGTGGCTCTAAATTTGGTTCGTGAGTTGTTTGGAATTAAAGTTTGGGGTTTATCCATAGGCATTGGCACTTTGCATTGCTCATGGACTCTGTGGTGTTAGAAGGAAAGAGGCTGAAGGACAAACCCCTCTGCAGAGCTTGGCTTGGGCTTACTATTTCAAATGTTCTAGAAAATCTGAAACTGACTAAAACAACACTTTGGTCTCCCACAGCAGCTGAGAGAGGTGTCTCCAGGAATGAATAAATAAATATACACACACAAACACACATATAATTTTTTAAAATTAGAGCTTTATAGTTATACATAATAGTTGGATTCATCATGGCAGATCATACATGGATGGAATTCTCTTTTTGTTCATGATGCCCCTTTTCTCTTTTCTCCCCTGTACTCCTTACTCTACTCTATTAGACTTCCTTTCATATGTCTGTATTTGATTGGTTCTTTCTTCCTATGCATAAAGGTGGATTCCCTGTGGTGTTATATAATGCACAGGATGTGATTAGTGAAGCATTCATTGTGCATTGTCTCCTCTTACCCATCTCTCCACGCTGCCTCTCAGTCTCCTTCTGCACTACTGATTTTCCCTGTAACTTTCTATTTCCCTCCCCCTTTCCTTTATTTTACTCTGACTTTCACATATCAGAGAAAACATTTGACTTTTGAGTTTCTGAGTTTGGTTTATTTCACTTAGTGTGTTTTCCATTTCCATCTAATTAATGGTAAATGCTATAATTTCATTCTTTTTTTATGGCTGAGTAGAACTCCATTGTATAGGTATACCACAATTTCTTAATCCATTCATCTGTTCGTGGGCACCTGGGTTGATTCTATAATGTAGTTATTTTCAGTTGTGCTGCTATAAATGTTGAAGTGAGTGTATTGTTATAGTATACTGATTTTAGATCTTTTGGGAAAATACTGAGGAGTGGGATAACTGGGTCATGTGGTGGTTCCATCCCTATTTTTTTGAGGAATCTCCACACTGCTTACTAGAGTGGTTGTGCTGGTCCGCAGTTTCACCAATGGTGTACGATGTACCTTTTCCCCACATCCTTGCCAGCATTTGTTATTGTTTGTGTTCTTGCTCATTGCCTTAATGACTGGGATAAAGCAAAATCTCCAGGGGTGTTTGAGGAGAGTGACCCATTTGTGTGTTTTTTCAATCAGGTCGCCATGGCTGCTGTTGGCTCCCTTGCTATCTCCAGCTGTCCCGCAGGCCACCTCCCCACCTTGCTGCCTGTGTCCAGAGGGTGTGCACCGGTTCCAGTGGATCCGAAGCCTGGTTCCAGAGTTCGGTGTCTGCAGCTCTCATGTCAGAGTGCTGTCCTCCCCAGCAGAGTTCTTCCAGCTCATGAAGGTGGGTCATTTCTGAAGGACCCAGGGGCAGAAGTTGGAGTTGGGCCCTTCAGGGGATCAGGTTGGGTGAGTCCTCGGTGCCCTTCATTCTAGAAGCTTCTTTTTAAAAAAGTTATTTGTTGATGGACATTTATTCATTTATTTATTTATTTATTTATTTTTATGTGGTGCTGAGAATCAAACCCAGTGCCTCACACATATCAGGCAAGCACTCTACCACTGAGCCACAACCCCAGCCCCTAGAAGCTTCTTGTGCTATTCAGCCTAAGTTTCCCTGCATGGCCAACATCTTTAAGCAGGGAGCAGTGAGGGCAGGGCCCATTCTGATTCTTGAGGACTCGCTGATTCCCTTGTTGTTTGTGTTGCAGTTGTGGGTCATTCGAAGGGAAGTTAGTGAGGATGTGTGGACCCACAGCATGTCCCTGCTAGGTGGCTGGGGAGGAGTGAACCTTTATCTAGCCTGTGCAGAGTGGACCCCTACCTTTGGAAATGTCTGCACACAATGATGTTGTCTTGGTAGATGTCACCACAAGGAGACCTAGCCATTCAGCAAAGGCATTTCAAGATAACTGGGAGGGGCTGGGGTTGTGACTCAGTGATAGAGCATTTGCCTAGCATGTTTGAGGCATTGGGTTCAAATCTCAGCACTGCATATAAATAAAATAAAGGTATTGTGTCCGTCTATAAGTAAAAAAAAAAAAATTAAAAAAGATAACTGGGAGACTTGGACACTCTGGTTTTAGGTTTCACAGTCCTGGTTTTCTGGGACTCTGTCTAAGGTAAGTGCCTTCCTTTCCTGTTAGTGATAATCATCTTTGCATTTTGAGTAACTTTCAACATGTTTCTCAGGTTTACACGCTGCGTCTGATTATTTGGGGTTGAACCACTAATTGGAATGAAGTAATTCAATACTAATGAATCTTTAACAGCATGAACTTTGCAAGTTCATATTAGCAATGGTGCTAGAATGCAGATCTGATGGGCCAGACAGACAGGAGAATGCTGGGGGAATCTTAGGAGACAGAAGTGGAGGTGCATCTTGGTATAGCAGTGAGCCCTCATTCATGTGAAGACCTGCCCGTCTCCTCTGCTTGCAGCCTCTTGTTGTGTTGGTCCATGTTTAGCTTCGTTGCCAGCTGGCTCACTGCAGAAGGCATTTGTTATGGTGCTGGGCAGGTCCTCTTGTTCTCCCTCTCCCCCTCCCCGTGCTTCACTACTTGCCCCCCGTCCTGTGCATCCTTGCTCGTCAGGAGCGATGCTGCTGAGAGCTCTTGGGTCTCTCCTGGGGTTGAAGAAATAGGTTTTTCTATGCTGATTCTTAGTGTCCTGATTGATTCTGGGTGAACGGCTCACTGTGATTCCCCTGGCCAGGAGGCTGGGCCATGCCGTGTCCCTGCCAGACTATGGCCGCAGAGCCCAGGAAGGGGCAGAGGGGCTTGGCCCAGCAGGTTGAAAAGCCGAGACCTCTGGACAGGATTATGAGCAGGTCCTCCTGGCTTGCATCACATGGGGTGACATGCATTTCTTCCTGAGACAGACAAGGACAAGGGAGGACAGCAGTGGTTTCTGCCTGGTCCCCATGCCTTCCTTACGGCCAGGTTGTCTTGTGGGCCCTGGTGACCTATAGCAGAAAGATATGCTTTGGTTGCCTGAGCCAAATTGACCCAGACCTTATTTGCTTTTCTCTCTTTCTCTCTCTGTCTCTCTCCTTCCTTCCTTCCCCTTTTCCTTTTCCCTTTTCCTTTCCTTTCCCCTCTCCCCTTTCCCCTTTCTACTTTCCTTTCCTTTCCCCTTTCCCCTCCCATGTCTTTCCCTCCCCTCCCCCCTCTCCCCCCTTCTTCTTTTCTTCTTTCCTTGCCAGGGATTGAACCCAGGGGCACTTAACCACTGAGCCACATCCCTGGCCCTTTTTAGTGATTTGCTTAGGCCCTCACTAAGTTACTGAAGTTGGCTTTGAACTTGAGATCCTCCTGCCTCAGCCTCTGGAGCCACTGGGATTATAGGAGTGTGCCATTATACCTGGCTGCTTCTCTTTATTATTATTACTCCCTACAAGCATCTATATTTATAGGTCGCAAAGGAAATCACAACCTTGGGATGATGTTTTGTTTTTTTTCTTGTGCTTAAGCCTTTCCCAGTGCTGCATTCACACGTTTATAGTCCAGATACCCAACTTCCTGTGTGGGTGACTCGGGCTGGGGATGGCAGGAGCTGGCGTGAACCATGCTCCTCTTACCCTGCTCTTGTGTTTCATCGGGTGTTGACCTAGGGCAACACTGCTGTTTTTTTCTGCCCTTGCCACTCCCTTCGGGGCAGGGCTGCCTGGAGTTTTGGAGGCAGGGTCTGTTCTTGCTGGAGCAGAGTCTAGGGAGAGAACACTGGTTTTGGGGACATCTTTATGATATGTCCTCTTTGAGCGTTGGTTCTGTTTTTGTGTCTGTGTATCTTGTATGTATTTCAAAAGTGATACCTGTTCATTGTAAGCAACTCAGCTGTGCAGGTGGTGGGTAGAAAGGGTATAGGTTGCACCTGTATTCTTCCTTCCGCTCCTGTGTGGCATATATTCTCCACGTTCCTGCAGGTACATACATATGTGCACATGTGTACAGCTGTATGTCCACAGGGTTGGGTATAAGCAGGTGGGAACATGGTTTGCATCCTGCTCAGTAATTTGCTTTTGCATTTCAGCAATATACCAAGGACATTATGGACATTCACATTGTCAGGCACAGATCTCCTTCATTCTCCACCCCCCCCCATATTTTTTTATTGGTGCATAATAGTCATACATAATATGCACATAATATATGATATTCTTCCTTCTTTTTCTTACTTTTTAAAAAAATTTTTTTGGGTCCTGAGGATTGACCCCAGGGACACTTGGTCACTGAATTTTACCCCAGCCCTTTCTGTTTTTTATTCTGAGACAGGGTCTCACTAATTGCTGATGCTGGCCTTGCACCTGCAGTCCTCCTGCCTTAGCTTCCTTGCTGTTGGGGGTTATAGGCATGGCCATCAAACCCAGTCCTCCTTCATTCTTTTTAGTGGCTACCTTGCATTTTATAGTAGGGTTAGACTGTGCCTTTTACAGGTTTGAGGATAGTATGTCCTTATTTGGGGGTCGCGATATATGGCGGGTTCTTTTTTTTTGAGATAGGGTCTTCACCTTCAGCTCATGCTCTTCCTCCTCAGCCTTTGAAGTGTACCAACCCTAACCCTAACCCTAACCTTAACCTGCACTGTGTGTGTTTTGGTGAAGACAGAGGGTAGCTCAGCTTGGAGTGTGAGATGCCTTTAAGGTCAAAGGAACATATTTTTCTCAGTAAACTATGAAAATGCTGACTGTGAATTTTGAATGGGTTCTCTTCTTTCAGGGGCAGATAAAAGTAGCCAAGAGGCGGGTCGTGATGGCATCCCTCTACCTGGGGACAGGTCCTTTGGAGCAAGAGCTGGTAAGGTTTATGAGGAGTTGGTCCCTGAGTATCACAGTGCCGAGGGGCGGGTTAGTGCTGTCTTTTCTTGGCCTCTGTTACAGCCAGCGCTTGTTCATGTTGCTGCAGATGTCAGATGTATCAGGAGGATGTGAGGGGGCTTAGTCAGGTGCTGGCCAGTGTCCTCCTGTGCAGGGCTCTTGCCTTCTCTGTCTACCAGTCAAGGGCTTGGCAGACAGCAGCTGGCCCACTGACTGCTTGGTGTGGCCTGAGAGTTAAGAATGGCTTTTGCATTTTCCAATGATTGGAAGAAAACAAAGATGACTATTTTGTGGCTCAAGTAAAGTGTAATTAAACTCACAGTTCTGTGCTTGTCACTGAAGTTTTATCTGAGCAAGCCACACTCATTGTGTATCCACGTGGTTACTTTTGTGCAACAGCAACACAGCAGAATAGTTGTGACTGAGACCACCTGTGACAACTCTGTGGCCCTTTTCAGAAAAGATTTTCTGACCTTGTACTGTATAGATGAACTCAAGTGCAGGTGAGCTGGCCTGTGTCCCCAGGCTGGTGTCGGATGCCGGGTACGAACCAGCCCTGTTCTTCCTGAACTTTCTAGCATGCCTCACTGGTTATTCAGACAGGCAGGGTGGGCATGAGCTGGAAGCTGTCCAAGTGGTGCCGCTCATGGCATGGTCCAGTACAGGCTGGCGGCTTCTGAGGTGGAGTTGGTGGGACCGTGAGTGAGGTCTTGCCTGTGTCCTGTCTCGGGTTGCTTTCTGCCCAGAGGGAGGGGAATGGCTCCTTGCCTTGACTTGTCCTTGTTCAGAAACTCACAGATGGGAGCTAGGCAGTGCTTGAGGTGGGATGGGAGTGTGGCAGAGGGAAGGTGGTTCAGGCCACAGCTCTCTCCCTGCTTCTGAGGCCGGAGTCTTCTCCTGTCTCCAGGTCACACTCTCAGCTGCAATCTCGGGAAGCCTGTTTGTTCTCATGGGGTAGGAATGAAATGTCCTGGCCACCGACAAGGGCCAGTGGGCAGGTTGTCTTGGATTCATTCATTGAGCAAATATTTTTACTGAGCACGCTCCATAGTAGACCTGTATTTGTTGTGTGTCTGTGCAGATTGTCTTTTGAAATCTCTGTGGGAGACAGTGTCTTAGAGAGTGTGTCTGCCAGACCAGCTGCTGAGCAGCATACCCCTGGCCTTTGTCTCCTGGGGCCTAGGTTGGAGCAGGCAGCAGTGGCTGTTTCTGATCAAGTCCCAAGGCCTTGCCTGAAGCCCTCTCCCTGTGGTGACTCCTGAGTGCTGGGGATGTGTGTGCGTGTTCAGGAAGGGTGGTGAGAGTGTGTGCTCACTAGGCGATGAGCTGTCTTAAACACAGAAATATCCTTTTGGTCTTGTTTCTGTTCCTTTGGGTTCTTTTTCCTGATAGGTGGATTGCCTGGAAAGCACTCTAGAAAAGTCTCTGCAAGCTAAGTTTCCATCTGACCTCAAGGTCTCCATTCTCCTGGATTTCACCCGGGGCTCAAGAGGTAGGTTGCATATTTAGCCCTTTCCTCTTCCTCTCCCACATTCTTGGTTGGAGGAGTTATATCGTCACCTCTCCTGGTTCCAGGCAGAGACAAGGCCCAGAACTGCCTACTTTTCCTAGTCAGGATTCCTTCTGCATCAGGTGACTGGCAACCTAACTGTAAACAGCTTCGGCAAAAAGGGATTTTTTTGCTAGGGTCACACTCCTATAATCCTAGGGTCTCAGGAGACTGAGGCAGGAGGATTGCACATTTGAGACCATCCAAGGCAATTTAGCAAGGCACTGTCTCAGAGCAAAAAGGACAGGGCATGTAGCTCAGTGGTAGAGCACCCTGGGTTTAATCCACAGTACTGCCTCCCTTCCCCCAATTTTTTTTTGACTCTTGTGCCTGACCTCTTTGAGTGGCTCATGATTTGGGGCTTGGATTTATCCCCAGGATGCATCTCCTGGCCCTGCTTTCTTTGGGCTTGCTTCCTTCTCAGAGTCTCTGGTGGCTGAGGCCTGTGCCCACGACACCCCACCTTTGTTCTTGGACTCTGTGTGGTGGTGTCTGTGACTGAGGCCCTGTGCCCGGAACTCCTTTGCTATTGGAAGAAAGTTTCCTTCTCTGACACTTAGGCCAAAAGCCCTGAGTGGCTGCTGTGGACTGTGGCCCCAGCCCTGAATTGTCACAGACCTGGAGTGTGCTGAGAGGCCCAAACCAGGCCTGCATGTTGTCTTGTGGACCTTGGGTGAGAGGTCAGGGTGAGTCCTCTTTACCGAGGGCAGGAAGGCCGAGACTGAGGCTGGGTGGTACCTCCAAGAGGAAGTGGTTGCAGTTACCAGCAGGAGGGTAAGTAGGTGTCAGGTGGCAAAAATGGTAGCTGTCTGCTGCACAGTCCTGCTCGAGGCAGTGCCCATTGGTGTGGCTGGTTCAAACCAGCAGCCAGGTGAAGTAAGGCCCACCTGGGAGGTGGCTCCTCCCTGGCAGGTGGGATTTCTTTCCCGGTTTGAGTCACCTGCCGTTCTCTCTGCTCCCTCCTGTCTAGGCAAGAAGAACTCTCGCACAATGTTGCTTCCACTCCTGCAGAGGTTTCCAGAGCAAGTGCGCGTATCCCTCTTCCACACGCCCGATCTGCGGGGGCTTCTCCGGCTCCTCGTCCCTGAGCGCTTCAACGAGACCATTGGCCTCCAGCACATCAAAGTGTACCTCTTTGATAACAGTGTCATCTTGAGTGGGTGGGTCTGACCTGTCAGCTTCCCCTTAGTGCTGTAGTCTTGGAGTCAGTGGGACAAAGAGAAAGGACAGCTGTCTGTTAACGCCTCAGAGCCCCTGCTGTGTTGCCTGCAGACACTTGACCTCTTCCACCGCCCTGCCTGCGCCCTGGGAGCTGGAGCCCCAGAGGGTTGCTTGGAAGGCAGCCAGCATTTACTGAGCACTTGTGTGTTGGCCACAGTGCTAAGCCCCTGCTGTGTGCCTCGTCACTTCTCACCATGACCCTGGGAATGTTCTCCTTGGTTTATACCTGGAAGAACAGGTCAGGGTGGATGAGTGACATTTGTCAGGCAAAGCCCAAACGACAAATGGTGAAGCAGCCAGGGTGGACGTCCACAGGCTTTTGGTGCCAACAGGGAGCTGGTAGATGATCCTGCTTGATTGGACTCTTCTCAGCAGATGGTCAGCTCCTTGGAGTGGAGGTGGGGTTGGCAGATGCTAGTCCTTGCCCCGTCTCCTGCTGTTTGTTAACTGACTGCTCTTGTTATTTCCTGACCTGAGTTTGTCACTCCCCTCCTGTTCTCTGAGGCCTGGTCACCTCTTACCTGAGTCTTCACCTACTTCTTCCTGTAGTGCAAACCTGAGCGACTCCTACTTCACCAACCGCCAGGACCGCTACGTGTTCTTGCAGGACTGTGCAGAGATTGCCGACTTCTTCACAGAACTGGTGGATGCCGTGGGGGATGTGTCCCTGCAACTGCAGGGGGACAACACAGTACAGGTGGTGGACGGGATGGTGCATCCTTACAAAGGTAGGCCTGGCCCTGTCCTCCTGGGCTGGGGTGCAGACCAGGGAGCACACCTGGGTGGCTTTGCTTCAGGCACAGGAGAGAGGGTGGCAGGCGACAATCTGCCTTTTTCTCTGAAGCCAGATAGGTGTGACCCACTGGCTAACAGTCATGCTCTGAAGGTGAGAGCTGGCTGGAGAAGACAGGAGTGTGAACTTGGGCCTGTGTGCCTAAGCGGGTCAGCCAGGAGCCTCCCCTGCTCTTACAGAAAGAAACTGCTTAGTGACCGCCCTTCTCAGCTCATTCCCCAAACCTCCTGTCACAGACACCCTGTGGCTCTCAGCTCCATTGAGTCTGTGCCTACCACCTGGAAGGTGAAAAGGGAGCGCTCTCAGCTCTGCTTGCTGGAGGCAGGCGAGTCCTGGCGAGGCTTCCTCGGCCCTTGCATTCCTGTGATTCCTGTGGCTCTGGCTTCTTGTGGATCTTTAAAGGGCAGCTGCTGAGTTTGCAACCGTGTTCACAAGTTGGGGACAACTTGGGAAAGGGGTTAAATGCAGACTTTGTAAGAAGAGCTCTCCATGTCCCATAGACCCAAGATGGAAGCATCTGAGTGGGTCTCCTGGTGGGAGCCCTGCCTGTGCCAGGGGAGCCATGGCTGTCCAGCCAGGCTGCGATCTGTGCCACCGCCCTGTGTACTGCCAGCAGGAGTCTCAGTTACTACTATTAGCTTTTGCATTTTTTTTAATAAAAAGTTGACATCAGTCTGTTTCTGGTCATATGAATATCTACACATTAGACTCAGTTTTGTCTTTTAGTTCACAAAGCCTAAAATACATTCCATTTGGCCCCTGAAAAAAATGTTTGCAGATCTGTGGACCACCGTGGCAGGCTCGTCATGACTGAGGAGAAGGCAGCTGTGCTCAGGGCAGAGCATGCACAGATGTGCTCAGCAGCCTGCTTACACCTTCCTGACCATGCAGCCCTTGTGGCAGGGGCACTGTGCCTCCTCCGCACCCCCTGCAGTTGCTGGTGGCAGCAGTGATGGATCTTTGCACAGGCTGTTCCTTCTCTCTTCGGTGGTCCAGCCCTGAAAGGCACTCGCGTGTCTGTCCCTGTCCTCAGTTTGGTCTGTGTGAGCAAGTGTGGATGACCAGTATGGCCATCCTTCCTGTTTGCTTTCCTTCCCCAGCAACCTTGCCAGAGCCTTGCTGTCTCAGCAGTCTTCTCAGAGGATTAATGTTGGGCAGTGTTCTCCGTTTTTGTATTTCTGCTCTGTTAACTGCTGGTCTTATTTCTTTGTCATGTATTTTGGCTCTTGTTTGTTCTCCCCACACTTCTTGAGCAGCTCATTAACACCCATCCTTTGCTTGTCTAATAATGGCTCTTGTAGTTGTATCGTTCCACCCAGTTGTCTGCAAAGCTGCTTGCCACCATCGTCCTATCCAGCCAGGACAGTGACTCCCTATAGAGCCCAGAGCCTGCCCTCAGAGGAGTCCATGTGTGTCACCCCTGGGTGGCTAGTTATGTTGGTGCCTCTCTACACATTTGTCATGGTGTGCGCCCACTCTGTTTTAGCTGCACTGACTTAACTTTATAATCACAAACTTTCTCATGAAGTTCACATATGTACAGAACACCAGTCACAGATATAGCTCATTTGCCTGTTCATAGTGGATTGCTCTCCAGAAGCCCCCCTTGGTCCTTCCCACATGTTATTCTCCAAGGTAACCACTGTCCTGATTTGTTATCCCAAATCCATCTTGTCTGATTTTGAGCTTCTTAATTGGAAACCATGTAGGTGAGCCCTTTTCACTTCTCCCTGGGGGCAAGGTCCTTGTACTGGATAGCTGTGTCCTCAGAGGAGCCTCATGCAGGTCTTATGCCTGGAGCTCACTCAGTATGTGTTCTGGCTGGACATGTAGTGCACACCTGTAATTCTAGTGACTTGGGAGGCTGAAACGGGGATCCCAAGTTTAAGGCCAGCTGAGGCAACTTAGTGAGACCCTCTCCCAAAATAAAATAAAAAGTTGGAGACATAGCTCAGGAGTAGAGCACTCCTGGGTTCAATCTCCAGTACCAGAAAAAAGAAAAAAAGGTATGGATTCTGCAAGCGATTGCTTTCTGCATCTGCGTGTGCCTGTCGCATGCTGTGGCTGAGCCAGCAGCGTCCTGACTCTCCATTTCTTTTTTCTCTTGTCTCCCTCTAGGTGACCGGGCTGCATACTGCAAGGCAGCCAATAAGCGGGTCATGGATGTGATCCACTCAGCCAGGACCCGCCAGCAGATGCTGCATGCTCAAACCTTCCATGGGGACTCCTTGCTGACACAGGAGGAGGCAGCAGCTGCTGGAGATCGGAGACCAGCACCCGATACCTGGATTTATCCACTGATACAGATGAAGCCCTTTGAGATCCAGATTGATGAGATTGTCACAGAGACCCTGCTGACTGAGGCTGAGCGAGGTGCTCGGGTCTACCTTACAACGGGCTACTTCAATCTGACCCAGGCCTACATGGACCTGGTCCTGGGCACACGGGCAGAGTACCAGATCCTGCTGGCCTCTCCAGAGGTGAATGGCTTCTTTGGAGCCAAGGGGGTGGCAGGTGCCATCCCTGCAGCCTATGTGCACATCGAGCGGCAGTTCTATAGAGAGGTGTGCAGCCTGGGGCAGCAGGAGCGGGTTCAGCTGCAGGAGTACTGGCGGAGGGGCTGGACGTTCCACGCCAAAGGTATGTGGTGGCTGGCCAGAGGACTACTCCAACACGGGGCAGCTCCTGGCAGTGGGGAGTGCCACACTCTTGGTACTGTGGCAGGGGCTGGGCTAGCTGGACTCTGCTGGCCCCCGTGGAGCACCAGCCATGCCTGTGGCACCCCATCTTTCTCTCGTGATGCTCACAATGCCCTCTCAGGCCCATTGTGGTTGCCCTGGGTCCTGGGGAGGAGAGTGCTAAAACACTCTTAAGTCAGTTTTTTTGCAGGGGCCGGGTCGGGGGAGTACTGGAGATTGAACCCAGGAGTACTTTACTGCTGAGCTCCATACCCAGCCTTTTTTATTTTTTATTTCGAGGCAGGGTTTCACTGAAGTTGCTTAGGGCTCCTTGAACTTTGAATTCTCCTGTCTCAGCCTCCTGAGTTGCTAGGATTACAGACGTGTGTCACTACGCCTGACTTCAAGCAAATTTTAGTTGTGTAAAATCTCTCCCTCTTACACACCAAAGACTTATAAATGGAAATAATTTTGGTGATTGCCATAAAAAATGTGGTGCATGTGATCTCTTCTCACACAGTGACTGGACGTGACTTAATCTTGTCTCCATGGTGCTTCTGCTTGTTGGCAGAGCAGAGGATCATCAGGGATCTTTGATTTGTCATGAACATTCTTTTTCTGTCTTTTCCTCACCATTTCATTTGTTCGTTTTTCCCTGCATGTCAATCTCCACCTTTTCCTCCCTGTAACTCAGAAAATGGAACCTATATTCTCAGCGTTTAGTCCTTATTGATGGACGTCCTCTGTACTTGAGATACAGGTAAAAAATGGATCATAGTCCAGATCACTTTTTTATTGTGGTCCCTCTCAGATATTCAGTAGAACAGCCCAGATGGGGACATATTCTTATGTGTACCTTTCTGAACTGTGGATGAAGTACATTTAAAACCTCAAGCTTGCTGGGCATGGTGGCACATACTGTAATCCCAGCAGCTCGGGAGGCTGAGGCAGGAGGATCATGAGTTCCAAGCCAGCCTCAGCAACTTAGCAGGGCCCTAAAGCAACTGATTGAGACCCTGAAAAATCATGAGAGTGGGTCTGGGGATGTTGCCTAGCAGTTAAGTGCCCCTGGGTTCAATCCCCATACCCAAAAAACCCTCAAGCTTATGGTACAGCCTTGTAATCCCAGCTGCTTGGAAGACTAAGGCAGGAGAATCACAAGTTTGAGGCTAATCTTGGCAACTTAGACTCTGTCTGAAAAAAAGAGGTGGGGAGGCAGGACGGGGGATGTAGCTCAGTTGTCCAGCGCGCATGAGGCCCTGGGTCCTATCATCAGCACTGAAAAAAACAAAAACAGAACAACAAACCCTTGTGCTTAGCAGTGGACTTGCCTTTTGACCACTGGGTGTCACGAGTGTGCCCACCTCTAGTCGAGCAGGTGTGCTGTACTGGAAGCTGGTCATGTGCCTTAAGAGGAATGGACAGGGCTGGGGATACAGCTCAGTGGATAGGGTGCTTACCTTGCAAACACAAGGCCCTGGGTTCCATCCCCAGCACCGCAAAAAAAAAAAAAAAAAAAAAAGAGAAATGGACAGTTAGGGCCTTGTGGCTGGGAATTCCATTCGTAGCTTTTCTGGCTTCTCCTTGGGCAGCCCCGAGGCCTCTTTTGCTCATCCCAGCCGTTCTGCCCATCCTTAGTCTTTTAGAAGAGCTGAGTGAGGGGAGGAAGGTGCTGTTGCCTTGACCTCTTCTTGGGTGCCATCCAGGCTGCAAGCCACCGTAGGCATATGCCTGTGTTGTTGAGGACATCTTTAAATCCCTAGGTTAACCTTTTTTTAATCCCCTAAAACTAGTGTTTGCAGTGTGGATACATTTTAAGAAGTACTGACATCTAGGCCATCCTAGATCTGAGTCCAGCTCTCTGGGTGTTGAACCTAACCTGGTATTTAATTAATTAATTGATTAATTAATTAACTTTTTGCAGAGCTGGGGGTTGAACCTGGGGCCGTGCACATGCTAGGCAAGTGCTTACCTCCTAGCTGCAGCCCTGTCCCTTAACTTGGTGTATTTACTCCCACCCCTAGGAGATTTTGCTGCCCAACCTTAGAAAACATGGTGAGGCTCCCGACTTGTCCGCACTGGCCCCACTGTGTTTTGAGGCCCCACGCCTGCCTAGGCAAGTGGCATTGCTTCCTGTGGGAAGTGAGTGCCCCATTGTACTGTCGGGCTCATCCTAGCATGTCATGGACGCAACTAGGCTGGCGGTCAGGTGTCTCAGGGGGGGTAGGGCTGGCAGGGAGGTGTGTGGAAAGTATTTTCAGGTTGACCTTGTTCCTTCTGGGACTCGCAACAGTGGCCAGGGGTGGGGTGTCAAAGGAGGAGCTGAGCAGCTGTGGGAAGCTTTGAGCTTCGAAGAGGTAGCACAGTGCAGACCCAAGCCCAGGCTGAGTAGAGGCACAGCTGTGCAGCGCCCTCCTCAGCTGCACTCGGCTCGCCTGCAGGCCTGGCAGTCCTGCCTCTGCTACATGTCTCTTCCCTGGAGCTGCACTGATAAGCATGTGGTGACTCCCCAGTTACCTTTGAAGCAGAAACACCCAACTGGCTTTTCCAGTGTGCCTCGCCTTTTCCCGGACTGCGTGCTCCTGTTGCTCCCTCCCTCCTGCCCTGATATGGGTGGGGCTCTGCTCTCTGGGAGCACCGGGTTAATGGGGAGGCATGGAGATCCCAGGGCACCTGGGAGTGTGTGTGGCAAGGGGAGGTGGGGCTGGGGGCAGATGGTGCATGGAGGAGGTTCTTGTGAACAGAGCATCCTTTAACCAGGAGCCAGAGGTCACTCCATGCTGAAGTGCAAGGCCAGAGTCCATCCTTACTTGGTGGCTATGATCTGTAACTAATGGGTTCTTAAGTCAGCCTTTTCAGGCTCACCTGTTAATGTTCGTTTCCCTAAAGCAGCCTGTGTCAGAGGGTGGGCGGGCAGCCCATATTTTGTGGGTTGTGGATTTGGATTGCTAGTGTAGTGGACCATTTCCTGCAAGGTCCTTGCTGTGGGCCTGTGTGAGCCCCAGAACGTTTTTGATCACTGTGCAACCAATATGACAATTCCCTCACCCATTTTCCTGTGGGACAGGCCTGGTCTGGTCTGGTCTTTTCTTGCTCCCAGAAGCCTTGGAGAGTGAGCTGGATCCCTAGATTCCAGACAACCGCCCCCTCCCCCCTCCATGCAGCATCCCCGTTTGTCAGCACAGCATTTCCCTGGGAGTCAGACAGCAGGAGACGTTGAGGACTGTGTTGGACTGCTGACAGCCTTGTGAGGGTGGCTTGTAGGGAAGGTGGGTTTGGTCCCTGCCCTGGGGAAGCCTGAAGGCAAGGCTGGGAGAGGCAGCCTTCTGTGGGAAATGACCACACCAGTTAAATGGGTGCCAGTGGGTTTTAGTGCAGCTTGATGGCAGGAAATCCAAAGGTCTTTAGTATTTTGTGTTATCAGATGTTGCTGGGAATACGCAGCAGTTGCTTAGATGCCTTGTTGGAAAGATCCTTGTGTGATGACTAGTGGTGAAAGCGGTATTTATTCTGTTTCCCAGCCCGACCAGAGGTCGACCTCACTTGCGTACTATGCTCATTTCTTCTTACTTATTTACATTTCTTCTTACTTATTTAATTTTTTTAGTACTGAAGATTGAACCCAGGACCTAATATATGCTAGGCAAGCATTCTACCACTGAGCTACATCCCTAGCCATTTTTATGTCTTATTTTGAGACAGGGTCTTCCTAAGTTACTGAGACTGACCTTGAAGTTGTGATCCTGCCTCAGTCACCCGAGCCACTGGGATCACGGGCATGTACCACTGTGCCCAGGAGCATACTTTGCTGATTACTTAATAGACTTTAGTTTGTGTGGCATATTTCAGTAAAGTAACCAGAGGTGCCTTCAATTTAGAGTCATGCCTAGAGACTTCTTTTGCAGTATGGATGGTCTGTTTAGTTTGTTTCACTTTTTGCAAAGGCCACCTCTTCAGAAGATCTGGTGTCTGTGTACTTTAGTGTGGAGGTTACCACATGTGGTTCTTGGTTCAGTTTTACTCTTGGTAGACACTGAAGGACTGGTTCAGTTTTCTTTCTGTCAAATGGGGTGATGGTACTGGATTATCAGAGGAGCAGGGCTGCAGAATGCACATTGAATTTCTAGAATGCCTAGGGGCACACAGCCAGGAGGGGTGCCCCAGGGATCTTGAGTCTGATGCTGTGTTGACATTGAGTGCCCCGTGATAGGAGCAGCTCTGTTAGCTCAGAGCAGAGGAATGACAGTTGGGCAAAAGTCTTGTGTCTCTGGGTGTGGGGTCTCTGGCTTTGTACCTGTACACATGCTCCTCAACTTAAATGGGGGTGTGTTCTGATAAGTCCATTTTAAGTTGAAGATAACGTGAGTTGAAAAATAATGCAAGGGTAAATACTGTGAGTTGAAAATGCACTTGATCCACCTGACCTGCTGACTGTCCCAGCTTAGCCACAGGAACATGGTGGAGTGCCAGGGGTTCCCCATCACTTGTGTCTGCTGGGAGCTGCAGCTTGATGCTGCCACCCAGCATCACCAGAGAATTATACCTGTACCTCCTGTTGCTACCCTGGAAGGATCAAACTAAAAATTGGAGTTTCTCTGTGGTAGAGTAGTTGCCTGGCATGTGTGAGGCCCTGCGTTCCATTCCCAACACCACAAAACATGAAAAACAAAACAAATCAGAGTTTCTCTGGAATGCATCTTTTTTCCTGCCTTCATAAAGTCACTGCCTTGTTGGTGGAGTGATTGGAAGTTGGCCTTGTGTAGTTCTGGTGCTGCTCTCCCTGCTTCTGGGTGGTGAAGGACAGCTTGAAACCAGAGGCCTTTACCTGTGACTTTGGTCCCCAGAAACGGAGTCCTCAGGAGCTGCCCTTGGGATGCAGGCTGGGCAGGCTCCCATGCACGTCAGCAGCAGTCTGCTGGTTGCTCCTGTGCTCGTGGTTTGCCAGTTTCCTGTTGCTGGCCCTCATTCCTTGCCCTGCAGATGTGGCAGGACGAGGTTCTGGGAGCCAGGGTAGAGTCTGTGCAGGGGCAACTTAGATGCTGCAGCAGACTCATCTGATTGGACGCTGGGCCCACCAGCCCCAGCCTGGTCCCCGTGAGCACTGGGGTGGGGAGGAGCAGCCCAGCTGTCTGCCCTGGTAAGCCTGTAAGTGTAGGGTGTCACATGCTGGCAAACTCACCGTGAGGGCTGCGACAGGCCGCAGCTTTAGCAGAGGCTGAGTGTGAGCTACGTCAAGCTGTGTTCCAGCCTGTCAGCTTCCTGCCCATGGAGGGTAAGTTCAGGGCAGCACTCATGCTGTTGTCTGGCTCCTTGCTGAGAGCACAATACATCAACCATGTCCCAGCCCTGTCCTGAGAGCCAGCAGCTCTTTCACACAGGGACGCCATGCCCACGCTGTGCACCCAGTGGTGCAGTGTCCATGTGCGGGCTAGCCCTGGGCTTGCATTTTAGGGGGAGGATCAGAAAGTGAGTTCACTGAGTTCAGCTCAGTGACTTCATTTGTTCTGGATTCAGTACTCTACACTAACAACACCACATGTGTGGCCAGGGTGGAGCAGGCCCATTGGATTGAGAGATTGCTGGCTCTTGCTGACAGCGGAATCTGTTAATGATTGTGAGAATGTCACTATTTTTATTGTCTTCCTGATAGACTGATTGGCTCGGTGCCCAAAGGTGAACTGATGGTGAGAGCCAGAGAGCCAGGCAGCTCCACCCTTGCTCCTGGGCCACAGTGGGAAGGCTCTCACCTGGAACCCTGCAGGGGTGCTCTGGGCTTGGGGGCTATGCTGGTGCATACTGTCACCGTAGGCTGAAACACCCTAGCTGTGGGGTCTCTCAGAGCTGTTCTGACATCAGACCTGGCAGGTGCTTCTCCCTGGAGTGGAGGCCAGGGTGTCTTTTGCCTCCTTGTTTTTACAGGAGCCTAACCTCTCTGAAATCAATTGCAGAACACTGTAGGGTCCAGCAGGAGGGGCTGCATGCACGTGCTTCCTCAGAGATGCCCCAACTTAAAGTATCCTCGAGCTCCTGCTTTTGAACTTCACTTAATCTAATCTTCCTATGTTGGAAGATCATTGTTACTCATTTTATTCAATCAGATATTTATCGAGGTCCTACCAAGTGTCGCACATCATTCAAGGCAGTGGGAATAGCTCCCTGGGCCAAGAGGAACTCTCCCCTCCTGGGACTTCAGTCTAATAGGAAGCAGATAGCGAGCAGAGGAATTTGTACAAGTGTGCACCAGGTGAAAAAGAGCAAGGTAGGAGAAGGGATCCAGGCTGCCAGGCTTAGGAGACAGGCAGGGCCTCTCTGAGGAGCTGACATGTGGCAGAGCCTAGGTGAAGAGAGCAGGTGGCCCAGGCAGGGGGCAGACAGTAAAACCCTATGGGCCTCGTAGGCTTGCAGAACTGCATGGCTTGGGAGTGGGGCCTGTGCCATCTTGCAGGACCCATCAGAGAATGCTGGGAAGCCTCTACAGGGGACTGCAAAGCACTATGAACTGGTTCATGCTTCACATGGACAAGGTGACTGTTGAGAAGGGCAGAGGCTGGTGTCAGTTTCTGAGGAGGAGGCCCAGAGCTGGAGGCAGCAGGGGTCTTTGGACTTGAGTCCAGGTCTGTTCTCTTGTGACTTTCCACCCATGTGCTCTGTGGTGGGCTCCAGGCTTGGTAACGGCTGCCTTGGCCTCCCCTGCCCCCTGGGACCCAGGTCTGCAGTACTCCTCTGCTCTGTGAACAGCCTGCACCTGGTCCGCTCCTGAAATCACTTTCTCCACAGCATGGTGCTTCCCCGCTCTTCCTGCTGCAGTTCCTGCTGGTTCCTGGAATGGTAGAGATGTTGGGCTCAAAGGTCAGGCCCTGGGGTGAGGAGCTGGGGCTTGATAACAGTTTATGGCCCTGCACCGGAAGCATGTTTCCCGACAGCAAGTCCCTGCCGTCTGACCCCGTGCACGACAGCCAGCATCCTGAGCTGTGCGGGCCTGACAGGAGCAAGGGAGATGAAACTGCACTTCAGGGGTTTTCTTGAGCCCCACCTGTTGGAAATTTCACGGCCGTCCTCAGGGTGCAGTCCAGGGGTGAAAACCCTTGACTTGCCTGCCTGGAAGAGTTCAGATGGATGAAGACTTTTCCCGTCAGGGCTTCCTGGGGCATGGTGCCCGGTGCCACCTCTGATGCGTGGGCAGCGTCCCTCCTGGGCAGTGCTTTCCACACCATCTCAGTGTATCTCACCAGCAGGGCCTGGTTGTCTTGCCATTTGCTCTTTCTTTTCTTTCATAGCACTGGGGATGGAACCCAGGGCTCACACCTGATAGGCAAGCGCTCTACCACTGAGCTGCACCCCAGCCCTTTATTTTTTCATTTGAGACAGGGTCTCACTAAGTTGCTGAGACTGGCCTTGATCTTGGACCTTCTGCCTCAGCCTCCTGAGTCTCTGGGATTGCAGGTGTCCCAGTGTTTTCAAGAGGCTGCTGTCGTCATGAGAAAAGCAGGGACCAGCAGTGGCAGGTGGCAGAAATCTGTTGTCTTTGGTCTGAGTCTGCTGGAATTCCTACCCCGTGCCTCATCTCTCCCAGCTCCATACTCTGGGAAAAGTTGGGCCTGGGGTGAGGCAGAGCCTAGTGGCTGTGCACATGAAGAGCGGTCAGTGCAGAAGAGCAGCCTTGCCTTGGACTCCTGGTACGGTGAGCAATCCAGAACAGAGCTGCCAGAGCCAGGCAGAGGGCACAGCCTTCCCCGCCTGTGGCCTCTTGAATTGTCTGCACAGCCAGAGGCCCTATTGATGAAGAGGGTAGAGGGCAAGCAAGTAGCTTTGATGTGGCCTTCTGTAGAGGAGGGGACGAGCCCATTACAGGAACAGGCAGCAGAGCCTCGTCACCTCTTACCCAAGACATTCTTGGAAGTGCTCCTGCTCTGAGTGAGAATTAGGAAATGGTCTTCTATTTTGGGAATGTGGTGTGCATTGCAGACTGCCAGCTCGCTGTGGTCATGCAGGTCTGTGGGCCTTTGAGAGCGTCGTGTTGCTGAAGGAGACATGGTGGGAAGTTGGTCCTGTGCAGTTGCCCACAGGGGCCTGTGAGCACGTGGTGACACACTGGGTCTGGTTTTCTGGTGTGAGTGAGGGTGCCGTGAGAAGGCCACGCTGGATCCATGCTCGTTGGAGGAGGAGGTCTTGAGCAGCATTGTTCTTAGGAGGTAGGTAGAATGTCTTGGGTAAGGTTTGGGGAATCTTCTGCTAGGAGTTTTTTGGGCAGCTGAGCTGTGAAAGCAAGTCCTGGGACTTTGGAGGTTATGCAGGACAGGAGACCTGCCTGGTTGTCTTGGACGACAGTTTAGGATTCTGAGAGAACCCATGATCTTTCAGAAGTGTCCCCAGGGTATGGTGGTATGGTCAGACATGCAGCTGTCCCATCACACAGTCTTCCTGCTGAGCCTTGATTGATCTCCTAGCAAAAAAGGGGAACCAGTGTTTCTCTGAGAGAGACGGAAACTTGCAAGGCCCTCAGGTCCTCTCCTTCATTGGCCTCAGATGGCCTTTGCCTAGTGCAGTCGGAAGGGAAGTCCCTGGGCCCCTCTGAGAGCAGAGGTCTGGCTCTGGAGCCCTTTTGGGCTTCACAACTTTTTGGTGTGTAAACAGCTTGGTGTGTTAGTAGGGAGACTTGTGTGTCCCGAGGTTAGGGTTAGGGTTAGGGTCCCGAGGTAGGAAGGGTGGCAGCTTGTCCTCAGGCAGGTCTGTTCTTACCCAGTACCTGTATCTTCCCCACCAGCCTGCTGGCCCAGGCAGAGGGTCACTGTTCCCTGCCTGCTGCTTCCCTGGCCTCCCCTTGCTCCCAGGAGCTCCGGGGCTGGGACAACAGCTGCTGCCTGTGTGGGCCTGAGCTTCACCGGCAACTTGTGGCAGAGGCAGTTCAGTGCTGGGATCGAAGCCCTGCCCTCTCTGGGGCACAGTTGTAGGTGGGTTGTGAGAGCAGACCTTGAGGCCAGCCTCACCAGTTCCCTCGAGGAACCCAGCTGCTCATCCTGCAGGGGACCCAGGCCGCAGCAGAGTGGTGAGGTGTGCAGAGCAGTGCTGGTTGGGGTGTCTGTTGCGCCTCAGCATGGGGCATGGGGGTGGAGCCACCTGTCCACCTGCGTGCCTGGCCAGCTGCTTTTCTCTTAGGTTGACACAGTCGTGGTGTGGACATTGGCAGATTCTGCGCTCATTTCCTGTCTGCCCATTTCCTTTTCCCTGCAGGCCTCTGGCTGTACCTGGCAGGGAGCAGCCTGCCCTGTCTCACGCTGATTGGCTCTCCTAATTTTGGGTACAGGTCAGTTCACCGGGACCTGGAGGCCCAGATCGCCATCGTGACAGAGAGCCGAGCCCTGCAGCAGCAGCTCCACCAGGTTGGTTGACGTGGTGGGATTCCCAGGTGTGCAGGGTGCAGCTGGTACTCAGCCTGGCCCCGTGTCACTGGGCTGCCCTAAGAGTTGTCCCCTGACATTGTCTGCTGAGACAGTGAGACCAAGGCTGAGAAAGACTATGGGTTTCCCCAAGTCTGCAGTGATGTGGTAGCGAGGCCTGAGAGACCTGCCTTAGAGCCAGGCCCTTGATCTTGCAGCTGTGGAACTGTGTGGACCTGTCTTGGGGTCTTCTCCTACGCTGTGCAGAGGGTCTACCTCTTCTAAAAACAAGGGCGTCTCTTAAAGGGCCAGCAATGGATTTGGCCCTCCCTAGATGGTAGCAGTGTTTTCTTTTCTATTTAAGTAGACAAGAAAGTCACCAAGAATTCATTTGTGTTTTTACATAGATCTCGGTGTTTGGTTACCTACAGCAGTGTCGATGGGCTTTTGAAATGGAAGCACAGGTCCCATTTGGGTGAGGCCTCGACAGTGTTTTGGGCTCTTGAGGGTGTGGCCCTTATAGTAACACCTTGCCATGGGAAGCGTTAGCTTCTCCTCCTGAGTCACTAGAGTGCAGAAATGCCGCTGCAGGCCAGGCTTCAGAAACATCCTCTGACCTTGCGCAGCTCTTATTCCAACCTTGGGGAAGGGCTGCTGAGCTCTTGGACGAGGAGGAGCCACCCCCTGCAGTCTCCTGTCAGTGGTAGAGCAGGCCTGGGTGGCCACTGGGACGCTGGATTTATCCAGCAGGTTTCCTCCCCAAAGCTGAGAGATTCCAGTAAGGGGGCAACTGCCGGCCTCAGAGCTCAGCTCGTAGGAAAGTCAGATCACTGCTTCCACCCAGTCCTGGACTCCGGCCTCTAGTGCAGAGAGAAGTGTGTGCCCAACTGGAGAGTTGTTGGTGATTTTGGCCTGGGGAGGGGACGAGTTCTATGGGGAGCCTGGGTTTACTTGAGAAGTAAGTGCCCAGGCCTATGCCCAGGGTCTTGGTACTGACTCTTCCCCACTTCCTGAGTCAGGGAACTCAACCCACATCCTGGATCTTGAGAAAAGCTGGGCTGGTTGTGGTTGGGAGCTGCTTTCTCAAATAACATATTTGGGATATTTTCTTCCCAAACCTGCATCCCAGGGGCTTTGGATTGTGGGAGGGTGGTAGAGAGATTGATTTCTGTGCCTGTGAATTGCAAAAATGCATTTCTAGATTGTTCTGCCTGTCTTCCTCTGTGCCAGGATTACAGTGCGTGGTCCCCGAGCACCAAATGCTGCTGGGGCTGTGCAGCCCCACACCAAAAAGTCCCTGCAGTTCCAGCAGCCTTGGGGCTCTGCTCTCAGCAGCTGTTGCTAGAGTTCTCCTGGGACACAGGGAAGGGCCCTGGCCATGTCACGTGGAGCTCTGGGAATGGGGAGATGTCTTTATAAGAATCCAAAGTCCCTCCCTTCACTTAGTGCATGCAATAAAAATGGAAAGCTTCCTGGCTTTGTTCAGAGAACAGTTTTCCACTTGTGACCCAACAAATACTCCCTCGAAAAGCATTGTGACCCTGGCCAGCTGACTTCCTTCTGCATCCCTGTTGTGGAGTCTGAGGACACGGAATCGTTTCTGGTAATCTCATTGCAACCTTGGCCGGGTGTTCACTGGAGAACACAGAGCTGCGCTGCGTTTGTGGGAACTCATGCAGAACAGCCCCCAAGCCCAGTGCTGGCTTTTCAGGCAGGCACCTCCTGCCAGGGATTTGGAGCTCGGCAGCAGCAGTTGGGAGGCCAGAGAATTAGGCCCCCTGTCTGTGACACCTGGACCTGGGTAGAACGGGCTGCGGGTCTCTGTGTGTGTGTGGATGTGGCTCCAGGGCGTGCTTCATGACAGCAGAGAGGGTGCAGGAGAAAGCGCGGCCACTGACATCGAAGACGTGGTCTTCCCTCACACGGTGTCCCTCTTGTGTGACCCTGCAGTTGTGGGGTGTGAACACAGGCATGACCCAGAACTTGTCGATAAGACACAGACTTGAGTGCAGTGGGGTTTGGTCCCCAGCTGCTGCCTGGCCATGAGGCTTGGTTAGGAGAGGACATGCCCTGCGGACACGTGACTGAAGGAAGCGGCATTCTCCTGGAGATCCTGCACACACTCGGAGGCAAAGCCTGTGCACCTGTTCCAGACGTGACAGTAGTAAACATTTTGTTGTAAAAATTAAAAGAAACTAGCCTTTGGTCAGAACTCATTTTGCTTGTTCCCTTTTATTCTGTGTACATGTGGAGAGGCATGACTTTAAAAAAGGAATTAGGATTACTGCTGGCCCTCCATACCCCTCGGTTCTGAATTCAGGGATTCAACCACCCATGGATCAAAATGGTTGGAAAACCATTCCAATTGTACTGAATATGTGCAAATATTCCCCTGAAACAATACAGTATGACAGCTATTTATGTGACCTTTTCCTTGTCTAAGATGTCACAGGTAAGGTGGAATTCAGAAGTCCCCCGGGGACATGCCCACATGGACGCTGTGCATTCGGTGTCAGGGACTTGGGCACGCTCAGGGCTTGGTGTTTGTGGGGTCCTGGAGCCTATCCCCCGGGAGTGCCAGGTGTGTATTCCACGTCCAGCTGCTTCTGCCAGGTGCTGTGCATTCTGCCCTACTGTTAAGCATCCTGTGATGCGGCTGCCTCGTGGTGAAGGCTGTCTCTCCACGTGGGTGTCTTGCTAAGGTGCTTTTGGACGTGTCAGTGGTTTCCAGTTTCCCATCACAGTGCCATTGTGATAAGTGTCTGTGTGCAGACACCCTCGTGCTCAGTTCTGGGTGCACAGCTGCTGTCTTGGGAGAAGCCTGCAAGCGGAGCTTTTGAGGCTTTTGATACCTGTCGCTGGATGGCCTTGGAGAGAGATGCCTCTGTGCCCCTTTCCACAGCAGTTTACGTCAGCCAGGGCAACGACATCACACATGACTTTACCAGTTTGCTGGAAGGAAACTGTCTTATTTAAAAGATGTTTTTCTTTGTGGTGCTGGAATTGAAGGAGAGTCCTCTGTGCCACGTGCTGGGCCAGGCTCTGTCCTTGCGCTGCACCCTGCTGGCCCCCCACGGCGGCGCACACTCCGTGTATCTCACTCTAATTAGGATCCCAGTCGTGGTGTACACGACTTCGAGTTGGTGAGCTTTGACAGCACTTTTTCCACCAGGCATGTTTCCTCAGCTCTAAGTGGGAGAAGCGTAGACACCCATGTGTCCCCAGCACCGCCCCTCATAGCTCCTCTGAGCAAGTGGCAGCCTTGCCGTGCCACCGGACACCCCGCACCTCTGGCCTGACGTGGGAAGTCAGTGTTTTCTAGGCTGGTCTGAGGGCCATGTTACCTGGTGCTGGAGGGACTCTAACTACTCCTGTCTGTTTTTCTTCCTCAGGAGCAAGAGCAGCTCTACCTGCGGTCAGGTGTGGTGTCCTCTGCCACCTTTGAGCAGCCAAGTCGGCAGGTGAAGCTGTGGGTGAAGATGGTGACTCCACTGATCAAGAACTTCTTCTGAGGACACCAGGTGCTGTCTCCTGCACCGCCTCTCAGCTAGTTTTGCAGAGGGTGGTCCAACTAGCAGAGACCCTCCTGAAGGAACCCTGAGGGCTCTTTCACCCCTTCCTGACTTAAGCACGCGGAGGCTACTGTAGGGTTTGGGTAGCTGTCATCAGAGTTTCTGAAGACTGGGGCTAAATTAGGCAGCTGATTCACCTCTTGTCAGGTGCCAGTCACACCAAATGATGGGGCCACTGTCAGCTGTGTGTGGTCGCTTCTGCTTGCCCTTGCCAGGGCCATGTGAGGCCTCGGGCGAGGGGCAGGCAGTTTGTCCTTCCCTCCTCTTGCTGAGCAGGACCCTGCAGGAGACAGCTGTGGGAGGAGGAGGAGGAAGCCCCTGAGAGTGGAGAGGGGCTCTGGCCTGCTGCTCTGGCCAGCTGCAGCTCGGGGCCAGGTGGTGGCTGAGCCAGACCTTGGGCTCTGCCTTGCCGTCCCCATGAACCTCTGGTGTGCAGTTAGGGAGCATGGCGTTCTGTCTCCGACCCGAAAGCCGCCTGCCGGGCCCCAACCACCCCTGCTGTCTTGCTGCCTGGAGGTCGGTAGAGAGGGGTGGCCACCATGAGATGGGATCTCTCTGCAGTGGCCCCCTGTGTCCCTGAGCACATTCTGGAGGGCCCCAGAGGGGGTGGGTATCCTGGGTCTTCTGCTCATTGGTGTGTTTGGGACTTCAGTTTGAGGGTAAGGGGGAGTGAGGAACCACCAGAATGGGGGGGTGGCATGTGCTTCTGTGTTGGCACCAACCATGTTTATAGTGTAGGGTTCCTTGGCTCTTGACAACCTCATTTTTTAAATTTTTTTGCATTTAAAACTGTAGTCTTTTGTTATTTTAATTAGTTGTGTGTGTGTGCACACATACACACGCGCGGGGAGGGGTACTGATGATTGAACCCAGGGACATTCTGTCATTTAGCTACATCCTAGCCCTTTATTTTTATTTTTCACGACACAGTGTTGCTAAGTTGCTGAGGCTGGTCTTGAACATGAACTTGAAATCCTCCTGCCTCAGCCTCCTGAGTTGCTGGGATTACAGGTGTGTGCCGCCTCTCCCAGCTCATTTTAATTTTTTATTTGACTCCACATAAGCACTACACCTTGTGATTGGTTGGTAATGTCAGCCCATATTCTTTGTTATCTGAAGCAGGGCATTTGGAAGCCACATGCCTGCATATTTACAGAAGTCTGCCCGCCCCCATTGTCTTGGGACCCAGTTTCAGAACTCGCCCAGCCTCAGTGTGTCGGGTGCTTGAACCTTACACAAAGCATGAGTCTTTTGTAGAGACCCCAAGCGTGGCAGCTCATCCTTTAGGGGAGCCAGACTGGAGTCCTTCCCTGTACCTTGTGCTTCTGGAAGCAGTTGCTTCTGCCTGCCTGCTGAGAGATGGCAGCCACCAGGGTCCCCTTTTATGGGTTCTGAAAGGTCGTGCCTGCTGGCCCCATCCCCGTGGGCTGGCTGTGTGCCGGGAGCAAGGATGCTGAGTGACTGTGCCACCCCCCACCCCGCCCGGCTTGCAGCGTATGGTTAAGGCTCTTTGTCCTTAGGCTGGTCACTAAATTGTCCCTGGGGACATTGAGTTGAGAGGAGCCACAGGAATGGCAGGGGCACTGGGTTTCTGTGTGGAGAGGCTTTCTTCACCAGCATGCGCATTCCTAGGGTTTCTGCAGGACCGCAGTAAACACCATCGCACCACAGCCTGGCTTGAGCATTCCTGTCCCCACTGCCCCCTTTGTCTCTGCTAATGACCTTCAGGGTGGCGGGCAGGTTCTTCTGCCCAGGAGCTCTCCCTAACTGTACTCAGCAACCAGGAGAGGCAGAGACCGGAGGCCCCTAGTTTCTCTTCCAAACAGTGCTTTCCTCCTCACTGTGTACAGCCCAAAGGTGAATCATCCCTTGGAATGTTTGGAGATAGTTTTGTCAACTGCCCACAATATGTACATGTGGAATAAATTACTGTTTTATTTTAGGCTCTAAAGGCAAAATTGGAAAAAGTTCACATTTTGCGGCTATTACCGGGGAATGGAGATGAGCTGCTGGTGGCAGGCCACTGGTGGCCTTTTCTCCTCCCGTTGAAGACTGGCCTGTCCCTGCGACCTGGTTATGATCAGCTGCAGTAACCCCTCCTGGCCAGCAGGGGCATGGGCGTTCTGCTTCCTTCCCTGTGCCCCAGGGGCTCGGATTCCCTCCTGATCTGAGGTGCTTTTCCTTTGCCCTCTGATCAGAACCTCTGGGCCTCAACCTCTGTTGAGTATGCACGGCTTCTTTGCCCGTGGTTTGGGTAGACATACTTGTAAAAAAGACCTTGCCAAACTTAAGACCGAGCTGAGGTTAGAGCGCCATTCCCAGGGTGTCTGCTAACGTCAAGCCTAGAAAGCTGTGTCTTGCCCCCTGGAACCCATCTTACCTGGGGCTTGTGGGCTCTGTGCCTGCTTCCCCTGGCTTCCAGACTTTTGGGTAGTTGTCTCCTCCTCTTGTCTGCACCCCGCTGCCCCAATCCGCCTGAGTGGCAGCCTGGTCACATTGCTGGAATGCCTTCCTTGGCGTGGCCACAGGGCCCGTTGGGCCTGGCTACCTCTCACTACTGTTGAAGTGATTCCGATGGCAGACAGCAGACTTCCTGCTAGCCTGGGGGCTCAACAGTTCCACCTGTAGCTGCCTGTTGACTGGGGCAGGTTCCCTTGGAGCAAGGAGGGGCTTGACAGCCATCTGCCTTTGTCTTCACTCACTCAGGACAGATAGTTGCTGGCAACTGAGCACAGGTGTATATGGGCAGTGTGGTTCTCCTGACAGGTCGAGGGGAGTTTTTAGGGTGTCATGTGAATGTCCAAAGCTCAGATAAGTTGAAGGACTGCTCGTAAGGAATAGGAACGTGACTTTGCTTATTCCAGGAGCACAGTTCACAATGGGGAGGCCTCACTGGGGCTTGGAATTGGGTGGAAGCTGCTGCTGAGCAGCCAAAATAGCCGTCTCCCAGCCTGGGCTGTACGGTTCACAGGGGTACCTCCGGACTCTGCACACCCTCCTGCTGGCCCTGCCTGATGGTGGGGGTGGGGATAGCAGACAGGAGAAAGTATAAATCTCCCCCGTGCCATGCTGTGGAAAAGGGAACCTGTGAACCACCAGGACACACAGGACACCACCTTACAGTTAAGGTAGTCCCCTGAGGTCCCCACTGTCTTGCCCCGTGGTTTCAGAAAGTGTGGGTGACTGAGGGGAAGCACCCTAGGCGGAAGCGGCCCCTGCATGGAATAGTTTCCTCTTCTAGACGCGGGGGCGGAAGGTGGGGAGTATCATTTGTCAAAGCCCTTTTGTCCTTGGAGAGGAGTGCGACCCTGGTCCCTCGAGTGGGGCTGCGCATGACGTCAGACCATACTGTGCTGCACCCTGACTCCATATGCTGCTTGCACCCTCTCTTCCCCAGGAGTCAGGATTTGGAGGTTTGGCTCCTGTGATACTTTCCCTGGGCTGCTGGAATGGGGGCCCTGCCCAGCTGTACCAGGCTCTGGCCAGCCTGAGGCGCCGAGCCCAGCTGGATGAGGACAGCCGAGTGACTGCGGTAGCTTTAATCTGCACCCCTCTTGTACACCAGCCTCCACCCTCCTGTTAGTCCAGGTGCGCTTGGTTACAAAGCACCTTGATTATGTAAGGGAAAAAACAACCATCAGTTCCCATAAAGAGCAGGTGACAGTTGCAAGGCCCGTCTCCGATGGTGGAGTCTGGTTGACTTGGTTCAGGTGGGGCCATGGGGCAGGACCAGCAGCCCGTCACACCTGCAGCAGCAGCGCCACGGCCGCCAGGATCCACTTGGCTGCCTTCTCTTTAGTCTTGAGGTTGAAGGTCCAGACGTAGGTGGGTCCACGGATGCGCGTTTTGTACACGGGGCACTCATAGATGTTCTTGGTCTCCATGCGGTCCACAGGGATGGCCTTGATGAAGATGACGGGCATGGCTGGCGTCAGCTCCTTCAGACGTGCTTCCGTGATGACTCCGGTCTGGGTGTCCCAGCGAGCTCCTGCAGGGACGGCATGGCCAAGGGTCAGGGCAGCCCTGACGTGGCCAGCAAGTCTTGTCTGCGTGCTGGCAGTGAGGGAGGGGCACACGGGGAGAGAGGCCCAGCCTCACACCCCACCCTTTGCGAGGAGGCCAGCGCCCTGAGACTCCTGAGGAGTTGAGGCCAGAGCCAGGGGCAGGGGGTGCAGGTGTCCGCAGAGCACGCTGTGGTGAAGGCGGCACGTCTGCCTGCCCTGTGCATCTCGCTCTGCGCTGAGGAACAGCTCCACACTAAGGCTCCTGGGTGCCATCTGTTGACACCTGGGGTGTGTCCAGAGCTTCGTCTGTCGGCTTTCTCACTCTGTAGCAAGAAGTCCTAACCCAGCTGAAGCACAGCGTTCCCTGACCGCTCCTGTTGGCGCCTGCCCCCTGCAAACGTGTGCAGTGTACGTGACTATATATGTGCATATGGAAATACTCTGCCTTGAACCAGACCGCGGCCATTTCTACTCATCATGTTCAATGATGTTCGTATTTTCTGTCTGGAATTCCAAAATAAACGTGGGGAACGGCTGCTGCTGTTTTTCTTGGATGCCGTGGGAACGGGGTGCCTCGGCCTCTGCCGGCCCTGCCTGATATCGGGTGGGGGCAGTTGTGGAGTGGCTGGGGTTTGGCCGAGGAGTGGCTGCTCTGCTCAGCATGTCTGAGTGAGTGGCCTGCCTCTTGGTGGCAGTGGGCTGAGGGGTCCAGTTCTAGCCGGTGCCTCCACCTCCCTTCCCCTTCTCTGGTTCCCAGCCGTGTGGATGGTGACACACGGGCTCTGAGACTGGGGGCCAGGCGGGCCTCCCGTCCCTGAACTCCCGCCTGGAGGTTGGCAGGGCCTGGACAGGAGCGCAGCAGAGGTGGGCTCCTGGCTGGGGGCCAGCCGATGTGCCCAGCAGCACGCGGCTCTGCAGGAGGCACACCGGCCCTGGCCCTGCGCCCGGCTGGAGGGCGAGTTCCTCGGGTCTGCACGGCCGTGGGCCGAGCACACAGCACTCTTGGCTTCGCCCCGGCTCGCCGGCTGGAATGGTCTGTGTCCCCCGGCCCTCTCAGTCCTCAGAACCCACCGACTCCAGTGGTCAGCGTGCTCCAGGCTGTGGGCCCGCGTGCCTGTCCTGACACCGCTCTCCCACCTGCCCCCTGCTGCACAGCCTGTCCTGCTGAGAGCTGGCTGTGTCTGGACAGCACTCCTCACCTTCCATGAAGAGCCCGTACACGTAGGCGCCCTCTCGCGGGGGGGCAGTCACGTCCTCCCGGTTTCTCTTGGTCACTTCCACTGACAAACACATCTTGTCGAGGGGCCACTCGTTCTTCCTGGCCATGGACTGCATGATGGCCGTGAGGAAGGACTGGGGGTTGAAGAACCCAGCCAGCCACACGGTGGTGGGCAGGGCAAAGTCCGTTGTCCAGGCCTCGAGCTCCTGCGCAGAAGCACAGGCCGGGGTGAGCAGGGGAGGCCAGGGCTTGCCCGCAGCTCCACAGAGGGCGCCCTCCCTTGCTGTCTGGCTCCATTTTAAATGAGGGGACAAGTGGGAAGGGCGGGTCAGGGAGGGAGTGGCCGACCTGGCCTCGTCACCAGGCTCACTGAGGCCTGAGCCCTTGGCGGCGCTCACTGGCAAGCGGGGCTGCCACACTGGCTTGGCCCTGGCTGGACTGCCTCCTTGAGAGGAGGCTCCTGCCTTGTCGGGGTGCCTGGGGATGGGCCAGGCCCTTCCACCTGCTCTGGCAGAGGCCTGGCCTCTGCTCCCGAGGCTCTGGGGCATGGTCCCCACGTCTGAGTTGGGCAGTGGCTCCGAGGAGCAGTGCTTACCCTGATGCGGAGCAGCAGATCTGAGTACCAGGCTGCCAGGCCCATCAGGGAGGGGTAGGCCCGGGCCACCCACGTGTCGGGCACAGTGTCGTAAAACAGAGCCGTGGACAGGTCTTCCATGTCAGTGGTGATGGTCAGTTCCCCCTGAGGGACATGGCTGGGTTCAGGGCAGTACGGGCCGTGCCGCTTGGCCTGGGGCAGACGTGGTCAGGCACACCTTTGCCCTGCCCACGAGGGTGGGAGGCACCCAGCCCGTGTGTTGTGAGCCGCCAGCCTGACTCTGGGGACCCTGGAGACCCCTGCACGGGGCCCTGGCCAGCGTCTCCTGCCAGGAGCAGGCAGGATGAGCTCCGTGGCTTCCAGAGCAGCTGGGACTCCAGAGCAGGGCAGGAGGGCAGCCGTGAGTGCGCTTGGTGCGCTGATCCCTGAGCCACCCGGGCTGTGACCTGACCGCACCTTCAGCCCGAGGTTCAACTCCTTCAGGGAACGACGCATTTCGTTGGTCAGTATGTTCATCCTTTCACATTCTTGAAAGGCGACTACCACGTAGGGCGTCTTCTCAGCTGCCTTTGCCATGATCTCGGCCATGTTGAACGTCTCCGGAATCTTCTCGAGGATCTCATCCAGCACGGCCTTCACCTGGAAGCCAGCCCCTAGTAAGCCCCCGGCACTGCCTTCAGCACAGCAGGGACCCTCGCCTGCTGCCTCAGGCCAGGGAGCCTCCCTGCCTTCAGAACCCAGGACCACATGTGGTGACCAGCGGGCGCTCTGGGTGCACCAACCCTGCTGGCACCATGCGGCTGCCCGCGTGCCTCAGGCCTCCCTGGCCTGCTGCCTCCACACCTGCTGGAATGTGCTGGTGGGAGTGGGGTCGCTTTGTCCCCACTGCACCCCTTGGAGTGGTCACGCCCACCACTGTCCATCAGGAGATCGCTAGTATCACGTGTAAGGTAGCTGGCTGGCCTGTGCTGGTGTGGCAGTGCGGGCCCTCGCGTGGCCCGAGGTGGCCCTGACAAGCAGGGTTCGTGCAGTGCTGTGCTCCCTGAGCTCTTCTTAGTGGGTCTGCCCGGTGGCCAGCTGAGCTCGCCTGGGGACGGGGAGTGTGTGCAGGCTGTCCTGCCAGAGCCACACTTGCCGCCACCCTGGGGTCTGACCGCGCCTGACGCAGGGCGCTTCTGAGGACAGCAGTGCCTGGGGCCTGTAACCAGTTTGCAAGCTCTCACCCCGGGCTTCTCGCTCCCGAGGCTGGGATGGCGTGTGCCTGGCTCACCAGGGCCCAGGCACTGCCGCCAGCCAGGCTGCCCTGTGCTGTGTGACTGGCCCAGGGTCCTGGGAGGGACGCGAAGGGTCCTGCCTTCTCCTCGCGGGAAACTCCGGTGCCTGCTCCCGAGTCTGTCTCTTTGGGCTGCATTTCCAGCACAGTGCGGAACAGCTTCTCTGAGGTGACCGTCAGAAAGCCAATCTCTGCATTGGGGTGCAGGCCGTACAGGTAGGGGCTCTCGGGGGGCAGGTTCTCATCGATGTACTCGTGGTAGCCCTGGAAGGAGGACTGTGTGAGCAGCCTGCCGGGTGAGGCCGTGCCAGCCGAGCGGGCTCCCTGCCTCACTCCAGCCCCAGGTTCTGCCCGCACCCCGCCCTCTGCGGGAACCTCGCTTGGTCCCTCACCCCGGCCTGGCTCCCAGCTACAGAAAGGAAATCCCGCCCCTTCCTTGTTCTGGCGCCCGGGTTCTGGCTCGGCCACCTGCCCTGTTTGAGAAGCAGCCCGTCCGCCAACCCCCCAGCGCAGGCTGCTCCGTACCTTGTAGTCCAGGTTGGGGGGGATCTGAAAGCCAGGGGCCAGCATCACCTCTCCCTCCAGCATCTCCCCGCGGACGTACTCCGCTAGGTACGTCCTGCACAGCCGGCGGTCCCAGTCGTCCGTGATGTGGCCGCCATACATGATCTCACCAAAGAGGTAGCGGAGATCATCCCAGGGCACCTGGGGAGGGAGGACGCAGTTGGGAGAAGGCACCCTGCCCTCTGTCCCGCGGAGGTCGGGCTGGGTGGTCAGCCATGCTCGGGAGGGCCTGTCATACTGCCCTGTGCTTGCTGACCAGGCTGGCCTCCCAGGCTGTTTGCTCTCAAGCTCGGCTGTGACCGCTGTGACCGCTGTCGCCAGGCCGAGGGCTGCCTTCCCCGTGCCTGCACCACCCGCCTGGAGCCGCCTCTGGTCTTGGGTGGAGCGCCCGGCTCTGCTGGTGCAAGTCCTTCCTGCACCTTCCCTGCACCTCTGCCTCTGAACGTCAGGGGACTCCCACCCGGGAGGTGAGACACCGCCAGGGCCGTCTGTCCCCGGCAGCCAGAGTCCCCCTGTCCTTTCCCCAGCTGCGCCCTCCCTGCTGGAGACGGTCTCCGGAGCGCCTGACTTTGTGTCTTTATTCCCATTTTTCGTGAGAACAGGGAGAACTGCCCCTTCTCTCCTGCGTCCCTCCGTCCCCAGAGGGACTGTGTCTGTCCCTGACAGAGCAAGGGACCGTAAAGCCCTGCCTGCCCACGCCCATTCACGGTCCTGGGACTTCTGGGCCTGTTTCTGCCTTAACGGCCCCATGCGGGCAGGACGGTCCCAGCTGCAGGAGGGCCGGGCAGGGTCATGTGGGGTGGCGATGGGGGGCGATCATGCTTGTAGGTCTCCGTGGGCTGCTGGCGCCCACTTAATGCCTTTGAAAGGAGACAGGGAAGACAGGGCAGGCGGGAGGGACCGCGACCAGGCCCGGGAGGGCCGCGCTCCTCGCCTTGGTGTTGGCCTCCAGGTAGTTGTAGAGCACGTTGATGGAGATGGTGAGGTCCCCGTTGTTGAAGGGGTATGACCGGTTCCAGCCCTGGGCACCAAACTTGCGCCTCTCGGCCACCACGGCGTGGAAGTAGCACAGGGCGAAGAGGATGCACTTGAACTCGATCTCCTTGGTGCACATCTCCATGGTGTCCTGCGGGGCGCGGGGCAGGAAAGGGTGGCTGCACACAGACACCTGACGTGGGACCAGGGTCCCGTCTCGGGACGCGGGTGGAGGGGACGGGGCGGATCCCGTCTGCTGCCTCCTGGGACCAGACAGGAAAGCCCAGCTGGGAGGGCACCGCAGGGGCTCCCCTCCTTCCTGGTTCTGGCGGTGCTGGGGATGGAACCGGGGCCCACACTCCACCCACGGCGCTGTGTCCCCAGCACCCACTTCCTTTCAAAAATGTAAGTGATCATGACGAGGCAGACTGGCACCACGCTCGTCAAACAGGCCGTGGGCCGCAGGTGCCCGTCTTGCTCAGGACGGACCGGGCCTGGCCTGGCGTCCCACAGGACTGACAGAGCCGGGGTGCCTGTGGCCAGTGGTGTTCTGCTGCTGTCATGTGGCACACGTCGCCTGCAGGGCCCGCTGTGCGCAGGCGTGCGTGCCAGCGGGCCGCCCCTGAGGACAGTGTGGCTGTTCTGCACAGTGGCACACTGGCCCCGGCACAGGGGAGCCCCGAGCTGGCTGGAGCTGTGCCCGCCCCAGAGTGCCCGTGACACTCGTGAGACACGGCACAGGTGAAATGCGAAGACCAGAGACGCCGCCCGCCACGGTCTCTCCGTGCAGGCGGTGCCCCACGCCAGCGCTGACCCGGGCGTGACAGCTTCAGCACACGCCCCGTGCTTCCTGCAGCGCCTGCCACGCGGGGGTCCCGATCTTCGGGCACGTCCCTGCCCCTCGCCCAACGTGGCTGGGCACCCGGCGGTGACCTTGCCCATCTGCTTCTCCCCCTCAGGGCCCCCTGGTCTGCACACTTGGATGACGACTCCTCTGAAAGCAGGTCGGAGCCGTTGTGGAGGCTCAGGGGCTCTCCTGTTTGCTTTGGCTCTGGGAGCGGCACCCGGGCGCTCCGCCGCTGCGCCGCGTTCCGGCACTTTGTTTTCATTTAAAAAAAAATTTTTTTTTAGTTGTCAATGGGTCTTTTATTTATTTCTACGTGGTGCTGAGGATGGAACCCAGGGCCTCACACGTGCCAGGCAAGCGCTCCACCCTTGAGCCACAAGCCCAGCCCTGTTTTTCATTTTAAGACAGGGTCTTGCTTAGTCTCCGAGGCTGGCCTCAAAGTGTCATCCTCCTGCCTCAGCCTCCTGAGTTGCTGGGATTACAGGTGGGCATGACCGCACCAGCATCCGTGTCTTTTTGTATTAGACGTGGGAGTGGTGCATTCTGGGACAGTGTGCTGCAGGGGCACGTTGCCTTCCTCAGGTGTCACAGGGCAGGACAGGGTCTCCAAACCTCAGGAAGGGTAGGCTGCAGGTGGGAGATGCGTGCAGAGCAGGGCAGGGGACGTGCAGAGGGAGGCGAGACGCCAGGGGTTTGCAGAAGCAGCAACCCTGTAGGCGGTGGTGGGCAGGCTGCGGAGACGCGGCCTCGGGTGCAGCCTGGGGGTTTGGGAGGTGTGGGTCAGAGGGGGTCCTGGGAGCGCAGACCCGGGTAGAGGTGGGGAGTGGAGGTGGCCTGGGCAGGCAGGCCTGGGTGCTCGAGGTCCTGGGTGCCAGCCTGTCAGAGGCCTCAAGCAGCCACTGCAGTGTGGGCAAGACCGGGCTACCCGGCCAGCCCTGGCCTTGTGGCAGGGCAGGAGAGGGGACAGTGAGGAGGCCAGGCCACAGAGCCAGAGCCCATTTGCTGTCACTGGTCATCATCTGCAGTCGGAGGTGCTGTGGCCCCATCCATTCATAGCTGGCCTGCAAACTAGCACGGCCGCTCCCGAGGGCGGGAGCAGGGGTCGGGGTGCCCGGGACACCGATGGGCCCTCCCCTGGCCTCCTGTCCCAGGACCCCGTGGCCAGGCGTTCCTGCGCCCAGGCCGGCCTCCGCCCGTGGCGGCTGAGTGACCGCGTGCTGCACAGCCTTCGGCGGCGGCGCCTCCCACCTGGTTGAAGAGGTCCAGGGCCTTGTGCAGGTTGGCGTACATGCCGGTGGGCGGCTCGTTGGTGATCTTGATGGCGTTCTCCAGGATGCCCTGGGGGATGATGTGGGTCTCGGGGCTGGGCGCGGGCTCCGCGCTGATGAACACGCGGTAGTCCTCGTGGCTGCCAGCGCTGTAGCGCTCCACCTTCTTGTCCAGGGTGCTCAGCCACCGGGCCACCAGGTGGATGTTCTGCAGTCAGAGCAGGAGAGGCCCTTGGCAGTGTCCCCTGGTCCGCACGGGGCTCTCCTAGCGCAGCCTTGCGCCTGGGGGCCGCCCCCACCAGGCGCTGGACACCGGGCGGGCCCTCCCAGCAAGTCTTGGCTCGGTTATTTCACACTTGCAGCCTGTGCCGCGTTCTCTGTGTCCTTCCCGGCACGGGGCCAGGTCCCATGGTCCCCGGCCCTGTAGGAGCTAGGAGGGTCGTGGAGGGGCTCAGGACACGGCGGTGGTCCTGCTGGGGTCTGGCCAGGCTGTGGAGAGCACATCTGGGTGCGTGGCCTCTGCCGGCTGCCCCGCAAGCGCGGGCGGCGGGTACGGGCCGGGGGACAGGGACGCTTTCGCTGGCTGAGCTGGTTCTCAAATACTGAGTCTGAGGGGTGCGCTGGGGTAGGCCCGGCATCGCCCCGCCCGCAGGGCCCCCCTCCCGCCTGGCACAGAGCAGACCCGGGCCATGCCCTCCGTCGGGGTGGTGGGACGCCTGCCCTTGACGAGTGCACGTCCTGCACGGAACCCACCCCCAGGCCTCGGCCTCCATGCTGCCTTGTGAGGGCCTCACCTGCAGAATGACCCAGTGCCCGTTCTCTGCTGCCACGTCCAGAGCATTCTCGGCCACCACCTCTTGTCCCTGCCCCAGGGACACATTATGGAGTTTCCCATTGTCTATGGTAAATCCCAATTTTTTTCCTAAAGAAAGGAAAAACAGGAAAGGCACAGGGATGAGTCAATGGCAGAGGTTCAGGTTCTGTGTCCACAGCCGGGAATCCACACACTTCCCCACCTTGTTTATCAGGGGAAATGCACAGTGCACAACATATTCAACCTCTCAGCACAGTTCAGGGGCATTCAGTATGCTCCTGTGTGCTGCAAGCCACATACCTGGGTCCAGATGGTCATCACCCCAGGGGCCCTCATGCCTAGAAAGAGCCAGTCCCCCTCCCCTCCCCCTCCCCTGGCAACCCTAATCTGCTTTCTTTCCCTGTGGATTGGCCTATCTTGGACATTTCACATAAATGGGATCACACTGAGGTTTTGGCACCTGGCTTCTTTTGCTGAGCCTAAGGTTGTCGAGGCTTGCCCCTGTCCTGGCGTGACTTTTCAGGGCAGCATAGTATTCCACTGCATGGATAACCCACTCATATTTAGCTTTCCATCAGTCGATGGGGGTTTTCTACCTCTTGGTAAAGTACTTGTCCAGATGTCGTTTTCAGGGGTTTGGCTGCATGCCCAGCAGTGGACTGGCTGAGTCACATGGTAGTGACATGTAGCTTACTGGGCAACCCTTTGACACAGCAGTGGCCACAGTGCTTTAGGCGCCCACCATGACGCCCAAGGGCTTCATCTGCCACGCCCCTGCCAACCCTCCTCATGGGCAAGCGGTGGGTCTTCCCTGATGACTGAGGACTTCACGGCCCTCTGCACTCACCCAGCGCTTCCACGTCTTTCAGGGGGTCCACCCCGGGGGACAGGATGAAGAAGATGGGAGTGGAGGGGCTGCTCTCCTCGTAGGACTTGGAGAACTCCACGCTCCGGCCTTCCACGAACTTGCTGCCCATCTTCTCCTCCACGAAGTTCCTGAGGGCGGCAGGCAGCGTCAGGCCCCGTGCCCCGGGCTGCGCTGTGGCCCCGCGGAGGGCCCTCTCTTGGACTTTCTCCAGCAGAGAGGCCTCTGGCGGGAAAGCAAAGCCCTCGGGCGCGTCTCCGCGGGGCGGAGGGTTTCCTCTGCCACCTGGGCTTCACGAGTTAGGGTGCCCTTTGCTTCTGGGGGCTCGGCAACCTGCTCTTCCCTGGGGTCCACCGCGGCGGGGTGTGAGAAGGAAGGACCGCGTGACGTGGACCATCGGACAGACCAGCGGGAAGGTGGCGAGGACATGGTGCCTCCTCGCCAAGCCCCGCTTCCCCTGCCCTGGGAGCCCAGGCCAGTCCAGGGCCCAGGTGGCCCTCTTGGGAAAATATGGTGCCGGCACTGAGCTGACCGCACTCGGATGGCTCTCCCCCCGTGGTCGGCAAGGCTGTAACGTCCAGCCCGCCGGGACCTTGCTTGCCGAGGCAGTTGGGGGCCTGGGTGCCCCAGGATCCGGGACGCGCCCATGGCCACCCAGCCGCTCCAGCTCCTCCTTCAGGACACCTGCGTCTGTTCCTCGTCCCCCGCGCTGCCCTTCGCTAGGTCCTGCAGTTTCCTGAACAACCTGACTACAGGAGGAGGGGGCTGTCCCCCAGGGCTGCCCGGTCCAGGCCTCAGGAATGGACTCAGGCCAGGGATGCTAAGATCTGGCCCAAGGGGCTCCCAGAGGGAACCGAGTTCTGCACCTGGGCGGGGCGGAGCAGGGTCACCTTTGCTGACCCCTTGGTCAGGCCAAACGGCCCTTCTGTGCCAGTGAACCCGCCTTGCGGATGCAGGCGGACCCTTGGAATCCCGCTGGCACTCAGACACGCCAAGCTGCCCCAGGCCAGGGACGCTCCTGCCCCTCAACGGGTCTTCCCAGGCCAGGGAGCGCAGGACCCCCTGCTCTGGCTGGCTGGCCGCACCCCTCCTGGCCCTTCCTCCTTGAGGAAGACGAAGCAGAACGCGGAGCCTCGAAGGACCAGAGAGGGGAGCAGGCGCTGCTCTGAAGGTGGGTTCCTTGAGGGACGCGGTGCCTCTTGGGAAATCGCCCCCCGTCCGGGCTGCTAGGAAAGTTGGGGGCCAGAGCCGACCATGGCGCCCACTCAGAGTGGCCTTGGGCTCTCCGCCCGTCCCTCCTGTAGCGAACAGCCCCTTGTCCTCAGAATCAGCGGTTCACTGGCACACTGGCCGGAGCCTAAGGGGCTGACATTGGCCGGGCGCAGTGGCCACACTTGTGAGCCTGGCCAGCCACGGGCGGAGGCAGGAGGATGGCAGGTTAGGGGCCAGCCTGGGCAGCCTAGCCAGACCCCGTCTCAACAAAAATGGAGAGGGCTGGGCTGTGGCCCCGCGGTGGGCAGCCCCGGGTTCACCCGCAGGACCCAACACACGAGCAAGAACCCCACTGAAGAAGCAGGTGAGGCGGCCGGCGCCCGCCCAGGCCCACAGCCTGCGCTCACTTGACGGCGTAGGTCATGCGGTCGGGCCGCATGCAGCGCACCATGCACAGCTTCTGCAGCGCCGTCTTGTTCTTCCACTCCTTGGGGAAGATCTCCTTCTCCGGGGTTTCCGACTCCACCAGCTTCTTCCACCGTTTGGCAGAGCCCTCGATGTCGCTGTCCAGGTTTTTGAACTCGTCCATCTCCGAGAGGGCCTGGGCAGAGCAGCGGTCCAGGTAACTGCCCGCCCACCCGGCCGGCACTGTCCCCTCGCCTTCCTTTGTTCACGGAGGAGAGGCCGTGGCCTCGGAGGAGCAGGGGCTCTGGGGAGGGGCGGCTGTCCCTCAGATCAGCCCCAAGCCTCCACAGGAGGAGTCCAGCTAGGGGCCCGAGCTCGCCACCCAGCCACGCGTGTTAGGGGAAGGGGCCTCTGCAGGTTCTGGAAATGGGCTGGTCCCCTCTGGGCACTATTTGAACTGAACCTTGAAACAAGGACTCGAGGGTCTCTGGCAGCGAGTCTGGATCCGAGGGGTACCCTCATCCTTGCACTTTGGGGGCCTGGGGACGGGTCCCCACCCTGGAAGGCCGGGCCGGCTCTGGCCAGCTGTGTGGGCGCCTCTGCCGGCTGTGTGCTGTCTGCAAGGACTTAGTGGCTGCCACACCCCAACACCCGCTGGGGACCGCGGCTGCCCCACGCTCTCCCTCCTCCCTCTGGCCCGGCACACAGCTCAGGCTCTGGAGACCAACCTTGATCCCGCCCCAGCCCTGGTGCTGCAGGAAGTCCACAGGCGAGACCACGCCGGCCTTGAAAGGGAACCGCAGCAGGAAGTCCAGCTCCACGGGGTTCAACTCCTTCTTCATGGACAGGACCTGCGGGCACAGGGTCAGCCTGAGAGGGGCAGCAGCGCACTGGGCACTGCACCTGGCCGGGACGCTCATTCAGCCCTCACCATCTTGGCCCTCGGGTCGTGGTGGAACCCGGCGCACAGGTCATCTTGTAGACATTCCCAGTGTGGCACAGCCGAGGCCACAGGCTAGTTCCAGAACCTTCCTGGCCTGCAGAGGAAGCCCTCCCCTCCCGGCCCCAGAGCACCATCCACTCTCTCTGGATCCACCTCCGGACGCCTGGCCTGAGTGGGATGTGTCTCAGCGGCCCTTTGCCTGGCTGCTCTCCTTGGCATGTGTGTGAGGTTAGTTCCTGTCCCGGTCCTGCCCGAACCTCGTTCCCATACGTGGTGCTGGCATCCGACCCGGCCTGGTGTGTGCTCGGCGAGTGAGGCGCCACCACCACAGCCCGCCCGGCGTCACTGCCTTTGCTCAGCCAGCAGCACCGCGCTGTCCGGGGCTCACTCCGCTCCTGCGCTGCGGAGCTGTGGACGTGTGGTGGTTGGCGGCTGGGAGTCACTTCTCGGCTCTGTGACCAGCGTGGCCCCGAGTTTACGAGTGTCTGTCTGGACACCGATTTCCAATCCTCCGGCTGCCTGCCCGGGAGGAAGCTGCCCCCTTGAACCTGTGCACGCCAGCTCTGGGCCTCCAGCAGGCCGGGCAGCATGGCAGCCTGTCTCAGCTCAGGGCTGGGGTCACAGTCACTGCTGAGTCCTCGGTCAGGTGTCCAAAGGGCCCCTCTTCCTCCCCAAGTCAGACTCTTCCTTGGGGTTAAACGAAAGGTCCCTGGAGGCTGAATGGAAGGCTTCCCAGCCTGGAAGGTCAGGGGGCACCGAGGAGCCTCTTCCCGGGGACGGCCCAGTCCGAGAAGCTCAGGAAACCTGGGGCTCGGGGACAGACGGAAGAGAGGCCTGTTGGGTCCAACTTGGAGTTTGGATTGAAAGCGGTTTACGCTGACACCTCCGCTCTCTGTGAAACTGCATCCGAGAGGGGCCCTGCGGTGGCCAGAGGTCCCTGCGCAGCACAGGCCGGGAACTGGATCCCAGGACAACAGCGTCGGGAGCTGGGGCCTGACGGGAGGCGAAGGGGCCAGGAGGGCAGAGTGAAGGGCCACCTGTGCTGCGCGAGCGCCTTCCTTGTAAAAGGGGCAGTTCAGGCCCTTTGCTCTCCAGCATGGCAGGAAGGCCTGGCCAGGTGCAGCCCCAGAGCCCCAAGAAACACGTCGCTGCTGCTCCAGGCGTTCTCTAGGGCAGCACAGGCCACCAGGACTTCCTCATTTTCAGTCTGACTTTCCCTGTGATGCCAACCTAGTCTTAGATTCCTGGCTCAAGTGATCCTCCTGCCTGGGCCTCCCAAGCGTCTGGGCCAACAGGCATATGACACCACGCCCAGCTAAGACAGGCTGTTTAACCAATATTTTAAAAAATATTTAAAAGCATTTCAGCAGGACTGTGCATGCAGGAATACAGACGTTCCTCCTTATAAATGGTACACTTAACTTATTCAGAGATATTGTCCAGTACCTACAGAGGGCAGAGCACCAGGTGGGGCCATTTACTCAGCACTGCTGAACTGTAATGAAATGACGTTTCTGTGTAAAATCATCTTGTATCGACTTTCCCTTCCGCATCTCCCGTTAGAACACCTGGCCTACTTCCTTAATGCCGACGAATTAAAGTCCCGTGTGTTTTCCGCCAGGCATTGCAAACTTGATGATCACCTGGGATCTTGTAAAAATGCAGATTTGGACTCACGGGACCTGAACGGGGCCCCAGGGATCTGCATTTCCAACAAGTTCCTGGGAGATGCTGGTACGGTTTGGATCTGAGGAGTCCCCCCAAGCTCCTGCTCATGCAGGAGCCTTGAAGGTGAGATGTTGGACCGTGAGGACTGTGGTCTGCTCAGTCCACCCTAGCTGGAATGGAGTGACCGGTGAGGCGTGGCTGGGGGGCGGGTCACTGGGCTCATGCCCAGGAAGGGTGCATCATCCCTCGGCCCCTCCTCTTCCCCTCTGCTTCCTGGCTGCCAGGAATAGAGCTTGCTCCTCCACCACGCCCTTCCTCACAACGTTCTGCCTCACTTTGGACTCAGAGCAATGGACTCGGCTGACCATAGACTGAGTCTTCTGGAACCAACCATGAGCCAAAGCTAACTTTCCCTCCCTTTTTTTTTTTTTTTTTTTTTGGTGCCATGGATTGAACCACATCCCCAGCCGCTTTTAATTTTATTTAGAGATAGGGTCTTGCTAAGTTGCTTACAGCTTTGCTAAGTTGCTGAGGCTGACCTTGAACTTGCAATCCTCCTGCCTCAGCCTCCCAAGCTGCTGGGATTACAGGTGTGCACCACTGTGCCTGGCCCCTAAATTATTCTTGGCAGGTGTTTTGGTCACAGTGACATGGAGCTGGCTCACCCGGTGCCTACCCTGCTGGTCCATGGACCACACCGAGCAGCAAGCCTGGGTTACCTGAAATGTCACTTGTGCCAGAAAGATGAGCTTGTCTCGCTCGAAGAGTCCCCGGGCGGTGTACATGAAGACGGAGTAGGTGATCTCGTCCGTCAGGTTGATCACGCGCTGCCTCACCTCGTCGGCCGGGGTGGTCCTCTGGATCGCCTTCTCGAACACCACGTTGAAGGCCTGGGGAAGCCACGGAGCCTCGCGGAGCTGGACTTTGGCCATTCCCACCCCAATGGTGGCCTCCAGCTTGCTCTGATTGGGGCCCAGGGACAAGCAGGGTGGGGACCGCACAGACCTCCCTGCCTGTGGTGCGGGCCTTGGACTGGGCGGCCTGGCTCCCCTCCGTCCCCACGAGCAGCCTGACTGGCCTGCCCGAGGTGGCGCACTGCCCTTGCGGCCGGTGCACGCCTGGCCCGCCCTGCGCCCTGCTGGAGCCCGGGTGCAGCCAACCTTGAGAGAGAACTGGTAGATGGGGTTGATCTTGTTGAGGTCGTTCAGGATGAAGTAGAGCAGGGACGCCCGCTCGGCCGCCGGGCGGTAGTTCTCTCTCGCCTCGTTGATTTTGGCTTCTGTGATCTTCGCCTCTTGTACCTCAACATGAACAGGAGGGGCCTGGAGGAGACCCGCAGGTGGACAGCCACAAGCCACAGCAGGGGCTCCACCTCTCCCAAAGCCCTCGCTCCCTGGAAGCCACTGGGACCCTCAGCTGGGTGCCGGGCAGGACGGGTCTTCCCCAGACCTTGGGTGCTCTCCCCACACCTCCCGGGGGCCAGCAGGGCAGCAGGCGGGAGGAGCCCCCTACCTTCTCCTCGATCTCGCTTGCTGTGTGTTTGGTGGTCTCCAGGTTCTCCACCAAGGCCGTGTCTCCCAGAAAGTTCCCCGATGCAGCCGACAGCCGGGCCAGGAGCGAGTCTTCCAGCTCCTTCAGAACAATCTTGAACTCATTCTGAGATTTGGTGAGGTTGGCCTGCAGGAGTGGCAGAGACCAGGCACCAAACCCATTAGGGCCTAGCCTCACCCCTGCTGGGCCCAGCAACTGCCTCTGCCTGGCCAAGGTCACTGCCCAGCCAGAGGAATGGGGCCAGGCCTGCAGGGAAGCTGATGGAAGTGGGGTCCCCAGAACTGTGGTCCCCAGAACTGTGGAGGACTGAGGCTTCCTGTCGTGGAGACCATGGAGAAGAACAGGGAGGTGGGGACCGGACTGCCCTGAGCCACGCGTGGCTGACACAGAGCTGGGAAGTGACCATGCTGTCAGGCAGCCCTGAGCCTCAGATCCCTCCCCGGACAGCTGTGCCTCCTGCTCCTCAGGGAGGCCGTCCACTGATCTAGAACTGAACTTAGGGGCCAAAGGAAGAGACGCCGGGGAAGGACGGACCCTACTGGATGAGAAGACGTAGTTCAGGATCTTCAGGCAGCTTTGAGAGAAGCAATGAGACCCTCGCGGCCACAGTGACCTCTGCTCGAAGCCCTGGGCTCCTGGCCCGTCTCCGTGCCGCTGCGGTGTGACCAGCCGTTGGGGCTCTCACCTTCAACTGCTCGAGATCTGGGCGCTCTTTGGCCACCACAGCGGCCAAGAGCTGGTCCTCAAGTCCGTCCCTGGTGACCAGGAAGTTGATGAGGGTGCACTGGGCCTGCATCTCGGGCTTGTAGTGTGGGTTGAAGTACTTGGTGTGCAGGATCAGGCGGAATTTGGGGTGATACTCCACCTCCTTGTCACCGATCTTGATGTACCTGGTGGATCGGGAGGCAAGGCTCAACCCGGGACCAGGCCCAGCTCGGTCCACCTTTCACACCAGCCTGGAGGTGTCCCCAGGTCAGCTGCCACCAGGAGCCTTCCCTTCAGTTGCTGGAAAAGCTCTATAGCTCCCCTTGGCCTGGGATGGGCCTTCCGGACGCATCTGTCCTTGCTCAGGGGTGTTTGTGTGACCCGGGCTGCACTCGGGGTGATCTGCAGCCTCGATGGGAACACTGCCAGGCCCAGTTCAGAACACCAGTGCACCGGCCAGCCCCTGACGCAGTGGGCAGCTGATCCACAGTGGGCGGCGTCTCTCTGGCCCCTGGCTCTGCTCTTTCCTCTTCTGGTGGAGCTCACCTTGGCTCCCTGCCTACCTGCGTCACAGCAGGCCCTTCTCAGTGCCTTTGACGTGACCATGCTGACCTGCCCCCCACGCCAAAACGCCGCGTCCGCCAGCCCTGACGGCGGCACGCTGGAAACCGAGTTGTTTTTAATTTTTTTTTCAGACATGACTTTCCTATGATCATATATGAACACACGATGAGTGAGACTCCACCTGTGTACAGCCACAAGAATGGGAAGTCATACTCCACGTATGTGCGATATGCCAAATGCCTCTACTGTCATGTGTGACTAAGATGTTCTTGATATTATAAAAGTCATGCAAGCTCCAGGCATCAGGCAGCGAGTGGGTACAGTGAACCCAAGAGAGCCACAGAGCGGGACCTCACGTGGCCATAAAGAGGAATGGGGTCCCCATACGTGTGACAACACAGAAGAACTTGAAAACACAACGCTGAGCAAAAAGAGCCAGAGTCAAAAAGGACCCTGCCTGGCTCCAGTGCCAGGAAGTGTCCCCAAGGGCAACTCCAGAGACAGGAGGTAGATCAGTGGTCGCTCAGGGCTGGGGGGTGGCCTGGAGAGTGAGGATCAATGGCCACGGTGCCTCCTGCAGGGCCGCAGTGCAGTGGAGGAGATGGGTGCGGTCTGCACACCGCGCCGCCTGCTTTACTAGGGCGATTTCTCCAGAGTTCCTGAAGGAGGCAGACTCTCAAAGTTTGCAAAATGCACGTGGAAAGAGGGAAGAAAATGTCACTGTCAACCAGGGGCTGCCACCTGCAGGTAGTCACGAGCACCGGGCGTGTGGACAGTCCTCGCTGGCTGGGCTCCTCTTCCAACCTCCCCAGGCACTGGGGCTTCCTTCACGCCCGGCAGCGTCTCGTTCAAGCCCCTGCTTGTCCCAGTGCAATGCGTGCCCGCCTCCGCGCCTCCGCGCCCCAGCGCCAAGGCCTCCCAAGGTTTCCCCGGCCAATTCTCAGGGCTCCACGCAACTTACTTGCCCTTTTTAATTGTGTTCCTGCCCAGTAAAGGGTCCAGCACAGGGTCCACGGTTTCGCCAATGTTCTCAATGAGCAAGGTGTCCCCTTCCGAAATGGCCTGCTCAATGATGTCCAGGTAGCTGTGGGCACAGCACGGAGGCCAGTCAATGGCAGAGGGCCGCGTGAGGGAGCAGCTGCAGGCCCTGAGAGGCGGCCCCAGGGAGGGTGTCTGGGTGGCGGCCGAGGGCCAGCAGCTGCCTCCCCCAGCAACCCATCCTCCCCTGAAAGGAGTGGAGGCCAGGGGGCTGCCTTTGGCAGCAGGGCAAATGCTGCCACGTCTCTGCCCTCTGTGCTGAGCCCGCCAGGAAAGCGGGCAGGGTGGCCATCATCACCCGATAGTCACAGCCACTGAGTCTCATCCAGGATGAGAAATGGCCAGCCTGACACCTCCTCCCTGCTGGGCAGCGGGCAAGGAAAGGGCCCCTAGTTCTTTGGTGCTGGTGCTGTTCCCCAGAACTGGACACCCAGGCCTGGGCGCCTGCACTCGCCAAGGTCCACCTGTCCACCTGACAGACACGCCATGCCTGAGATGCATCCGCACGCGCAGGGCTCAGCCAGCCCACGCCACCCCGCCCGCTCTCTGGCACCTCTTCTGTCCCAGGCGGATGGCTTTCAGAGCACTCCCATATTTGTTTTTGATCCACTTGATCCCCTGAAGCTGGGCGTCCACAATCAGGGGCCAGCGCTCCGTGTTGCACAGGATGGTGGCGTTCTCAGTGGACATGCGGTCGCTGGGAAGGCCCTGGTTGTTCCAAGAGGCCACATCCGCGTCATCCGTCAGCAGACTCAAGGGATCCAGGCCTTCCGTGATGGGGATGGGGATCTGCCGAGGAAGGCACTCTCTTAGGAGGGGTGTGACCTCGTTACTCCTGGGAAGCGGCGTTCCGAGTGACCAGCTGGAGAAGACGGCCTGGCACCGCTCTGAAGGAGCAGCGTGGCAGCACGGCCACTAGCGACGTCAGCCCGAGCAAGATGGGGCCCCTCTGGACCCTGAAGGGGCTGAGCCGCAGGGGGAAGCGGGGTGCAGTGTGGCTGCGTCTGCCCAGGGCCTCCCCTGATTCCCTGAGTCACAACATGACTGTACTCACCTTCAGGCTATTTACATAAGGGATCCAGAATTTTTCCATCAGTTCATTTCGGTATTTCTTGGTGAAGTAGCCCACATAGGAGACAAAGGCCGAGATCAGCAGGACGTCCCCACACAGGGTGACCCCCTGGCTTTTGAAGTTCTCCACGGATTCAGCCCAGCGGACGTTTTCCGACGCTAATCCGCCTACCAGCCTAGAAGGGGCCGTGAGAACAGGGGTGCCTGAGCTGGAGGACAGGACGGCCTGCGGCCTTCACACCCTGACTTGACTCGGGGCTCAACAGTGAAATGCTTTGGGGAAGACCCGGGTCGCTCTCTCCCTCCCGGGGCCACCGTGCCCTGGCTTGTCTGTGCTGGTGCCACCGACCGTTTCACCCACTCTTGGCTCGTGGATGGTGAAGTCTGGGCAGGGACCCTGGTGGCCGCAGGACCACATGGCATCCAGAGGGCACCCAGCCCTGCAAGAGTGGAGACTCCAGCACATGCATCACGCTTCGCAGCCAGCAGTTTGGGGACTGTCCCTGAGCCCAGATGGCACCTGTGACCCTGAAGCTTTGGCATATTTGTCCAAAGTCCAGGTTGCCTGGTTCAGCAGACTGAGGTCTGTGGGTGTGACCCGCGCAGCCCTCACTTCCCGTGACCCGTGGAGAGGTCAAGTCCTGCAGACCACAGAGCGGGAGTGTCTGCACCACCTGGGGGCTCTCCCTGGGCTCCCAGGCCACACTGACCCTGATCGGTCACTGGCCGCTAGGGAGAAAAAAATAACAAGCCTGACTCTAGAACTGACCACCAAGGTGCCCGAGCTCACACTGCCCACCATGGCCGCTGGAGCCCTGTGGCAAGAGTGAGGCAGGCGGGGTGCCCCACAGGGATGAGCTGGGGCAGAAGCCCCAGGGGCTGGGGCTCAGGGGAGACTGGGCATGGAGCGCGTGGTGGAAGCTCTGGGCAGCGAGTGTTGAGCGACGTGGTACAGTGAGCCTCATGGGTCTCTTGGTGCTTTCCTGATAGGGCTGCCGGGGCGCGGACCTGACTGAGCTGACCACCTGATTCCCAGTGGACGGTTCTACCCTGGAGCCCAAGCCCTGAAGCTGGCTGGTCAGTGGCCCGGAAGCCTGGGCCCAGACCACCTCCTGGGAGAGGGACCTATGAGAGAGCCCGCCAGCCCCACCCGGCCAGGCTCCACATCTGCGGACATAATCAACCTCAGACGGAAAATATTTGGGAAAAAAAATTGTGTCTGCACTCAACGCGTGCAGACGTTTCTCTTGTCATTATTCCCTAAACGTACAGCACAGCACGCGCCCAGCGTCGATGCAGCTTTGGGCCTCCTAGAAGGGCTGAAGCCGTGGGAGTGTGTGCCGAGGGCTGTGCGAACCATACCATTCACAGAGACCCCAGCGGCTGCAGGCTTTGGCGTCCATGGGGAGAACCACGGACCAGTCCCCCGAGGACAGCGAGGGAGCGTACTGCCCCAGAGCGAGCCCCTGGACACAGAGTTCCAGGCAGCTCTGGGCCACCCAGCTGTGCTGCAAAGTCCAGTTTCCTCAAGGTGGCTGAGTGCAGGGGCCGTGGGCAGGGGCCTCGGCCAAGGTTTAGAAATGGAAACTGCAACGTTTCCTCCCTCCAGACCCTCTCTGCGGGCTTGTCCCTTCCAAGGAGGCCCAAGAGACAGGAGGGGTGTCCCTGAAGAGGAGCCAGCTACCTGTTCGCCAGGGAGATCACTCTATTGGTGGCATCAGCCTCCTGTTGACACTTGATTTTCTCCGCAGTTGCTTTTTCAAATGCTGAGGTTAAGTTGCTCAAGTTGGCATTGAGTTCCTGGGAAGATGAAGGGGCAGCTCCTGGAATGTCAGGGCCAGGCCCACCAGGGCGCGGGCGGACGGGAGCCCCCGGCCCCCAGAAGGAAAGGTGGCAGGTGCCACGCAGCCCTGGCCGCACGGGTGCTGACCGCGATCTTGTTTTTGATCCGGGACAGCTTCTCCTGCGCCTCGGCCAGCTCGGCGTTGGCCTCCTCCAGGGCCTGCCTCTTGGGCGCCACGTCGCAGTAGACCTCGTAGAAGCGGACGATGTTGATGCACCAGGAGCACAGGCCCGCGGCCGCCGTGGACTTGGAGCGGATGAACTCGGGGTCGAAGGTGGGGTTGCCTTGGTAGGGCCTGGGGAGCGGCGGACACAGGCAGGGTTACCGCCAAGCCCCATTCCCGCCTCCCCTTGTTTGGTCCTATCTTCTAGGTGGAAGGGAACAGGAGTGTCTGGGGCGTCACAGAGCAGGTCTTCAGGGTGCAGGCTGGGGGTGGAGGGTTTGCCCGGCAAGCCCAAGGCTGGGGCAATCCCCAGCACCACAAGGATAAATAAATGCATTAACTAATTAAAAACCACACACACGAAACATCGAGGGCAGCCACACCCATGGTGGGCCTGCGTGCTCACCTCATGTTTTTTCTTTTTTTGGGGTACTGGAGATTCAATTCAGGGGCACTGGGGATTGAATCTAACCACTGAGCCACATCCCCAGCCCTTTTTGTTTTTTGTTTTGAGACAGGTCGTACTGAGTTGCTTAGGGGCTCACTAAGTTGCTAAGGCTGGCCTTGAACCTGTGATCCTCCTGCCCCAGCCTCGCAAGCTGCTGGATTACAGCCGTTTTTCTTTCTTACGCTTCACACTCTTCCAGACTGAGCCAAGGGTTTCAGCAGTCAACCCCATCCCTTGCAAGTGGGGGCTGGGAGACATGGGGCCCCTGGGGTCATGGTTGTGGCCCTTTTTCAGGTAGCCTCTGGAATTGAATGGCCAGGGGATGGCTGGACAAGGAAGCATGGGCTGGGGGCTGGGGTGGGAAACTGGCCTGAGTGTCCACAAAATGGGGTGCCTCGTGAGCCCACCGACTGAAATTATGGGTTTAAAGTGGGGTCCTGGGGCTAGGCTGTAGCTCTGTGTGGAGCACTTGCCTAGCCTGTGTGAGGCACTGGGTTCGATTCTCAGCACCGTGTACAAATACACAAATAAAACAAAGGCACCGTGTCCATCTACAGCTAAACATATTAAAAATGATAAATAAAGTGGGATCCCAGGTCCCAGGGCCACCTGAGGGAGACCACTGAGAGCCTGTGGGGCCTCCCTCCAGACGTGGCCTCCATAGCAGGCCAGTGGAAAGCAAGGGAGACAGGATGCAGCCCCCTGAAGGGAAACATGCATGTGCACACTTGGCGTGTGTGCACACACACGTGATCAGCTGCTCCTGCAGGGACAGGCCTCTGTGGGGCCTGGCAGCCTGTCCCAGGGTTAGTCCTGGGCCCCAGGGTTCCTGCTGAGAGCTCATCAGCCATATGCTTTGGCCCCAGGTGCTGAATGGGGAGGGGGCTGCTTTCCATCTGCCCCAGCTTCCTTCAGGAGAGGGAGTCAGGGTGGTAGGGATCCTAAGGAGCCTGGGTCATGCTTTGCTCCAACACCCCTAACCCTCAGGGGTGGCCCAGAGTCTGGATTCTCCCTGCTCAGCTCAGCCCAAGACCCTACCCCCAGGAAAGCACATGCCTTAGGGGCTGGTCTGTTCCCTAGGGCACTGGTCTCCCAGCAGTGGTCTCCCAGGGGCTGGTCTCCCTCCCAGGAGCTGGTCTGTCCTCCAGGGGCTGGTCTCCCTCCCAGGAGCTGGTCTCCCTCCCAGGAGCTGGTCTATCATCCAGGGGCTGGTCTCCCTCCCAGGGGCTGGTCTGTCCTCCAGGGGCTGGTCTCCCTCCCAGGGGCTGGTCTCCCTCCCAGGAGCTGGTCTGTCCTCCAGGGGCTGGTCTCCCTCCCAGGAGCTGGTCTGTCCTCCAGGGGCTGGTCTCCCTCCCAGGGGCTGGTCTATCCTCCAGGAGCTGGTCTATCCTTCAGAGGCTGGTCTATCCTCCAGGAGCTGGTCTATCCTCCAGGGGCTGGTCTCCCTCCAGGGACTGGTCTGTCCTCCAGGGGCTGGTCTCTCTCCAGGGGCTGGTCTGTCCTCCAGGGACTGGTCTCCCTCCCAGGAGCTGGTCTCCCTCCCAGGGGCTGGTCTATCCTCCAGGGACTGGTCTCCCTCCCAGGGGCTGGTCTGTCCTCCAGGGGCTGGTCTCTCTCCAGGGGCTGGTCTGTCCTCCAGGGGCTGGTCTCTCTCCAGGGGCTGGTCTGTCCTCCAGGGGCTGGTCTCTCTCCAGGGGCTGGTCTGTCCTCCAGGGGCTGGTCTCCCTCCCAGGGGCTGGTCTATCCTCCAGGGGTTGGTCTCTAGCAGGGAAGACCGCAGGCCACACAGGTGTCCCTACATGAGGGAGAGCGGCAGGGAGGGAGCCAGGACTCACTTAAAGGCCTTCAGGCAGGCCTCGGGAATGTGCTCCTTGTCAAACTTCTTGAGGGAGTCCAGGAATGTGTCCACTTTGCCCATCATGATCTTTGCAGCCTTCCAACTCTTGTCCTTGGGGATCTTGCCTCCAGGTGCAGTCAGAATCATGACTGCGGCCGTGACGTTGACCACGGCATCCGGTGGGGACCCGAAGGACTTCAGCTCTGTCAGGTTGTTCTGCGGAGGACAGAGGCAGCATGAGCATGGCCACCTAACCCCAGGCACAGGTGTCTCCTGCTGCCCGGGCCCTTTCTTTCCACCCCTTCTGCTACCTTGTTCAGAGTGTCCAGGGCCTCCTGTGCGGCCAGCAGGGCTGGCTCTGCCTTCGCCAGGTCCGTCTCACAGGCCTTCTGTTTCTCAGTGACATTCTAGGAGAGATCGGTGCAGGCCCTACAGCGTCTGCTCCTGCGGGGAACCAACCCCTCCCAGCTCTGGGGCCCAGTCAGAGCCTCCACTCTGAGCCTGTAGTTCTTCTCTTCTAGGAAAGCAGAGCCTCCTCGTTCATGCCGGAGTTTGTTCTGCACCCACTCTCTGAGCCTTCAGAAGCCCAGCAGAGACCAGAGGAGCTCAGAGGGAACAGGCCCTGAGGTCTGGGTCCCCCCTAGATCCTAAGTAGGCCACCTGCTAGTTTGAGACCTGGCCACCCGAAGCCTCAGACTCCCCTCTGCCTAATAGGCTTGTGGTTGTGCCTGTTAATGAGAAAGGGGTGGAGTTCTGGCTGCGCTGCCTGAGTCTCCTCCCCACCAGGGAAATAGCCCGTCCTCCAGCTGGACCTGCTGCGTGAGCCCTCCGCCATCTGGAGGGCGTGGGCAGCTGCTGGAAGACTAACGAAGCCAGCACACAGGCCTGGCCCCAGTGACACGAAGGGACGTGGGGAGGGCCAGGAGCCCCAGCACAGGACCCCTGGGCCACGAGTGGGTCTCTGCTGGAGACACTCCCTAGCCAGAGAGTGGCCACCGGGTCAGGGACGCCTCAGCCTCCGGGGGTCTTTTCCAAATCTCAATGGAGCAGCAAGTCTGAGCACCAGGGCTCCGGTGGTGTCTTCTGCATCTTGTCCAAGAGCAGAGCGGACACCATCTGCAGAGTGGGCTGGGGCCAGTGACCTCCATCTCTCACGAGCAGCCAGCAGCGCCACTGTGGGGGCCTGGACCTGCCTTCCAGGCTCTCGGCTGCGGGGCAGGCCTGTCTCTAAGGAAGGTCCCCGGGTCTGCGGGGTGGGAGCTCCTTCCCTGGCCAGCTCAACGCTGCCCTGCTTGCCCACCTTGTTGATGACCTCCACCTTGACCTCCTCCTCGTCGGCAATGGCTTTCTCTTTGCTGACCTTCTCGGTCTCCACGCCCACCACCTGGATCAGCTTGTCTGCGTTCTCGTTCTTCAGCTTGAGCTCAGCCTCCTGAATTGCCAGCGTGGCTTTTAAGTCATCCACCTGGGGAGAAGAGACCGGGGACCAGCAAGCTGGGGCTGCGGCCCCGCAGGCTGCCCTGCACAGTGGGCATGGCGCGGCAGGGGTGTGGGTGGCTTCCACCTCCCCGGGCGTCCCTGGAAGTCTGTCAGGTCTCCAAGGAAAGGAGGCCTGCTCCAGTTACACACTCCTGCTTCTCCAGGGCGCAATCAAGGTGACCAGTAAAAACGTCACCTCAGTCAAGGCATTGGGGCTGTGGCGGGGAGGGGCCCCAGGTGCCTTTCCACCGGCTGGGCTGGCCTTGAGGTCCAGCCCCGGGGCTCAGTGCAGCATGGCCGCCATGCCGGGCGCCCACCCTAAACCCTGCAGTGCGAGGACTTCTCCAGTCTGCGCTTCCTGCTGGATCACAAGTCCTGCCTCTGGGCCAGGTGAAGCGTCTCTCTGAGGCAGAAGTCGCGCTCATCTTCCTTCATGCAGGGCTCAGCCCGCGTGTGACGGTCCCTGGGGTGGCCCATGGCAAGCCAGGTCCCCTCCAGGGCTGCGGGCGGCCTACCTGGGAGGCCGTGCTCTGCAGCTTCATCAGGCCGTTCTCCAGCCGCTCGATTTTGGCCACAAGCTCCATCCGCTTCCTGGCCAGCAGGTTCTGGTAGAGCTTGATCTGCTCCAGGAAGGTCTTGGGCGTGGTGTAGTTGTAGCGCCTCTCGATCGCCAGGTAGACCTTGGACATCTCGTTGACGGTGGTGTGCACGTAGGACATGAAGAGGCTGATGGAGGTCTTCACCTCCCGCTGCGGGAGCAGCAGATGGCTGGCACCCTGGGCCCCGCACCCTGCCCCCGCTCCTGCAGGGGTCCCCAGCCTCGCTCCGAAGGCCCGGGGAAGAGGGACATGCTGGCCATGGCGGATCAGCAAGGCCGCACTTCCTGGACTCAGCCAAGGCTCCTCTCAGCCCTTAGAGTTGCAAGAGGTTCAGGGGAGCGAGACTCTCACCCAGGGCTACGGTGGGTGCTTGGTGACATCGCTCCACAGAGGGTTTAGCCCTGCCCTACAAGTGGCCCCAGCGAGACTCCTTTTAACTCTGGTCAGTTGGAAAGTGAGCTCCTCCCGCCTGGCTCCCTCAGCCCCAGCGAGGTGCCCGGGGTGCTAGCGGCCACTCCTTGCTCCTACGGGCCCACCCTGCCTCACCGAAATGCCCTCGGTTTCCTCCAAGAAGCGAGCGCTGACGGACACCAGTGCATCTTCCGGCCACTCGTGGAACCAGTCGATGGCCGTGCAGTTGACCACGGCAGGGAATTTCCTTGCTCGGACTCGCAGGACGGAGCCCACCGGGGAGAAGCACAGGATCACCTAGACGTGGGACACAGGCGGCGGCTCACGGGACGGCAGTGCCCAGGCCCCTGTGGGAAGCGCAGAGGTCAGCAGTCACGCTGGCCCTGGGCCTGGGAGCACATGCCTGGCTCTGGTTTGAATGGTGGCTGTGTGCCCGCCAGCAGCGTGAGGGTGTGGGGCAGCCTGACTGCCCCTGAGCGCCGCCTCCTTCTGAAAGAAAGGCTGGACCTGGGAGGGGCGGGAATGGCCTCCACACTGAGCGGGTCAGGCCATGGACAGGGAGGGCCCAGTCCTTGCCGGGTTCAGCTGGACATTCAGAGCCTCCTGCAGGCCTCCAAGAACGGTGGCCCATTAGACAAGAAGGGGACTCCTGGGACCCCCGGGGGCAGATGCCACCCTCCTCCTCTGGTCCCTTCTCTCAGGGTGCAGTGGTTGGCTCTCTGGACGTGGCCAAGGCACAGAGCTGGTTAAATGCTCCTCTGACTCCCCTGCTCTCCCGTGAGGTGTGAAGTGCTCGTGGCCCTGGGACCGAAGGACCCCGCTGAAGAAGCCAGGAGCCTGCAGCGCCCTCAGGGACGCCGGCCCCACAGCAGCCTCCACTGAGGGGACTGGATGAGACAGAGAGGCAGCTGGAGAGCCCTGGCTTTACTGTATCGAGCAGGGGAGGAATGGCCAGCAGCAGGCGGCCAGCAGGCTGAGGGTAGACCCTCCCCAGGGCAGCCACCCTGGGCTCAAGGCGGAGGAGCAAAGCACCCTCGAGGTCTTCTCGGTCTACCCAGGGGTTTGCCCCTTCCCACGGCAGCGTCGAACGCCACGCTGCATGGACGTGATCCCACCACCGAGGGATCCCCGCCAGCCCCCGGGAAATAGGTCTCCAGGCTGCAGTTCTTCAGGCCGTTCCCTCCCGGCCACCCTGCACCTGCCTAACGGTCCCTCGCCCTGACTGCGGAGGGAGGACCCGTCCCTGGAGGGGCAGGGAGCCATGGGTCCTGCCCGAGGCCGGGTCCCACCTTGAGCTGCTTGCGAACTTTCTCGATGAAGAACTTCCAGCACGCCTCCCGCGTGTCGGTCATGCCCAGGGACTTCACCTGCGGCCGCATGGAGGAGATGATGTTTTCCACGTCGTCGTCCGCGAACAGCCCGGGGATCTCCCCGGAGGCCAGCAGGTCGTTGATCAGCACCAGGAACTGCTCTTCAGCCACCTGGGAGTCCGTCATCAGGAACACGGAGGGCACGTTCTTCACAGCTGCTTTGATGTACTGGGCAGCCAGGTCCATCTGGCCGGAAGGGGACACGTTGAGAGACTTGGCCGGCTGGGCCACCCAGAGCCAGAGGCTGGGAACTCGATGGCCTGGGAAGGTGCGGGGCCTGGAGGGACACCTGAGAGGAGCACCACCAGCGGCTGGGACGGCCCGGGTGTCCGTTGATGGGCGGACGGACACACACTGCATGGTCCTTGGTGAGGAAGGACGTTCTGAGACCTGCGACAGCACAGGTGAACTCTGGGGACGTCACTAAGAGACGTAAGAGCCACCAAAGGACAGAGGCCGCATGGCCCCACACAGAGATGGAAAGCGGAGGCATGGCCAGGGGCGGCGGGGAGGGGCCGCTGCTTAACAGGGACAGGGTTCCGTTCACCGTCAGAGGGTCCTGGGGTGGGCACGGGTGAGAACCAGCCCTGTGAAGCCACTGAGGCCACTGTGCTGCACTGAAGCTGGCTGCAAGGTGAATCTCTGTCACCACAGGTTACCACGCGCGCAAAGGCAAGAGCCCAGCGGCGCCTCGGGTGGACTCCCTGGAGGAGGCCCCCGGCAAACACACGCAGGCCTGGACCGGGAGACCAACCCTGCAGCGCCGTGACTGGCCCTGAGGGGGCCCCACGCGGCCTGACTCCGTCCAGGGCCCGGCAGGTACAAAGAGGTCGCAACGACTTTAATTCCAGAAGTCTCAGCGCAGAGCAAGCACAACCAAGAGCAGTTTGCAGGGTTTGAATCGCCTGCCATTTTGGAAAACAATTTGCCAATTTCCCTGTGTGTACACACCAAGAAACGTCTGCCAGGATGATCCAGGGCTTTAGTGACTTGTTTACCTGTGGTATCCGATTAATTAATTAATCACTTTTGCTCCTGGGAATTGAACCCAGTGTGCACCACTCCTGAGCTACACCCCCAGGACTTTTTTTATTTTTTGAAACAGGGCCTCACTAAGTTGCCCAGGTTGACCTTGAACTTGCAACCCTCCGGCCTCAGCCTCCTGACAGCTGGGATTACAGGTGTGTCACTGCCCCCCACTTCAATTTATCTTTGATAAGACCCACGGGCCTCCGTCGTGTTAAAAACGCCCCCACGGGCACCCCGAGTTCCTGGTCCTCTCCCGTGGAAGTGAGCCCAAGTCCCTGAAGTCTGCTCAGAGCAACACCGAGGCTCCTCCTGTGGAGCAGCTGACTGGGGCCCACCTGAGGTCAAAAGCAAGCCTTGAGTTCCATGCCTTTTGACACGCTAAAAAATGAAAAGGCCGGAGCCGCCAGAGGGCAGAGGGCAGAGGGCACGGAAGCCGGAGGGTGGAGTCGGGGTCCACCCGGCCTCACCTCCTGCAGTCCCCACGGGGGCTTCCGTGCGCAGACCCTGCGCCCGAGCGTGCCCTCTGGCTGTGCTCCCACCAGTGCCAGGCAGGCCACCCAGCCAGCGCCTGCCAGGGGCAGAGTGCGCGGGGCCCTAGGGGACCCACAGAGGCAGCCCTGGCGCGAGGCAGGGAGACCTGAGTGCAGCGTTCTCGGTCTGGAGTCCCGGTCTCCTCCAGCACCCCAGTGGCCTGCTCTGGGCGGACAGGCTTTGCCGCGGTTCCCCGGGAGGGCGAGCCTCTTCCCAACAGCGTCACCCCGTGGCAGGGCCGAGCACACGCCCTGGTGACACCGAGGGCAGCCGGCTGCAGTGAGCTCACCTTGAGGTCCGGGATGCCATAGCCCTTCTTGAGGGTGATCTGGAACACGTCCAGGGCACTGATGTAGGCGGCCAGGCGCGAGAGGCTCTGCTTCCCGCTGCCGCCCACGCCCACCAGCAGGGCGTTGCCCCGGGGGGACTCCAGGATGCGGTTGATCCTGCAGATGTGGGCCACAGCGTCTTCGAACAGCACCTGAGGAGACCCGGCTCACGTAGGATGCCCGCCCAGCGCGCAGAGCTGCCAGCCCTTTGGCGGGCTGCGCCTTGCTACGGTGACACCCTGGGATCCCCGCTGGGAGCCACGAAGCCACCGGGTGCCATTCAGACGGGCACATCGTGCCCCCCTCAGCTGTGGTTTCACTTTGTAAAGTTTCAGTTACCGAAAATATCAAGTGGAAAGTTACAGAAATAACTAGTTATTAAGTTTTAAATAACTTTTATTGCAGTATAATGTTATAATTATTCTATCTTATTGTTGGTTATTATTATTAATTTCTTAGTGGGTCTGATTTATTTTTTTCTGGTGCTGGAGATGGAACCCAGGGGTGCTCTGCCACTGAGCTGCACCCCCGGCCCTTTTTATTTGATTTGGGACAGGGTCTTGCCGAGTGGCACAGGCTGGCCTTGAACCTGCCCGCCTCCTGCCTGAGCTCCCAGCAGCTGGGACTCCAGGTGGGCCACCGCTCCCAGCTCTACTTTGTAAACGAGGCCTTGTTGTATGTGCGTGTGGGGAAACCGGAGACCACGCAGGGACTGGCGCCCTCAGTGGCTTCAGGCACCCATGGCCCCCGTGCCCTGGGGCGTTGCTCTGGGAGCAGGAGAGGGGTCTCCCCCTGGTGGGTCCGTGTGGGAGCAGGAGAGGGGTCTCCCCCTGGTGGGTCCGTGTGGGAGCAGGAGAGGGGTGTCCCCCTGGTGGGTCAGTGTGGGAGCAGGAGAGGGTCTCCTCCTGGTGGTCAGTGTGGGAGCAGGAGAGGGGTCTCCCCCTGGTGGGTCAGTGTGGGAGCAGGAGAGGGGTCTCCTCCTGGTGGGTCAGTGTGGGAGCAGGAGAGGGTCTCCTCCTGGTGGTCAGTGTGGGAGCAGGAGAGGGGTGTCCCCCTGGTGTGTCAATGTGGGAGCAGGAGAGGGGTGTCCCCCTGGTGGGTCAGTGTGGGAGCAGGAGAGGGTCTCCTCCTGGTGGTCAGTGTGGGATCAGGAGAGGGGTCTCCTCTTGGTGGGTCAGTGTAGGAGCAGGAGAGGGGTCTCCTCCTGGTGGGTCAGTGTGGGAGCAGGAGAGGGGTCTCCCCCTGGTGGGTCAGTGTGGGAGCAGGAGAGGGTCTCCTCCTGGTGGTCAGTGTGGGAGCAGGAGAGGGGTCTCCTCCTGGTGGTCAGTGTGGGAGCAGGAGAGGGGTGTCCCCCTGGTGTGTCAATGTGGGAGCAGGAGAGGGGTGTCCCCCTGGTGGGTCAGTGTGGGAGCAGGAGAGGGTCTCCTCCTGGTGGTCAGTGTGGGAGCAGGAGAGGGGTGTCCCCCTGGTGGGTCAGTGTGGGAGCAGGAGAGGGGTCTCCTCCTGGTGGTCAGTGTGGGATCAGGAGAGGGGTTTCCTCCTGGCGGGTCAGTGTGGGAGCAGGAGAGGGTCTCCTCCTGGTGGTCAGTGTGGGAGCAGGAGAGGGTCTCCTCCTGGTGGTCAGTGTGGGATCAGGAGAGGGTCTCCTCTTGGTGGGTCAGTATAGGAGCAGGAGAGGGGTCTCCTCCTGGTGGGTCAGTGTGGGAGCAGGAGAGGGGTCTCCCCCTGGTGGTCAGTGTGGGATCAGGAGAGGGGTCTCCTCTTGGTGGGTCAGTGTAGGAGCAGGAGAGGGGTCTCCTCCTGGTGGGTCAGTGTGGGAGCAGGAGAGGGGTCTCCCCCTGGTGGGTCAGTGTGGGAGCAGGAGAGGGTCTCCTCCTGGTGGTCAGTGTGGGATCAGGAGAGGGGTCTCCTCTTGGTGGGTCAGTGTAGGAGCAGGAGAGGGGTCTCCTCCTGGTGGGTCAGTGTGGGAGCAGGAGAGGGGTCTCCCCCTGGTGGGTCAGTGTGGGAGCAGGAGAGGGTCTCCTCCTGGTGGTCAGTGTGGGAGCAGGAGAGGGGTCTCCTCCTGGTGGTCAGTGTGGGAGCAGGAGAGGGTCTCCTCCTGGCGGGTCCCCAGCCTGTGCCACCAGCTCTGGCACCACTCACCAAGTTCATGACGGCATTGACCTCGTTGTAGCTGTCCAGGACGTCCACCAGGAGCTTGTTCAGATAGGGCACGTCAGTCACGTAGAAGTATTTGGGATCGCCAATCCCTTGGGCAAAGTGGCAGAAGATATTCGGTTTGGCAAACATGAGCTCCTCACCAAGTTCCTAGAAACGAGAGACAAGACACTGGTGTTTTTTGCCCTCCCTGGGCACAGAGAGCAAAGGGTGTCCTGAGGACTTTGCTAAGGTGGCTGGGAGGCCTTAGGCTGCCAGGGACGCAAACCATGGCTGTCGTCAGCACCCCAACCAGGGCAAAAATCCCTGGTGCGATGATCCAATCCCCCCTGTGCAGAAGGAATGGACGGGACTGAGAAACTGCCCCGGGGAGTGACATTGGCCAAACTGTACGGCGGCCCTGTGCGCAGGGCAGGGATGTAATAGCACCTCTCATGACTGTGCACAGCTACGACGCACCAGTGAAAACCGTGGAGAAATCCACTGCACCCCAAACCCAGGACACAGAGCGAGGCACGAGGCTCGAGGCTGGGGATGGAGGGTGCATCCCACCCCAGCCGCCAGCTCCTCCTCACTTGGATCCACTGTCTTGTGGCTGAGCCATCCCATGGGACCACCCGTGGTCATCCCCACCCCAGGGGCTCTTCCGAGAGGACTACCACTACCGCCGGCCACAGGCACTCCATTCACCCGTGGAGCCTCCCTGGGCTCAGCAGAGGGACCTGGGGGCTTGACTTACATCAAAGAATTTCTTGGTGGAGGCGACGGTGACTCTGTGCAGCGTTTCCTGGTCTTTCTCATCAACCATTTTGTCACCATACACTCGTTCGGCCTCGTGCAGCCAAAGGCGGACAAGGTCCAGTGGGATCTTCAGAATCTCTGCTGTGGAAAACAAGAGGCCCTGCCCCAAACACAGGGTGGTCAGCACCTTCTGCTGCATTGGGAGGGGAAGCCTCACTCTGAGCACAGAGGCACGGTAGAGGAGGCTGCTTCCCGGGAGGCACCTGCGGAGCTACCGGCACCTCTGCACCCTCACCCGGGGCCAACCTGTCACTGAGGTCATGCGCGTCCAGGCCAGGGGGCGCGTCGGCCTCCTGAAGATGAGGGAACTTCCTCACAGGGTCAGGGACTCATTCTCCAATGGGGAGCACGAGAGACAAGGGACAAGGGAGGCTCACCAGTGGGGGAAACCAGATTATCAAAGGCCCCAGAGCTGAAGGTGCAAGTGCTTGGGTCCAGTCCTGGATCAGCCACATACTAGCCAAGTAACCTCCAGCAAGCTCAACAAGACCCTTGTCGAGGGTCTGCTACTCACCAGGCACCCTCTGGGCTCTGGGCTGTGATGGCAAGACAGACCCTGTCTTTGTGGCAGGTATGTTCTAGAGAAGAGATGGAGGCAGGTGGACAAAGTAACAAGGAAATGGCCTGCTATGGTGTGTGCTAGGAGTGCCGTGAGCAGGGCAGGGAGATGGAGGGCGTGGGGCTGCAGCAAGCTGGCAGAGTGGGAGGACACAGGCGGGACTTAGCCTCCTTGAGCCTCAGTTTCCCCTCTGTGAAGCAGTATTAAAAGCACCAACTTTATGTGTTGCTTGGAGGAGAAATGGGAGTTTAAGTGACCAAACCCAATGCCTGACTCAGACCAAGCAGCCAACAGATGAGAAGGAACATGGTCACCATCAGCAGCAGCAGATCCTCACCATCACCATCATCCTCACCATCACCATCACTACCATTGTCCATCATCACCACCATCCTCACCATACTATCATTGTCACCATATCACCATCATCACTATCACTACCATTGTCACCATATCACCATCACCATCACTACCATCATCACCATCACCATCATCACCATTGTCACCATCACCACCATCGTCACCATCACCACCATCGTCACCATCATTCCCCTCACCACAATCATCATAGTCATTGCCATCACCATCATTGCCATCCTCACCATCACTACCATTGTCACCATCCTCACCATCACTACCATCATCACCATGACCACCATCATCACCATCACTACCACTGTCACCATCCTCACCATCACTATTACTACCATCATCACCATGACCACCATCATCACCATCACCATCATCGCCATCACCATCATCACCATCACTACCATTGTCACCATCATCACCATCACCACTATCATTACCCTCACCACAATCACCATAGTCATCATCATCACCATCGTTGCCACCATCACCACCATCACCATCATCCTCACCATCACTACCATTGTCACCATATCACCATCACTATCACCACCACTATTACCATTATCATTATCACCATCACTACAACCACCACCATCATCACCATCATCACCATGACTACCATCATTATTACCACCATCATCCCCATCCCCATCACCATCACCATCACTATCACCATCACCATCACTATCATCACCATCACTATCATCACCACCACCATCATCACCATGTTCATTATCACCATCACTAAAACCACCACCATAACCACCATCATCATTACATCACCATTATCACTACCATCACCATCATCACCACCATCACTATCATCACCATCACTACCATCACCATCATCACCATCATCACCATCATCATGACCATCACAACCACCATTACAATCACCATCATCACATCACCATCGCCATCACCACCACCATCAATCTGCACTCACTTTGCCTTCTCTTGTGAGAGTGGCAGAGGAAGAGGGCACTAAGGGCCAAGGACGTGACCACAGGTGGTCTGACATAAAGCTAACAGAGCAGTACCTGGAAAATATTGGAGAGGTCCCTGAGGTTGAAGACATAATGAAACTTAATGGCCGTGGGAAGAAATGTTGATGTGACTTTCTGATGCAAGGCTGTCAGGGGAAAAAGACATCGATTCTGATGTGCTCCTAATGGCCTCAGGAAGCACAGAGCTCAAAGTTTCTACAGCAAATGGACGGTGAAATGGTGACGATTTAAGTAAGAAATGAAGGAGGGGGAGCCTGCTGCTGCACTGAATCATGGCTGGGTTTCTGTCCTCCACCTCCCCCTGAAGCAGTTTAGTTCACCTATCTCCTGCTGAAACACAGCATCGTTTAAGAAATATTGATTCCAAAGTATAAATAAAATATTTACCAGGGGGAAATATGAAGAGCCATCAGCCCCATAAAGCAGTCGCTTCACTGGCAGGTGAGGGGGGAGGCTGGCAGCTTACCCAGGGCCGCAGCCACCAGCTGGCTGCTCATCCTCTGAACCGCCATGGGGACGGAGCGGTAGGACAGGTGCTGTATCAGGATCGTGCTGTAGATGGTCATGAGGGCCTCCTGGCCAGGGAAGCTCACGGCAAACACGCAGAAGTGACGCTGTCCCGGAAGAAACGGAAACTTCCGTCAGGCAGCTCTAGGGGACCACCTGGTGGCCACGCCACCTTCCTGGGCGAGGAGGCCCTGTCCTCACCATCTGACATCTTTGGGACATGGTCAGGGTGGACAGTTTCCCTCTTTGTGCCTTGCAGGTGAAATCACGTTAACTATTGATTGGATGTGAAATGGCCACACGTACTTCATGCTGTCAAGAAGCATTTGCAGGGGCAGAGTGTGGCTCAGAGTGGGGGCCTGGGTTGGCACCTCAGGTCTCCACATGCTTCCATAATTTAGGGTTGAGACCGTCTGAGCAGAGGTGCAGACAGGATGCTGGGTGTCCTATTAAATCCCAGCTTCAGATATGCCGCAAATACAAATACCTTTTTTAGTTGAAGTATGCCTCATACGATATTTGGGACGGTTTATACTAAAAAGGGCATTTGTGGCATAGCTGGAATTCAGATTTAGCTGGGTGCCCACATGTTTATTTGCTAATTATGGCAGCCCTATGGGGTCATAAGAAGGGCTGGCTAGTCTCTTGTCCTCCGGCCTCCCTCAATCTCCTGACATTCTGACAGGCCAGGGAATGCTCCAGAGAACACGCCAAACCAATGCTTTTATTCTCAATTGACAAAACCAGCCTCAGACCCAGGGCAGTGGGCCAATGGGAGTTTGATTTCTGCTAACCTGCAGTCTTGGGTCAATGGTGAAGGATCCGGCGGTGGGGTTCATGCAAGCCACGTACTGACAGTTATGGATGTCCTTCAACGTCAGCTTCTGCCTGTCGTACCTGTGCCAGGGAAACCAGCATGACCACAGCCCGAGGAGCACCCCTGCCTACCCGCTCCCAGGAGTGCCCTGCATGTGGCTGAAGAAAGAATCTCAGTAAAACCAACTGCACGACAAACGGCCAAGTTTACCTCATGCTTTCAAGGGAAAAAAAATGACATTTTTTTATATTGGGGATTAAACCCAGGGGTGTGCTGCCACTGAGTCACACCCCCAGCCCTTTTGATTTTTTATTTGGAGACAGGTTCTCAGTAGGTTGCCCAGGCTGGCCTTGAACTTGCAGTCCTCCTGCCTCAGCCTCCCGAGTCACTGAGATTACAGGTGTGCATCTCCACATCTGGCATTTCAAGAAAAAATTTGAAACAGGAGGCAGAAGAATGTCCCTTAGTGCAGGCCTGGGGTCACATCCTAGCTCCTTCCCAGAGGCACATCAGGGTGCTGGATAAGTTGGCTAACCTCTGTGCGCCTCGGTATTCTTTTTTTTTTTTTAAACTGGGGATTGAACCCAGGGTGCTCTACCACTGAGTTTCTCTACCACTGAGCCACATCCCCAGTCCTTTTTATTTTGAGACAGGGTTTCATTAAGTTGCTTAGGGTCTCCCTGAGTTGCTGAGGCTGGCCTTGAACTTGCAGTCCTCCTACCTCAGCCTCCTGAATTGCTGGGATTCCTGGCGTGCACCACTGTGCCCGGCAAGGGCCTTGATAGTCATACTGTGCAAGGGATCCCTGTGAGACTGCATGAGTCCCTGGAGGGACGCTGGGACTGGTACCTGGACACAGTCAGCGTGTGACAAGTGCTTACTGCCCGTGGGCATGTTGGTCACTGCCAGCATTGCTGCTTGGTGGGCGTCCTCCTGGTGCCTGGGTACTGGCGGGGCATCTTCCTGAGGCAACCTGGGTGATCTTTCTGGGTTCCCGTTACTTTTTGCTCTGCTCCATAATGCATTCCTTTCTGCAGGCTTGCTGCCTCCTGAGGACCTACAGGAAGTCCTTGTGTGTCCAGTGTTGACCCTCCGAGCTGTTTCCTCCTGTTGTGCTGGCTGTCCTCTGCTCACTGTGTCCTGAGTTGAACAAGATTCCTTGATTCCAGTGTTGATCGCAGCTGTTGAATGTTTGCCTTTGGGACTTCTTCCCCGCTGCTGCCCTTGCTGGGGTCACATAGGTGAACCTCACAATTGACCTCCCGCCTGGGGGTCTGGGTCAGGTGAGCTAGGGGCTGGCCTTTCTTCCACAAGCGCCTTTTCCTACTGTTCCTGACACGCCCGCCTGTCGTCACGGGGCCACCTGGACATGAAACTCCAGAGGAATCCTTTTAAAACTCAGGCCTGACCCCCGTCACCAAAGGTCCTTCAGGTTCATCTCGGGGCAGCCGTGGACCCGGTGTGGCCCGTGCTTAGCCACTTGGGGGCCCTCTTGAAGAACACCAGAATCTCAGCAGATTTTACTGGAGTGCTTGACCGTGTGAGGCCACTCCCAGGGCTTGGAAGGGGCCTGGGTGGGCACAGCTGAGCCCTCGTAAGCCCCATGGAGAACCCCTGAGGGGCCTGCTGGCCCCACCTTCCTCCCACTTTCCACTCCTGTCTTGGTGCCCTCAACTTCCCCGCCCACACCACTTTCTGTTCCTCGGAGATGTCCTGCCCACAGTCCCTGCAGGAGCGGCCACCCTGGCTGGCTGTGTCGGCTCCCGGAAGCGCGTCCCTCTCACAGGCGTCCACACACGCCAGCCTGCAGCGCCCACAGCTCCAGGGCAGTCCTGCAGGTGGTACGGCGGGAGCTCTGTGCGCCGTGCTGTTCAGGGGGGAAGACGAGCCGTGGTATTGGCCCTGCCACTCGTGAGGGCCCGGACCTGGAGCAGGCAGCCCAAGCCCTCGGCGGGCTCCTGGAACCACTGCCTGGCCTCTGGGTGCCTCTGGTATTGGAACGACCGGGTTGGCCTGGGCTACCTGCTGATCTTGAGAGAGAAGATGAACCGAAGATCCTGATCTTTCCAAAGACGTAGCGCTCCGTCTGGTGCGCCCAGGGGTCTCGGGAGCCCTATGCGGTTTTGCCACTTGCACTCCATGCCACGGCCTCCATGGCCCTTGACCCTGTGGCCCTCTGCCCTCTGGCCTCTGCCCTCTGCTGGCCCGTGGCTCCGCCTCCTGCCGTCCACAGCCTTTAGCAGTGCTCGGTGACTCCGCCCCACATCCCTAACCACAGCCTTTGGCCCCACCCACAGCCCCACCCACAACTCTGGCCCCGCCCCTTAGCCCCACTCATAGTCCTGGCTCCGCCCACAGCCCCACCCTTAGCCCTTGGCTCCACCCCACGGCCGGCCTCACCAGTGCCCGTGGTCCATGTGCTGTCGGATGAGGGTGTGCGGCGCCACCGTCCCGTACTTGTCCACCTCGGGCATGTTCATGTCGTCGATGAAGTAGATCAGCTTCTTGGTGCCCGGCGGTCCGTAGTTTCTCCCCGATTTCTTCTCCAGGGGCTTCTCGAGCACCCCTGGGGAGGGCAAGGGATCCACCATTGCCCCAGTCCTGCGCCCTACCCGCCTCAGGGAGGAAAGTCAGTGGGAGCTGTCCAGGGTCATGGCCACCGAATGCAGCTGCCCAGGGAATGGCTCTCCAGGGGACTCCGAGGGAAGCAGGCAGGGGTCACGATGGCGCCTGGGCTCTCCCGAGGCCCAGAGCAAACAGAACCCAGGAGGCAAGAGTGCAGGAATCTGGGACCACCACCTGGGGCTGCCAGTCCCAGGGACCAGCATCTTTGTCCCCTTGGCCTAAGGCCGGCAGGGAGGCAGGTCGGGATGGGGGCGGCAGCTGTGGACCCGGCATGCTGTGTCCGCGGCCCTCACCCTGCAGCATGGCCGAGGTGGTGTAGAAGTTGAAGGGCACAGCCTGCACCAGGTACTCGTCTGTGCTTAGCTTCTCCAGCTTGTCCCCCATCAGCACCGACTTCCCAGTGCCCGCGTTCCCCACCAGCATCACCGGCCAGGACTTCTCCATGAGCAGGTCCATGAAGTAGCGGATGCGGATGGTTTCCGTGGTGTGGACCAGAGAGGCCTGGGGTGGGAGCGGTAGGGGAACCGGAGGGAGGGGAGGAGAGCAGAGGGCATGGGGAGCTGCCTCAGACAGCAAATCAGGCAGCTCCTCCTCACCAGTGGGCACGTCTGAAGAGGTTCTTTCTTCTTTTTTTTGTACCGGGGATTGAACTCAGGGCACTTTCCCATTGGCCACACCCCCAGCCCTTTTTCCTTTGACACGGGGTCTTTCTAAGTTGCTTAGGACCTCACTAAGTTGCTGAGGCTGGCCTGGAACTTGCCATCCTCCTGCCTCCACTTCCCGAGTACTGGGATCACAGTAGGTCACCGGCTCTCGCCAGACCTCTAAATTCCCCTGCGTCACTTCAGGAGGGCTACTGGGGAGGACTGGTTGCATTTGGGCAGGTGCCTGAGCATGTGGGTGGGACCCCGAGTTCTGCTCCCGGCCTCTGCTTTGGGGTTACCTGCAGTGGGATGTCGGGATCCAGCTCAAAGGCGGGCACTTTGTCTGTCCATGGTAGGAACTTTTTGGTGTCTGGATCGATGTAGTAGTCAAAAATTGTTCCCTGAGAGGGCAGCTTGATAGTCTTGAACTCATTGACCCACCACCTGCTGAACTCGACTCGGTAATCTATCAGCTGTTGAAAGACAAAAGCACACACGCACACGAGACCCAGCTAAGCGGGGCTGGCCCGGGCTCCGCAGCGGGGTCCCGCCACGCCCGTCACCTGGTCCTGGAACATGGCGCCACCGAAGGCCCAGAAGCAGGCGAACACGAAGTAGAGCTCGTAGAGCTCCTTGGGGGAGTCGGGCGGCGTGTTCCTCTCGGTGAGCAGGCACTCCAGCAGGTACAGGATCATCTGGATGATGGTGATCTCGGGCACCGGCGTGATCCTCTTAAAGCCAAAGCGCAGCTTGTCCAGGCACGTGGGCAGGTACTTGTCGAAGAGGATGGTCAGGTTGGCCTTCTCTGACTGCACCCTGCGCCTCTCGATCCAGCTGCTCACCACCCTGGGAGACAGGGCAGCCTGGGTGTCAGCGGCTGCTGCTTTGGGTCCACCCAGCGGTCTCCCTGTGGCAAATGCACCATGTCCTTCCACATGATTCTGAGGGGGTGGCCACAGAGGCAGGGCCAGGGCAGCCCGGCTACTCCTATGTGGGTCCAAACAAGGGTACCCTTGGGGCTGCTGCAGACCCTAAGAGGGTCTGATGAGGCTGCTGGGCTGGTGGGGTCAGTGTTCTCCCCGACTGCTGGCTGTGGGGTGCTCGGTAAGCCCAGAACAACTGGGAGCCATTCTTGCCACTACACTTCTGCCCCCACACAAAGATCATACTGAGGGCCGGGACGGAGACAAGAGAGGAGAAAGCTCTCATGACATCACCTGCAGGGGTGGAAGAAGTGGGGATGGAAGGAAGAAAAAGGAGAGAAGAAGAGGACTGGGAGGAGGAGAGCAGGGACATCTCATTGTCATTTGGACTTCTGGACCCAGCCATGCCTGAAGCACCTGCTTACGGACTTGAGTGTGTGGCTGTCTGGCTTCAGTTGGTTAAGAGTTGAATTTGTCATGTTCAGTGGAAGAGTCCCCTGAGGAACCCCTGGGTCGCCTGGTACACAGTCCCTCCCTGCCATAGTGGCGTGGGGCCTGGGTGCTGTAGCCGGACTGCCTGGGCTTGAGTGGGTTGAACTGTGGCCAGCTGCAGCTGAGGCAAGTTTCTCCACAGGCCTGCGTCCAGCTTTCTCATCAGTGACCGGGCCATGTTTACATCAGCCCCTGCGCAAGGATGCGTGGGCCAGTCTCTAAGGCTCACAGAAGGGAGCCTGGTAAGTGCCAAGTAAGTATCTGCTAAGAGCACAAATAGCATCGGCTCCCCGAGGGCCGGTGAGCTCAGCCAGAGCGTCATTTCCAGGATGCCCGGGCGTAAGCAGGAAGCTCGCGTTGCCCAAGGCAGCCCCCACCCACCTGCCTGTCCCTAACCCTAACCCTGCCAGACCGGGAACTGAGGGCTGGAAGCTTCGCCGGCTGCACCTTGACCTGGCTGTGTCTCCAAGCCCGCGGGTCCCCTGCCAGGCACCGTGAAGGGCTGCACTCCTCGGCCAGGTGTCTTCGCGGGACATCAGGTGCCGCTCCGCAGGGCGGCTTCGCCCTCTGGCTGAGGGTGCTGTGGCCCGCAGCTCTGGCTGGCCGGCACCGTTCAGAAGCAGCTGGGCACGTCCGGCCTGGGGTGTCCTGCCTCCCCCGCAGCAGCCTGGGAGGGCTGCTCCTGCCGCCTGGCCCCGGGCCTGCTGCTCATCCACCTCAGGGCTCTCCTCCAGCAGGCCACGGGCGCTGTCCTGCATCCTGTCCGCCTCTGCCCACGCCGGCTCCGCCTCTCTCCCTGCCTCCTGTCCCACCGCCTGTCTCAGCAGCTCCACCTCATCACAGTCCCTGTGCCCAGTCCTGTGCCCACCCTGAGAGCTTCAGTGTGCCCCAGGGGCAGAATGGTCGTCCCTCCAAAGACATGTCCACCAAGACCTCAGCGAGAGCACGTGGTGAGCGCAGGTCATCCTGGATTGGGGCGGGCCCTACACCCGGCGCCTGGTGCCCTTGTGCGGAGGAGGGTGGGCGCGGACGCTGGAGAGGGTGTGGAGACCCAGGCAGAGGTGGGAGTGCCAGCCTCTGCCAGCCAAGGAGGCTGAGGGCCGCAGTGGCCGCAGTGGCCGCAGAAGCAGGAAGGGAGCCTGGGGCGAGCTTCCCCCAGACCCTCGGGAGGAGCCAGCTCTGCCTCTGCCTGGACCTCGGGTCTGCAGCACCGTGAGTGGACGTTCAGGGTGTGGCTCTGTGGTGGCAGCCCAGGACGCCCCTGCACCTGGGCAGGCGCTGCTGGACAAGGGGGCACGATGGTGCCTCAGTGGCTCCCAGCCCTGCAGGTCAGCTGCGAGTCCGTCTTTTCTCTTCCCGTGTCCTCCGGAGCCCTGGCCTCACCCAGCTGCCTCGCTCGCAGTGGGGCGTCCGGTAGGGAGGGGCTCAAGCGCCAGCCCCCCACCTCTTCCCCTCCCCACCGTGCGTGCGCCTGGGTCCGCCTGCGCCTGCTCCCTGAGCCAGAGCACAGCGCTCACCTTGCAGCACCGCACTCCATCTTGCCCCTGCTCTGCCCGGCTCTGTCCCGGCCTCCGTTCCAGAGAACCTCACTCCAGGGCTCCCCACCAGTCCCCCGCAGCCCCTCCCCGGCTTCTGCCCAGCCTCCTGCAAGTTGCTCTCCCCAGTTACGGGGTGCGCCTGGCCATCAGGTCCTGGGCAAGCCTTCCTGGCCTCAGCCCCATGTCCTTGGACACACGCCTGTTGACCTCCTCCCCAAGGTTTTCCCTCCCCGGCTTCTGGGACCTCATCGACCTGGGTGTGTCCCACCTCAGGATCTCACTGGATTCCTCTGCCTCCCCAACACAGGGTCAGCCTTGCTCAGAAAAGGACCCCCCCCTCTTCTTGGTACCGGGGATTGAACTCACAAACCCTCAGCCACTGAGCAGCACCCCGGCCCTACGTTGTATTTTATTTAGAGATGGGGTCTCACTGAGTTGCTTAGCCTCTCACTTTTGCTGAGCTGGCTGTAAATTTGCAATCCTCCTGCCTCAGCCTCCTGAGTCACTGAGTTGACAGGCGTGCACTACCGCGCCCAGTAGGAACATCTCTTATTCACTCCTGATCCTCCCGGAGAATCCAGTTCCCCAGTGCAGAACACGCGAGGCTCCAGCACAAAAGCGTGTGCGGAAACCAGGGGTGGGAGGGGCGGATGGAGGGTGAGACACCACTTCCGTGGAGGTGCTTCCTAGTAGCCTCTGGCTTGGGGACACACCACTGGGTTTCTACCTGGGCTGATGCAGGTCATTTGCTCTAAGCTGTCCCTTCTGGTTGCCCTGAAATTCTGCTGCTCTGCCCAGCCCTGGCCACGCGTCCGGGTGGGAAGTCGTGCCTCCTGGACCAGTGCAGAGCCTGCAGCTTCTCATGATTTCAAGCATTTCTTAAGTCCGCGTCTCCCTCTCCCTCCCCTGTGATCGCCCATCATCCACCAGCACGGCCAGCTCTCTTCTTCAGGTCGTCACGGGCCCCCTCTGCCTGCCCACCCCCTCCATGTCCCTGTAAGTGCTGGTTCTCGCCAGGGATGCTCGGGACGCTGACCTGGATTTTGTCCACCTCCAGGGCTCCCCTGCTGTGGGTGCAGCCCTGACCTCGTCCCCTGGAGGACTCCCCGGGGCCGAGCTGCTCCCCCTTCCTAGAGCTCGGGGCTCCAGCCCTTTGTGCAGACGAGGTGGCTTCACTGCACACTCGGGTCACTTACTACACATGTCCCTGCCTCGCTCTTTCACTGCCCTGACCACAAAAGCAAGAGCAGGCATTGTAGTTATAAGGAGCCAATTGAGAAAGAAAGGAATGAACTGGCCCACTGTCGCATGGAGGGACGGGGGACGGGACGGCCCACCTCCGGTGCCCTGCCACGGTGGCAACGGGAGAGCCAGACGCCACTCACGGGTTCCAGCCCAGGTCTGCCGGGTTGATGTAGAGAATCCCAGCTCTGGAGACGGTGGCCGGGGTGGCCGTCCGCAGGTGGCTGATCTCGAACACCAGCCTCATGGTGCGGTTCAAGGGGATGCGCTCGTTGCTGGCCAGGGTGAGGACCTGGAGGGAGAGGCAGCCGTGCGAGGTCAGAGCACCATCCCGCCGGGTCCAGAACGAGGAGGAGCAGGTGGGGAGCCTCGTGTGCCCACCCTGAACGGGGTCTCACCGTTCTCTGGGCCCTTCCTAGCCTCCAGTCCCCTCTCCCAACCTGGCGAGGGGACAGCTCTGGACCTGCACAGGAGTAGAAACGTCCCCCCAAAACCACGGCCCTTGCCACCCCCAGAAATTCTTGCATTCCCTCTACCGGATGAGAATGATTTCCTCCCTCCCTTCCCTGGTGCTGGAGAGGGATCTAGGATCTCCTGCGTGCTAGGCAAACACCCTACCTCTGAGCCACATCGCCAGCCCTTTTTATATTTCATTTTGAGACAGGGTCTTGCTAAGTTGCTTAGGACCTCACTAAGGCTGGCCTTGAACTTTCAATCCTCCTGCCTCAGCCTCCCGAGCCCCTGGGATCACAGGTGTGTGCACTGCATCCGGCTAAGAATCATCCTAAACTGCTTCAAGATAAATCTGAATCCCATTTCTCCTCCCCAGCCTCCAGCCGGCCTTTCCGTGTGCCAGGGACAAGCTGGAGGACACTGTCCCCATCCTCACTCGCGGAGGAAGGGCATGTGGAACTGCGTCCTCCGTCTGTGCAGTGACGAGGCGGCCTCTGTCACTTGTGACTTCTGTGCCCATTCTGGGTGCCGGCCTCGGGCAGGGCCAAGTGCGTGTGGCTGGTTGACCTCATCGTCCCTGCTACGGTGGCCTGGGGCGGTTCACCTTGTTGTCATCCATGACAGTGTTGAGAGACTCGATCCACATGGGGTCTATGTCCCCATCCAGGACGATCCACTTGGGGCCGTCGTGAGTGATGTTGGCCAGGTCCCGCATGACGGTGGAGAACAGGCCTGTGAGGAGGCGACGGGTCACATCCAAAGGCCAAAGGGCCCTTGGCACTCCGGGCCACTCGCCTCAGCATTCTCTGGCCTCGCTCTGTCTCTCATGGGCGCCTGTCCCCTGGGGGGACATGGAGGCCCTCGGACAGGAGGTGAGCGGCTCACTTCCCTCCTCCCCCCGCCCCAGCTGCCCCCTCTGCTCTCCCCACGCCAGGCCCTGCCTGTGTCCCCTGTGCCCTCGGCCTCCCACCCTCTGCCCCAGCTCCTCCCAGAGCCTCCTCCATCCACACGGGCCAGCGGGCTCTCCCCGTCGGGGGGCCTGGGGGACTGGGGTACAGAGCCCGGAGGACAAAGCCTTGCCACTGCAGAGCTGAGGGACAAGGGCAGCTGCAGAGGTCCGGGCAGCACCCCAGGGGCCCCGGCAGCGGGAGGAGGCAGAGCAGGGGAGGGGCCCGCCGGAGCCCTCAGCTCCCAGTCGTGAAGCGCCCGCTGAGGGAGGTGTGGGCAGGTCCCCGAGGGCACAGACCCCACGGAGCCATGTCCGGGAGGAGCTTCCTTCCCAGAGCCCAGGGACAGAGGCGTGACCTTCGCACGGCCTGTCTGTCCAGGCTCGGGACCCTCCCCTCCCCTCTGGCTCCCTCTCCGCCTGGTGGTCCCCTGTCCTCAGAGGCCCTTTCCCTTCCCCGGTGTGTGTGGTCCCACTGGCCACAGTCCTGCCGAGGGCCCTCTCCAGGCAGAGCCGCAGTGATTGCCACTGTAGGGAGCCTGGTGACCAGCCAGAGGACCAGGGCGGCCAGGTCCCCACAGCCTGCTCCTGAGGCCACACCTCCATTACCGTCTTTCCACTCCCTGGTGGCTGGGTTGATGATGCCAAAGAGCTCGTCACAGGTGACAGCCTTGGGGTCCAGGTCCACGGCCACCGGCTTCCTCTTCATGTTCTGGTAGGTTTTGTTGAGGGACTTGAGGACCTGGCCAGGGGGGGTGTCAGGTGTGACCCGATGTCCCCTGCACAAGGACACACAGGCAGCGTGGGACGCCCTCCTGTGAGCGGTGAGGAGATCCCTGCACCTGGTGTGCTGTGGGGCGGGTGGGGATGAGTCTGCAGCCCAGACAATGGCTGGGTGAAGGGGCCCGTCCCCCGTGCAGACCACGAGAGCCCTTGGGCCAAGCTCAGGTCCGGGCAAATCCACATCCGTTTCTTCTTCCTTACGCAAGTGGTGCGTGCTCGTGGGAAAGAGCAAAGCAAAACAAAGTCCTCGAGGGAAGAGAGCCACCCACAATTCCTGAACCCAGAGAAAGCGTTCTGAGGGTAGATACCGGCCCTTTCAGGAAGCCATTTCTAAACAGTTTCTGCCTTTTGGGAAAAAAAAAACAACAACTTGCTGCAAGCTTCCCCCATGTTATTCATCTTTGGAAGTGATTTTTGAATTTATTTTTGAATTCTGTGATGCTGGGATTGAACCCAGGGCCTGGTGCATGCTTAGGCAAGTGTCACCACTGGGCTGGGTCCCCGGCAGCTGGAAATGTTTTTTTTTTTTTTTTTTTTTTGCGGTGCTGGGGATTGAACCCAGGGCCTTGTGCTTGCAAGGCAAGCACTCTACCCACTGAGCTGTCTCCCCAGCCCTGGAAATGGTTTTTAATAGCAGCCTAGTAGTTAGTCCTGTGAGTACCCTACTGACCACCTGCCTGGCTAAAATTTCCAGGGTTGCAGATATTCGTGATGTCACTTTCCACCTTGCCTGGGCCCTGGCCAGGGACCGGAGGGCGTGGGCGGGGCCTGTGACCAGGGTGGGTGTCCTGGGTGGACCAGAGCCTTGCTGGTGCCCTCCTCCTTCCTGGCCCAGGCATTTCTTTCGGGGCCGGGATGCCATGGTGCCCCTTGCTGGGTCTCTGCCCTGCCCACCCTGCCCGGCCCACCCTGCCCGGCCCACCCTGCCTGGCCGTGCCACGAGCAGACCTGGGACTTGCCGCTGCCCGCGTTCCCGATGACGAACACCGAGTGCCGCACTTGCAGCAGCTCCTCCAGCTGCACCACCTTCAGCACGAAGCTGTCCTCGGCCTGCAGCCGCAGCTCCACCACGCTCTGCTTGATGACCTGGGGGGCGCATGGCATGCTCTCAGTGAGAGGCCGCTCGGGAGCTGCCCCGCGAAGCGTCCGCAGGCCCCGCTGCCTGGAGCCCCATCCTAGCTCCTCGTGGACCTGGGCAGGGAGAGGGTGGGGCCGGCAGGGCGAGAGGGGCGAGGGCGGCTGCCCAGGGAGGCGCGGGGTGCGCTCGGTGGATGACCGTGGGCCACCTACCCCAGAGCCGCTTTGGCCAGGTAGCTGCCGGCCCAGGAGTGACCGCCTACCTTCTCGAAGTTCAGGTCTCGCTTCCGAGGCACGTCCAGAGCCGGGAAGAGGTCCCCGATCAGCCCCATGAAGACGGGCAGGTCGTCGGTCACGATCTTGGGGATGTTGAAGTCCCTCAGGGCCCTCATGAGCACCTGGTCCTCTGCCCGGGCAGGGTCGCCCCTCTTCAGAGAGCCGGCCACCACCAGCACGGACTTGATGGCTCGCAGGCCCCAGTCGTAGTGATCCTGCGGGGGCAGGTGGCCGTGAACGCGCCTCCCCGGGCTGGCCAGCCGGTGCCGCCAGGCCCGGGGTGGCTCTGGGTCCAGTGGGGCGGGATGGAGGCGGCGTGGCCGTGGGACGCGAGGCACCCTCCCAGGCCGTCTGCGAGCCCCGGGACCCCGTGACACACCTGCTTGGACAGCAGCTCTTTGCACAAGGTGTAGAGTGTGATGAACTTCCTGGCCAGCAGGCGGGCCTCCAGAAAGCCCTCGGCCACCAGCATGATCTCACAGATCAGCTCGAAGTCGGGGACCACCATGGCGCAGGGCCTGGGGGGTCAGGCGGCTGTCGGCTTCTCGCCCACCTGCGCCCTTTCCCTGGCAGATCACTGCCCCCCGCCAGGCGGGCTGCTGCACTGGCCACCTTCAGGGCCGAGCCAGCTCCCAGCTGCCCTCCCCACCTCGCCTGTCCCTTGCCCAGTGCCCCGGGCCCTGCACTCGCCACCCACTCTCCTGAGCCCCGTGGATGAGCCAGGGAGTCTCCCCGGGACCTCTCACCTCAGCAGGACCCGGAGCTTTGGAAGAAGGGCCCTTCCTACTGCCCGCCTGCCAGTGCCCCTCCCAGGAGCTGATCTCCTCCGTCCCCAGCTCAGCCCCTGCTCCTCCTCCACTGCCCTCCCCTTTCCCCAGGGCCACACACCTGAACAGGGCCTTCAGGTTCTCGGGCAGCTCCGTGCGTCCCGCGTACCCCGGGTTCATGGTGATGAAGATGCCGACAGTGGGGATCAGTCTTATCATCTCTCCCAGGAAGTTGAACGTCTTTTTCTTGGCCCGAATTGCGTCCTGGACACATTTTACCTAAACGGTTGGTGCACAGACACGTCAGCATGGAAATGCCCAGCTTCGAGGGTCACTTGGTAAAGCGCCACAGAGCGTGTGACCTGAGGCAGCTCCTGTCACTCTGAGGCATCCAGGCTTTCGAGGATCAGCCGCTTGCTCCTCTTCCTCACCGAGTACTGTTCTGGCTCCAGTCCTTTCTGAATCTGTTCCTACTCTGGCGGTGACCCCTTGGGAGGTCCCTCAGTGGCCACCTTCATGTCACAGAGTCTCTGAGACCATCTGCTGCCATTTACTATGTTAAATACAGAACTTCAGGGATCTGGTCTGCATTTGGATTTTGCAAACTGGAGAAAGTGGCTGCAAACTTCCGAGTCACCACTGGGGGGCGCCCGATGCCCACGGCGGCAGCCTCGCTCACCCAGAGCCGAGAGGGCCCTTTGCCAGGGGCACGGGGGCTTCTCCCTGCTGTCTGCACAGCAGTCTCAGGTCTGGGACCCCTCCCCCTGCACCAAGCCCCTCCTGTCGTTCTGTTCCCGTCCCTGCTTCTGTTTGTGTCGGCAAATACTCAGTACTTCAATCAGGCTCTGCACGATTTTGGGGTTTGTCCACCGACTTTGGCATGGGGCAGAAACACTGCTAAATGCACTGGGGACCAGGGAGGCGGGTCCCTGAGGAGGGTCTCTGGTGGCCCATGTTCTTGCCTGACTGGCCTCCATCCAGTCCCAGGGCTGGTAGTCAATGTGGAGGGAGGAGCAGGGAGGGGGAACTTCTGCCTGCATTTGCTCCAATCCCACCAACGGACCTGTCCTCAGCCCATTTTAGAGATTCCAAGATGGCGTACAGAGACTGAGGGGAGTTAACTCCCCGGCCGTGAGCCTGAGGGGCCCAGCCCTCATGCGTTGGGGTGTTGGGAGGGTCTCAGCACCGACAGCCCCCCTTCCTTTTCCTTTTGGAACCTCCGTGTTGATCTGCACAGGAGGCTGCCTCGGTTTGCCTCAGAGAGCCCAGTGGCTCTGCAGTCTGCAGGCCTCAGGACCACTGGGGCTTTTATGATTTTATAATCCAGAACCTGGAGCTGGGGAGATAGCTCAGTTGGAAGAGTGCTTGCCTTGTAAGCACAAGACCGTGGGTTCAATCCCCAGCACCAAAAAAAAAAAAAAAAAAAAAAAAAAAATCCAGAACCTTCCTCCACATACGGGAGCCAACTCAGGCAGCCAGCGGACACCACTGGGCAAAGGCAGACACTCTCCAGTGGCCTTCACTCAAGACCGTCGGACAGTAGAGCCACAAGGACCGGAGGAGCCCCCTCCCCCTCGTAACGGGCCTTTGGGGGGCCGCCCTTGCTGAAGAGCGCTCTTCGCCCGACTGCCCGCTCCCGGGCACTACGGCAGGGCGAGCGGCATCTCTGCCTCTCCTGCGTCTGCTCAGAGCCCCGCTCAGCTCTGCACAGGCGTGTCTGTCTCTGGTAAGCAGGCTGGCAGCCCTAGTTTACCTAACCAGTCTCGCCCCTTCAACACTGGGGACACCAAGGGAAGAGGGCAACGTCCTCTTCCAGATGCCTGGAGAGGAGCCACAAGTCCCCAGTCACTAAACCAGCATCGCTTTGGATTCCAGGAACAGTGGGCCTTGCAGGCAGATCCCCCATGGTGAGACCACGCCCCAAGTGAGCAGTGACCCCTGAGGGGAACAGAACAGGCTCGCAGGCCTGACAGACCAGCAGCAGGTGGAGACTGTCCCCTCTAGGACAAGGCCCCCTCAGCGCCTCCTGAGGTAACATCACCCAGACCCCGCCCACCCCAGCCACCCAGGAAAAGGCTGGCCTCCCCTTATTTAGGGGGCAGAGGGCTCTCCCCTCCTGGAGGTTAGCCCCAGTTAAAGCTCTGCCTGAGTCCCTAGTCTTTGACCGGCTTCCTTTCAGTTGTCACTGGGCCTGAGGTTCTGGTCTTGGGCGGCACCCCATCTGAGGACCCTGCTTCTTGCCTCAGGCTCCGCACTGCCCGACTGTGCTCTCCGCCCAGGGGTGTTCCCGAAGGACACGAAGGACACGCACATCTCCTCCCTCCTGCTTCCTTCTCTCCCTTCCCCGCTATCCTTTCAGCACGCTCGATCCCTGCAGGAAAGCCCTTTGTCCTTCTCCCCTGTTGGATTGAACTGCTTGGTCTACAGCCGTCTCCATGTGCATTTTAAGTTTGGCTCAAAGGTACAGAGGGAAGTGAAAGCTAACGTGACGTGTGGCCACCGTCACCTACTCCTGTGACAAGACACTCTCAGTTGCCAGCAGTCAATTGTTCAAACTGGGTTCAAACAAGACAGACGCCAACTGCAGCCAATCAGGCCGTCTCTGCCTCACCTCCTGTTCTCTGGCCACAGGTATCACCTGCCCAAGTGGCGGGTCTGACATTCTGGGCCTAGGCTGTGACCTGAGAGCAGCATCCCAGGTAGAGCCAAAGGTCTGCAAAACTGGGATTCACTGTGACTTCTTCTCTTAATACCCCCAAATCAAGCACCCCTGCATGTACCTGGTCACGCAGGTGGCGCCACATCTGTGCCAGGTCTGTTGGTGGGTCTGGGGGCCAGGTGGGGTGGGAGGGGCTGGCGCATCTTGCCACACCAGCCCTGTGCCTGGAGTGCTACAGGCGGGCAGGGCCAGGGTCCCTCTGGTGGGTGAGACAGTGGAAAGCCCAGACAACCCGGCCGGCGAGTGGCCCCTGCCCTACCTGACCCGGGCGGGCGGGACCCACCTGCACTGCGATCACGGACAGGACTTCCACCGAGATCCGGTTGAACTCATCAAAGCAGCCCCAGGCTCCTGTCTGGGCCAGGCCCTTGTAGATGTTCCCACAGGACTGCGGGGAGAGGAGAGGAGGCGGAGCTGCAGGAGTCCGTCCCCCAGCCTCTGCTCCCGAGGCCCCGGGCAGGGTCGGGCTCAGCCTGGGGACTTCGGGAGGCGCACATCCCAGAACAGGCTCACGCAGCAGAGCTGGGTGCCAGGAGGGTGTCCTGCACCCCTGACCCCGGCGATGGCAGTGAAGCCAGAACTGGGGACAGGCAGTTAGTGCAGAAATAGGAGGCTGAGTCAAATGGAGGAAATGGAGGCCATGAAAGCCATCCGCCTCTGGAAGTGGGAGACTGCCCCTGGGAGAATGGGATGTAAGGACCTCTGGAGTCCGTTGATGACCACATCTACCTGCCCTTACCAAGGAGCTGCTCAATGCCCCCGGGCCCCTGCCTGGCTGAATCGCTTTGGCCCTCCCCCTGCCCGTCGCTTCTCACTTTTTGCATCTCACCTGCAAAAGGGGGTCTAGTCACATAGGCAGCACGGAGAGATAAGGGGGAGAGAACTGGGGAACAAGAGACCTCAGCCTATAGAAGATGTAGGGTGCGCTCACTTCTTGGGACCCCAGAACATCCACGGCCCCATCTCCTCCCGGGAGGTCTGTTATTACCACTTTAAATAAAACCTGCTTCGTGCGCTTGCCTTGGCTGCGTCTCTAGTGCTCAGACTTCAACACTAGAGGGAGCAGGACTCGCCACCGACACCGGTGAACGGGGTGTCAGGGCGTCCCGTGTCCCCTTACCACGGGGTCCACCGGCTTCTGCCGCTTCTGCCCTCGCATTGTCCTTCTCCTGACCTTCTTTTTAACATAGGCAAAGGAGGGGAATCCCTCCAGGGCAGGGCAGGCCCCGGCACTCCCCAGACTTCTCCCGAGACTTCTCCTGACCTCCGCGTCACCCTGGCCCAGCGTGACGATCAGGGTGACTCCTGGACACTCACCCGTGGGATACGCTCTGGGGGCACCTGACTTCCAATTTCACTTCTCTAGAACCCAGGAGGCTGGTGTGGACGGCTTGACCCTGACTGATGGTCAGCCTCCGCCTGGGGACCCCCCGGCTGTGGGACCCAGACACAGATGGGCAGGGGTTCTGAACCCTGATCACTGCCCGCCTCCCCCTGTGAGAGGCCGCCATGGCCGGGAGAAAACTGAGGTCCCTTCTCTGAGAGGCCTTTGAGCTCTGATGAGGCCTGAGCCCCGTGACCACGGCGCGGCCCCTGCCCCGCGAGCCCAGCTGGCCGCGGCTTTCACCCGGCATCCTTCACTAACACCAAGGGCGTGCTGCTCCCGTCACAGTCTCCGACCCGAGTTCGAGAGGGTCACCTCTGGGACAGTGGGACGTGGGGTTGGAGCCCTGGGAGCCTCTCCAGACAGGCCACGGGGGACGCGGCAGCACCCGGGCCTCCGCCCAGGTTCTCCCAGCTGCCTGCAGGCCTCCTGGGGCCCGGGCCCCCGGCCCTGGCCAGCGCCTACCTTGTAGTCCATCTGCTCGGAGCAGTTGAAGACGTACACCATGGTGCCCAGCGCCCGGCCCAGGTCCTTGGTGGTCTCTGTCTTGCCGGTGCCTGCGGGGCCTGCCGGGGCTCCGCCCATGATCAGGTGCAGAGACTGGGTCAGCGTGATGTAGCACCTGCCAGAGGCCCGGGTCACCTGAGTGGCCCGCCACCCTGCTTCACCCCGTGAGGTTTCAGCCAGTCGAGTGACAGTGCACCTGCTCAGCTTCAGGGGGACGAAAGGGAGTGGGCAGGGAGGACCTCAGTGTGACTGAGGGACAAGCCCGTCCTGGGGCAGCGGCGCTGAGGCCCAGCCGCAGACCTGGGGAGTGCACCCCTCGGATACCACGGACACCACGTCAGAACAGGGGCTGCTCCGGGAGCCTCGGACCCAAGGGCCTTTGTAATTCACCTGATGCGCAACACGCTCACGAGGAGTCGTGAAGCACGACCCCACTTTGCAGGCCCTCAGAGAGGTTAGCTGACTCCCCCAAAACCACACAGCTCGTGACAGACCAAGGGTGCAGGGCCGGGTGCCTTGCCGGTGGCAGATGTGCCCGCTCCTCACCCTCAGCCAGTCCAGCAGTGGGCAACCAACGCGGGTTGTGGGCACTCACCTGTCCGTGAGGGGCGTGATGACCAGCCGTGGGGTGTTGCCCAGGTACTCGTAGGAGTACTGGATTTGTGCGTCGCAGATGTTGGCGAAGCAGTGCCTCTTGTCCTCGTCCCAGCGGTGGCGGAGCTGAGACTGCCAGGTGAAGGCCTGGGAGCTCTCCACCTGCGGGGAGCCAGCCGCTCCTGTCGGCCCTCCCTGGACCGCCCTCTCCAGACCCACACTCCTCCCTGCCGCCAGTCGGGTCTGCCACGTGGGAAGGGACTGGGGCCCCTGGGCTGGGGCCACCCGGGCCGGGCCAGCGTGCCTTGGCGGCGATCATCTTGGCCACCACGTCCCGCGCGTGCACGTCGATGGTGCAGATGGTCATGATCTTCATCCTGTCCCCGGCGCTCAGGTTCCCGATGAGCAGCGTGATGAGCGCGTTCAGCTGGCTGATCTGCAGGGGGACCTTTGCTGAGACCCGCGCGGCACCCTCCAGCCGCGGGTGGGCGGCCTCTGGGTTGGTCTGGGGGCCAGCCAGGTGCGTCCAGGGGAGGTCATGGTGGAGGAGGGAAGACCAGCCCATGAGGAGCAGGGAAAGGTCTCCACATCCCTGGGAGGGGCCGGGAGTGCCACGGAGCAGATGGAAACTTAACCTCAGCCCAGCGGGTGCAGAGTTGGGGACAATGATTGTGACATCGTGGAGGAGTGTGTGTGTGAGGGTCTCCCCGTGCCGCCCAGGTGGCCTCTAACTCCTGAGCTCAGCTGACCCTCAGCCTCCCGCACAGCTGAGGCGGCCGGCCTGTGCCACCGATAGCTAGTGCGCGTGTTTTCAGGTACGACCCAACTGCACGCAGCCCACACGCGTCTCGGCGAGGTGGGATTGTGGGTAAGTTCTCTGTATTTTTTTTTTTTTTTTAAATCATCTGTTTTCTAATTATCTAACCAAGAATTTAAAAAAATAACGACGTCTGTGGCATCCTTTGGTGATCTCGGGGCGAGCCCCCGCCGGCTCGCCTGCTTCTTGTTGTAATCCTTGATGGCGTTCTCGTAGCCCTCCTCCAGCCTGGAGAACGCCAGGCCCACCTCGGTGGTCCACCAGATCTGGGTGCAGGTCAGCGCAATCTGGAAGCAGAGGGGCGCCGTGCCCCCGTTGAGCTTGGTGCCTTAGCTCCGGCAGCAGCTCCCCAGGCCGCTGGCTCTCCCCAGGGCTGCCCTCGGACCTGGGCCGGGTAGTCGAAGATCCACTGCTCCCTGGGCTTCTCCTCGTAGGTCACCACGGCTTCTGGGATTTCGTGTCGGAGCGTGGCGCACATTCGGTCCAGCACTCGGTTCAGCCAGACCTCCACCTGGGGACAGAAGTCACACTGACCACACGGAGCCTTGAGTGCATCGGTTCCGAGGATTTGTTTTGGAGTAAAGAAAAAAACCAAAAAGCAGCTGGTGCCGCGTCCTGCACCTCGAGTCCCAGGGCTGGGGAGGCTGAGGAAAGAGGATCGCAAGTTCAAGGCCGGCCTCGGCAACTTAGTGGGACCCTGTCACAAGGTGAACAGGGCTGGGGATGGAGCTCTGTGGTATACTTAACGACACACGAGCAGCGCTGGGTCACACACACGTGTGCACACGTGGAAAAAAAAGAAAGGGCCGTTTGTCCTGCCCGTCATCCCAGGGTTGGGAATGTCAGGTGGCTATAGAGCACAGAACTGCCCACCTCAAACGCTGACTGGCAGCCCGGCCAGACCCTGGCGAGCTCGCTGCCCACTAAGCATCAAGGTGCACGCTGACCATTTTTGGGTCGGAGAAGGGAGAGGGGACCAGAGAAAAATCCGGGCACAGGGCAAAGGGCTAAGCTCGCCGATGTGCTGAGCTGAGCTGAGGTTCTCTGCGAGCCTCCGGGTTCTGAGTCAGGTGCTGCCACCTGCTGGTCAAGGGGTGGGGGTGGGGGCGGGAAGAATCCTCCACAGGACCTGCTGCCCACCAGTCCTGTGGACGAGTCTTATTTGCATTTTGAAATGTAAGTGCTGTGGCTGAGGATGCAGCTTCGTGGAGGATGCTCTGCAGGCCTGAGGCCCTGGACTCCATTCCAGCCCCAGAAAACCAGAAAAAAGCAAAGCAAAAAGTACCCCCTTGACCAGCTGCTGCAGCAGGGAAGCACCCCCAGAGGGTTCGTGGGCAAGCTTCCCTGTGGAGAGTCGGCAGGAGGGATCCTGGCGGGGAGCCGGAGCCAGCTCTGACAGGTGGATCTCGGCCGTGCCCCGCCCAGCGCCCTCCCTGCCAAGCGGGGAGCCTGGGCTTCCTTGTTCAGGTCCCTCCCAGGTCTGCTTTGCCTCTGCCCTGCGTTTTCCTTAGGCCCACGTCACAGTCACCTCTATTTCTGATGGACAGCTGGGCAGGGAGCCTGGGGAAGGGAGCAGCCAGCAGTGGGGCCACGGGCTTGCTGGGAGAGGGAGGAGGACCCAGGCGGCTCTGGAGCCGCGGAAGCAGCGCAGCCAGTTCCCGTGGGCAGGTGTGAGAGACCCGTGGTTCTGGGGAGGGGTCCCCTTCAGCACAGTCCCCTTGGTGACCTGAACGAGTCTCTCCTTGCCTTCCCCCTCCAAGGCGCATCTCATAGAGCTGGGAAAGTCCTCTGGAAGCCCTGGGGGCGTCCGAGTGCTCCCGAGGGTGAGGAGAGGGCAGCGCGTCCTGGGGCTCACGCTCACCTGCCCCGAGAGGTCACACTCGTGGTCGAAGTCCATGTACTCGTCCTCCTTGCTGTACATCCCCAGGCCAAATTTCAGCGGCTTCTCCTCAGCATCGAGTCGGAACTTCAGCTTACACAGGCTGTCGAAGAGCTTGGACAGGTGGCGGCTCACCTGGGGGGGCACCTGAGGCTCGGCCCAGGGGCTGTGGCCCAGGCCCAGATCTCCTGCTGCGCTCTAAGGTCTCTTCCCCTTCTTTCCTCTCCTTCCCTCACCCCTTCCTGCCCTCCTTCCCCCTTCCCCCCTCCTTCCCTCCTTCCTTCTCTCCCTCCCTCCTTCCCTTCCCCCCTCCTTCCCTCCTCCCTTCTCTCCCTCCCTCCTTCCCTCCTTCCCTTCCCCCCTCCTTCCCTCCTCCCTTCTCTCCCTCCCTCCTTCCCTCCTTCCCTTCCTTCCCTCCTTCCCTCCTTCCTTCTCTCCCTCCCTCCTTCCCTCCTTCCCTTCCTTCCCTCCTTCCCTCCTTCCTTCTCTCCCTCCCTCCTTCCCTCCTTCCCTTCCTTCCCTCCTTCCCTCCTTCCTTCTCTCCCTCCCTCCTTCCCTCCTTCCCTTCCTTCCCTCCTTCCCTCCTTCCTTCTCTCCCTTCCTTCCCTCCTTCCTTCCTTCTCTCCCTCCCTCCTCCCTCCTTCCTTCCCTCCTTCCTTACCTCCTCCTTACCTCCTTCCTTACCTCCTCCCTTCTCTCCCTCCCTCCTTCCTTCCCTCCTTCCTTCTCTCCCTCCCTCCTCCCCTCCTTCCTTCTCTCCCTTCCTTCTCTCCCTCCCTCCTTCCCTCCTTCCTTCCCTCCTTCCTTCCCTCCTTCCTTCTCTCCCTCCTTCCTTCCCTCCTTCCTTCTCTCCCTCCCTCCTTCCCTCCTTCCTTCTCTCCCTCCCTCTTTCCTTCCCTCCTCCTCCCTTCTCTCCCTCCCTCCTTCCCTCCTCCTTCCCTCCTTCCTTCCCTCCTTCCTTACCTCCCTCCTTCCCTCCTTCCTTCCCTCCTTCCTTCCTTCCCTCCTTCCTTCTCTCCCCCCCTCCTTCCTTCCTTCCTTCCCTCTCTCCCTCCTTCCTTCCTTCCCTCCTTCCTTCCCCATTCTCTCCCTCCCTCCCTTTCCTTTGGCGTGTTCTCCCCCATCGCTGGTCGACACTAACTAGACTTGGGTTAGGCACCTAGAGGAACCTAAGACAACGCCCCAGGTAGGCTGCAGAAGCCAGGTGTGCGCCGGGGCCAACCCCGTGTGTGTCCCAAAACCTCAGGATTGCCATCAAGTGTAGCCATTTTCCTTTCACCCCGATAGCGCTTCTCTCTCTCAGAAGAGCCCCAGGGAAACCCTCCTCCTGGCTCCCGGGTGATCTATCAGGGTGGTGATGACGATGGCCAGGGAGCCCGTGTGTCCTTCAGAGGTGGTGCCCTGCTGGGTCACCAGAGTCTAACCCACTTTGCAGACCAGTAAACGGAGGTGCTGGTGGCAGATGGACTTGCCCAGAGCCACAGGAAGCGCAGGGCGGGATCTGAGGTGAGTCCACCCCGGGGCTCCCGCTCCCTCCCAGGGCTGGACGCAGGCCCCCAGAGGCCAGATTGAGGCGCCACTCGGGCTTGTCCTTTGGGGTGCCAGGCGCCCGCCCACCTCCACGGGGTCGTTGCCGTTGGAGAGGATGTCCAGCAGGTCGGCCGAGGAGACGAAGTAGAAGCGAGGGAAGGCCAGCCTCTTGGTCTCCAGGTACTCCGCCAGCGCCTTCTCGCACATGGCCAGGCTGCGGGTGGGGGAGCCGGTGAGCCCGCGGACAGGGGCCCGGGGTTCCCATTCCTGCTGACCGACCGCGCTGCCCGGACGGGAGGGCACCCCTGCACCCACGGCCGCGGGCTCTTGGCGAAGGCTCTCACAACCCACGGCTCTGCACCGTCGCCCCCGGCCGGCAGTGTGGGATCCCGGCTCTGGCCACCCACGCCCCTGCTCTGGATGTGTGGGGACCCACCTCTTCTTCAGCGCCTCAAGTTTATCGTAGAGACCAGGCTTGTTGGTGGCTTCTACCACGTTGGGAGTCTTCACTGCGTCTTCCATCAAGGCCTGGGAAGGACAGGGCATCGCAAGGTGTTAGGAGACCTGTTTTGTCCAGGGTGGCGTTTCCGGAAAGCCCTGGTGCCAGGGGCTGGGCTCGCCTTGAACTCCATGTCGATGTCGTCAAAGCGCTTGGAATCCTCGGGGAGCTGGGCGCGGATGTCTTCAGAGCCTATGAAGATGCTCTCCAGGTGGCTCCAGGTCCTCTGGACCTCAAACCAGATGGAGATGACCGAGTCTGCCGTGGACAGCTTCTGCTGCCAGCTGGTCACCTCCTTGAGGAAGTGGGACAGGTACTTGGACATCATCAGGTTCTGCAGCTGCACCTGGTTGTCCTCCAGCGTCTCCACCAGCACCTCGTCTGCCTTGAGCATCATGGTGCCCGTGCGCGGGTGTGGCTCGTGCTCGAATTCCATGGTGGTCCAGGTGCTGTCCAGGGCTTTCAGCACCTGTCGGGGGAAGGAGAAAGAAGGGCAGGGTGCGTGTGGCACGCAGGGCTGAGGGAGGACTCGAGGGTCCCAGGACACGGCATGGAGCCAAGGCCTTTGTGGTCAAGTCGTCCACACACGTGGCCACGGGGTGGGAGACCCCGCTGCCCGCCACCTGCCGCCCGTGAAGGGGCAGAGGCGGGGTGTCCATTCACACCTGGGGCATCACTCAGCCTTGGGTAGGAGTGAGGGACTGAGGCGTGCCCACTGCAGATGGACATGGCTCAGCAAAGGAAGCCGGGCACAAAGGCCAGTGGCTATGTGCGGACGTGAGTACACGCCAACCCCAAAGGATGCCACTCTGGTGCACAGACCGATTCGATTTAAAAACACTCAAAAGCAGCAGGTACGAGGTCACACCTGTTCCCTAAGAGCAGGAGATGAATGCCCAGGCCACACTGCCCGGGAGACCCCCGCCGCCAGGAACGGCCCTGCTGTGGTCATTCACTCCGGAAGGACCTGACGTTTCTGTCCCCTGGGTGCCCTCCTGCCAGGCCCTGGACCTACCTTCTCCATGCCCGACTCCTTCACGGCCTTGTCCACGATGTTGCGGACCTCGTCCTCGAACCTGTGGAGATTCAGCTGCAGCAGGTCGGCCAGGGTGGTCTCCTCGGACATCTGGAACTTCACCTGGGGAGAAGCAGCCATGCTCGGCACAGACCCTTGCCCTCTGCGGACACCGGGCGCCGTGGCCGAGGCTTTGCTCTGCCCCCCGCATCTCCGAGCCCCGCCTTCCTTTCCTGTAAACCCACGAGACGAGACGGCCGAGCAGCGGGGGGAGAAGTGTCCCCCGGAACCGCGTGCACCCAGGACTCAGAGGGACCTTGTCTGGAAACAGGGCCTGTGCGGATGGCAAGGGTCCTGAGGGAGGTCATCTGGTTTTCAAGCGGGCCTCGAATCTGATGACCAGGGTTCTCATGGAGGCCGCAGGATCACGGAGGCAGAGGCTGGAGGAGCAGCCACAGGGCAAGGGGTGCTGGAGCCCCTGAAGCAGGAAGAGGCCGGAGAGCCTCCCCTGGAGCCTGGGGAGCCAGCCCCGCCCAGGCCCCAGCTCAGACCCTGGCCTCCGGAGCCGAGAGCCGGCTGTCCTGCTGGCCCAGTGCCCCTTTGCAGGGTTTTGCCACACTGGCCCCAGGAGGCGTCGACCCTCAGGGAAGTGCCGGGCTAGTGACCGCACTGTGACCCTAGTGACCTCACTGTGACCCAAGTGACCACACCAGACACTCGCTGTACCACTGTGATCTTAATGGTCCCCAGAGGCCACGTGCTGAAGGCTCAGCCTCCAGCCTGAGGTGCTCCTGGGAGGGGGCCTTTGGGGAGGAAGCTGGGCAGTGCCCCTGAAGGGGAGGTGGGGACCCTGCCCCTTCCCGGCTTTCTGCTGGCTTTCCAGCCACCGCGCGGTACGCAGACCCCCTCGCCATGCACCGCAAGGAGCTCTGAACCATGGGCCAAGACGAGCCTCCCTCCTGCTGTGTGGCTGTCAGGTGTCTGTCACCGTGAAGCACAGCTGGCTGCCCGTCCCAGATGACTCCAGAGCACTGACTCCAAACCACGGGGAAACCAGTTTAGCCGCTGACCGACTCCAGCATCTCCCGGTTGAGTTTGGGGAAAGCGTCCACCCAGCCTCCCCACGTCCTCAGGTATGCCGACTCCTCTTTCAGTGGGACAGTTTAGTTGCTTGTTTTGCCACGGGGGCCTCTCCTGGGGCACCTGGGTGGGCACTCGAGTCTCCGGGCTCAGGAGGCATCCCATGGCAGCAAGAGAGAGCCCTGGCCCAGAAAGCTTTAATGCAGTGGAGGCGGGGAGGACCCGTCACACTCCTGGGTGGGCACCTCCAGGGCTGGCGGAGACCTGGTGAGCAGAGTGGAGAGCTGCCGGCCCGTCCTCTGTACTTCCCGCCTACTCGGGTTGTCTTTGGAGGCCAAGGCCTCTACCTTCCTGCTTGTGGGCCATGGCCTCGCAGCCGTGAAGCTCTGCCCCTGATCCCTGCTCCCCAGCACCCAAGTCCATTCCATCCACGCCTTTGTGCTTGACTTTGGGTCCTTCTCTCTGCCAAGGCCCGGGCCAGAGTCCACGCCCACCCACAGTCGCCTCCGCTCTGCCCTGGCTCAGGCTTCCTCCTCTAGGCAACTAGCGGCTTCCTGAAGGGCTCAGTCACTTGGCGTTTGAGTGGACCAGGAAGGCTGCAGAACAGGCCTTGGAGCTGGAGTCCACACAGGAAAGCTCTGCCCTCTGACGTCTGCCTGGGGTGTCCCTGCCACCGCTGTTCAGGAGGACGGAAGCGAGTCCCCGAGACAGCCCTCAGGAGTTGCCACCCCAGCCCCGAGCCCTCGGCCCTGCCCGGCCAGGCCAGGCCACCCAGCCCTGAGCGAGCCCTCTGCCCTGGTCACACTGGGAGCTGCCTGCACACCCCAGCGCCAGCTGCCCCTGGAGCCTGGGCCTTCACGTCCACTGTGCGTGCTCACTGGCCCTGCTCGTCCCTCCCTTGTCAATCGGTCTTTGGTCAGTCTAATCCACAGGCCCAGCCAGAGAACCACAGTCGGGCAGGGGGACAAATAAGTCCCCTGCAGCCTCATGTGCTGCCCGCTCCTTCTTGGCTTCCTCAAGAGCAGGGACCTGGCTCTCCTGTGCCCTTGGTGTCCGCGTGGGGCCTGGGCAGAGGGGCTGCTCGGTACCCCTTTTTCACCGTTTGCTGACGGTGGTGAGCTCCCGTCTGCCTTCTGTGGGTGTTGAGCTCCTGGGGTGCGTGGGGCCCCCAGGGGAGCTGGTCCTCTGCTCTAGCTTCCCGGCCCCGTGGACGCACCCTACCACCAGGATGGCTGCACACCTTGAGGACCCAGCGCAGAATGAACACACAGGGCCCTCCGCTCAGAAATCCCTGCCGTCTGAGATGCTGGGAGCAGAGAATGAACGCAAGCATGGCAGCCAGGCGTGGGGTCCCCAGGACCGTGGGACGCGGCCCTGCCTACCAATGACTTCATCGGCACAGCAGCCGAGCCCCTTGGCAGAGCAGCTCAGGACGGCCAGTCCTGCAGCCGGCCAGCTGCCAGCGGCTGCCCCTCCTCCCCATGGCGACGGCGGTACCTGGGTGGCCTGCATGAGCTGCTGCCAGTGGCGGTCGCGGATGGCGGGGTTCTGCAGCTCGCTCACGGCGCGCAGGGACGTGATCATGTTCTTCACGGTGTTGTCCAGCCCCACGAAGGCGTCCCAGGTTTTCATCTCCTTGTCCAGCGACCTCACGTCCTTGGCGAACTTCTTGCAGTCGATGTCCATCTGCTCCACGTTGATGTCTTTCCACTTGGTGGTCTTCCAGTCGTCGATGCTGGTGTTCACCTGCAACGGGAGCCCGGCTTCGGCCCCTCTCCAGGCACGGGGAAGGCAGCGCTGCCCCTCCCTGACCTTGCTCTTAAGGGGCGAGTCCCAGTGAGGAAGAGTTTTTGTTTGTTTGTCTTGCAGTGCTGGGGATCGCTCCCAGGGCCCTGCATCTACCACCGAGCTGTGTTCCTAGGCTCCGGTAAGGGAAGTTTAGAATTAAAACCAGAGTCTGGGAACATGGTTGGATGCAAGGAAAAAAAAAAAAAAAAAAAAAACCCAGTCATATCATAAAACCTGCAATTTAAAAGTTGGTCATTAAAATGTATTTTGGCAAAAACCTGTGTTGGGGCCCCGCTACTGCTGAACAGGACCCAGCTTTCTCTTGCTTCTGGGAAGGACCATGTAACTTGCCTTGGCCAGGAAACATGAGCCATGCCTGAACTTCGAGGCAGTAGCTCTTAATTGGCCATACTTGGTTTGGTGTTCTCCACCTGCCTTGGTAATCACCAAAATGTGCTATTGATACACAGCCTGGAATGCTGAGCCGGCTGCCCCAGGGACAGCTGCTTGGAATGAGAATGTGGATTTCACATGAGAGAAGTGTACTTTTGTTGTTCAATACACAGAGATTTGTAGGGTTGTTTGTTACTGCACAGTAACCTAGCCTATACTGCCTGATGAAAATACCATAGAAGAAACTTCACTCTTGACAACAAGAAACGAAACAAATGAAACCATCTGAAGAAAGCCCTACCAAGAGTATAAACAGAAGATTATGAAGTCTGCATTCTTAAATGTGGGATGGGTTGAAATTGGCTAGGAAGCTGGAAAACCACTAGTTGTTGGTGGAAGGAGAGAGACTGTTGACCCAGGTGCTGGAAGCAGGAAGGCCCAGCTTGCCCAGCGTCCGAGTTCCTTGAAGGCCAAACTAGGAACATCTGCAAGATGCTCACCCTGAAGGCACGAAGACCCCAGCCTCCCACCACCCAGGGGCACGGCCTTCCCAGAGGGCTCAAGCTCATTCTGTGTGCTGTGACCACACGACGCCCTAGTTATCTTTGGAGAACTTCCTTGAGCTATTCAGACTGCCAGTGTTTATCACCATCTCCTGGAAAAGGTCCCCTTTCCTCTCTCCTCTGGGCTCAAGGTTTTACCACATGAAAGAGCAGCACCCCTTCCCAGTAGCCGCAGCTACCCACATGGAGGAGACTGGAGCTCAGTGAGTGGGGAAGAAGAGCAGGAGGCTCTGAGAGGCCCCTCTGCAGACCTGATGTAACAGAGCCTGTGAGCCAGGGCTTCCCTCTCTCTAAACACGCAGAGTGGGCCGGGCAGAAGGAAGGCCTTGCGACGGTTTACTATGGTGGTTTGTTTTTGTAGAAATGAAATAAAACGAGGAGACAGAGCGTGCTCCCGTATGGAGCCGGGAGCGGAGTTCTCCCTCGTGAGTTTGCAGAGTTGGTTCAGTTCCATTTAAAGTCCCCTGTGGGAGGTGAGGAGGGTTAGAGGAAAGATCCTAAGGTTCATTCAGAAGGATGAGAGAGGAAGAGAGCTCAACTACGTTTGAAGGCAGGTGAGCAAAGAGGACAGAGAATGGGGGAGCCACGCATGCGCTCACAGAAAAGACCCAGGGGCGAGCCGCGCTGGGCCGGGCCTCCTTCACTGCCTTCCTGCTGCCCATCAGCCCACAGAGCAGCCACAGGAGACCCAGCTTGGACCTGCTCCCGTGGTGAGTTTCCAGGCCCCCGAATTCCTCTTCGTCTCCCCAAATACCACCCCTCCCAGTTGCTCTGAATTCCCATTTCCCTGGGAGCAAATGAAAAAGTCTGTTCACGGTTTTTTTTTTTTTTTTTAAAGTTGCCAGTTTTCCCAGTTCTCCTAAGATGGAGCGACCCTCTGTCTTACACCTGAGCGACCCTGGGCAGACCACAGCAGGCAAGACAACGGGCAACACAGTCACCTAAGAAGGTCACATTGGGAGGCTTCAGGAGGGGGGAATAGAGCGGGCGCTTTCCTGGCTGCGCTGTGGCATGAAACCAAGAAGGCAGACAGGAATCTCGGCAAGGTAGGCGAATGAAGAAGAAAGCAGGGGTGGGGGGCTTCCCTGGGATTTAACACTGGACCCTCAAAGATCGGGGACTCAGAGGTTGGATATGATAAAGTAAGGAAGATCCTCCAGTGCCACAGCCGCTGCCATGGCCAGAGGCACCGGCCAGAGCTGCCCCTCATGGGCACAGGGGAGGGACAAGGGCACTACAGCAACACACATTTTTAGGAGGACTGAGGTGTGTCTGGGTACAGAGCGTTTAGAGATCACGGACGCTGCGCGACTAAACAGAAAGAAACTGCATCTCGCCCTGCGGCCCACAGAGGACGGAGGAAGGAACCATTTTGCAGCCCCAGCTTGGGGACTAGCAGCTGAGGGAGCCGAGTCCTGACAAACCCAGACCTGGACTGGAATACAGGCCTGGCAGACCCACACTGCACGGCATAGACTGTGCCTAAGTGACCAGGAGAAAATCAGACGTGGAGAGAGTTTGACCCAGGGAGCGACAGGTCACAGAAACCCGCCGGCTCTTCCCCTCCTGCTCCAATCTGAAGCTCGCAGGACCAGCTGGGAGAGACGCATCTGGCCAGGAATTCGAAAGGGCAGGGGTGGGAGAGGATGAGTTTGCAAACCGAACCCGAGACCAGGGAACTTGGGGTCTGCAGGTGAAGCATTGGACTAAGACTCGGTTCCTCCTCCAGGGGAGATCGTGGGATGCAGTCTTCCAGCATGGACCAGCAATTTCCGGGTCCTGGAGGTGCACAGATTTAGAATCTCCAGACTGACTGGCATCTAGCAAAGGGCCTGCAGCCTCCCTGAGCCTCACCCCCACTCCAGGATAACCTCTCCCACCCCAGCAACCCACCCTAAGGGTGGAGCAAGCACCGACTCCAGACGGCCTACCTGCTGAGAAGGGAAGCGGAGAGTCTTCAACGGAAACAATTCTTTAACTTTTCATTGAGACGTTTTTTTCCCCCTTTCTCTGCCTAATTGTGACCCTAATGGTTCATGGACATTTATACATACTCATGTTTCTTTTTTACTTTTCTCATTTCTTGTGTTTTTTGAAACCAGTTATTTTTCATGGATCAATTTTTTGAGGACTTGGAAGTTTGATTAGTATGTTTCAATTTTTTTGTATTATTTTTAATTAAAAATTTTTTACGTTATATATTTTGTCTCTTACTTCTGTTTCCCTTGAATCTCCCTCTTTTCTTCTGCTAACAGCCATCTCTATTGCTCTCTCTTCCTTTAATTTTTTTCCATCTATCCTCTCTCTGCCTCCCTCAAAAAAATCACATCCTACATTATTTTTATTTTCTCCCCGTCCACCATTCAAAATTGTAAACTATTTTACAAACTTACTGTTTCTATTTTGGGCAATGACCCATCATATAATTTCTGCTTATTGTGACAACATTGCAGACAACATAGCAGGACCTATTTGGTTTAATTCTGTATATTGTTTGCATTGGTTGTTGTTATTATTTGTTTCCCCCAAAACAGTGAGGTACTGGAAACCTTCAGGGACACTATAAGTTCACAGGTAGAGACTCTACTGTATCCATACTGTTAGATGGGTAGACACACAAACAACATGAAAAAGCAAGGGAAGAAATCACCCCAAACAAGCCAAGATACTTCAATAACAGAATCCATCACCACCACAGTGGAAAAAATGTCAGAGAAGGAGTTTAGAATGTATATAGTTAAGCTGATCTGCAAGATGTAAGGAGTGATATCAGAGAGAAAATACAGGAAGTGAAAAGTCACTTCAATAAAGAGATAAAGATGGTGGAAAAAAATCAAGCAGGAATCCTTGAAACGAAGGAATCAATAAGCCAAATTAAAAATTCAATGGAAAGCATGACCAACAGACTAGACATATTAGAAGACAGAGTTTCTGGCAATGCAGACAAAATATATAATCTTGAAAAAAAAAAAAAGTTGACCCTGGAGAAGATGTTGAGAGACCATGTGCAGAACTTCCAAAAAATATGGTATAACCTGAAAAGACCAAATACAAGATTTATTGGGATAGAACAAGGCTCAGAAATGCACAATCTTTTCAATGAAATAACATAGAAAATTTCCAAAATCTATGGAAAAACCAGATGCAGGCGGCTTACCAGACCCTGAATATACAAAATTACAACAGACCCACACCAAGGCACATTACTTTTTTTTTCTATCGAGAATACTTTTTATGACACAGGTATCAAATGCATACAATTGTTTGGGGAACATTTAGAGGCACAGAGTTCAATTCCAAAGCTCCATTTCACCCATACAAACTATATCGCACAGTAACCTTGAGGTTCAGCCCCACAGGAATGAGATGCTTTCTAAGTTACTGCTTTCTGAACAGAGAACTCCAATTAAATAGAATCTTCCAAACCAAGGACAAAGCCCTGTATCCTCTTAATTCTTCATATCCTGTGTACAGATGAATACAATCTAAAGATATGTTATAGATTACCCCACCACCATTAAAAGTTAATATTAAAATCGAATCCCATTTCTCAAAAAGTCATAAGAAGTGCACCAGTATTTACAGACCCCTTTAAATTATGCATAAATAAAATCTGTACACACAACACATTGTTTCTCAAAACAGAGCTGCCACAGGGACTTGGGGGTGTCAGGCAAAAGAAAAACCTTTGTGTCCACCCTTTTCAAGTTTACTTGAAAAATCAAGATTGAAATAAGTATGCAAATAAAGCTTCAGCACCTCACAGGAACCTGTCATTTCAAAGAGTCGCCCATTTAAAAGAGTTACTTTTCAAAATTAAAAAAAGAGACAAGAAAAGAAAAATGAAATCGTCAGCAGGCACTGTCTCCACAAGTTTCCTACACTGAGAAGGCCCTCTGGGCCCAGGGTCTGCAGCCACCCGCCAGCTGCTCACTAGCCGCTGAGCACGGGGCACCTGGCCTCCTCCTGAAGGGCACGATCACTGAAGAAGGTAGGTAAAGACTGATTTTTGAAAAACTATTTAGTGGACATAAAAACCAGCCATATCTTAACACTGAATAAAATAAGTTATTGTTGATCTGATTTGCATCCATCTGACATCTCAACAGCTGGGCCCATGGCTTCTTGTCAGCCCAGGGAACTTATGAAAAGCCTCTAAAACTTGTAGCACCGATTTCAGAGGAAGGAGGGATGGGGCTTCCAAAAAATAAGTGCTCAACAAGTAAAACAAAACCCAGTACTTGTCACCTTGGGATCATGCGTCCAAGGTCAGGCCCTGCAGTGCTGGAGAAGCCACAGGGATCCAGGAGGGCAGGTCGAGAGGGTACAAGCCTCCAGTGACCCAGGCCTTTGGGTAGGTGGGTAAGGGAGGCTGGAAGCTCTGCCCCCAGCGGGAGTGCTTCCCAGTCTGTCCCAGCGGAGAAGGATTCCTCCGTCCTTTCCTTCCTGCCCTCTGCTCACCCCCATCTTACTTCCTGTGCTTCTCCATTTTCTCCAGGGTCTTATCAGAATCTGCTGGACTCTGGTCTCCAGGGTTCATATAGGATTTGTCTATGACAATCAGAGCTTCTTTCATGTAGTTCTGCACCACAGACACAGCGGCACAGATGGCCTGGCTGCCAAACCCATGGGTAATCAGGCTGAAATGAGACAAGCAGTTCTGGATGTTTGTTTCCAAGACCCGCGTGGGCCTGTTGTTCCCGTTGGGGGAGGAGGTCTGTGAGTTCGTTATGCACTTGCTGAGCCACCAGGAGCAGGTTCTTCCTCGAGGCCATCTTGTTCCGTCCTACCAGGTGAGGCCTGGTTGTGTGTTTGGCCACTGGCTTACTAGGAAACTGCTTCACAGACATAGGCAAAGCCCCTCGCCAAGGGAACAGCTTTGCCTTCCACCAAGGATGTCGGGAGGGTCATGTGATCCGTTTTCCATCTCCCAGACAGAAGATTCAGTCCAATCTTGTCCAGCTTCTCCTGCAATGATTGGACTTGGCTCTTTTTTTTTTTTTTTTTTTTTTTTTTTTTTTTTTTTTTTGGGAGGGTGCTGGGGATCGAACCCAGGGCCTTGTGCTTACAAGGCAAGCACTCTACCAGCTGAGCTTTCTCCCCAGCCCCTGGACTTGGCTCTTCTGAGAACACCTCCCAGCAATGAGGCATTTAAGCACTCAGGCGGTGACAATTGCCTCTGTGCTTCAGCCACCGTCACTTTATATTTGGACATGGAACAGAGGAGGGATGGTCTTCTAGGAACAGAGAAGAAGACCTCAGTCTCCCCTCAGGGGAGACTCAGGGGTTCTTAGCCATGGAAATGGGATATTTTTAGAGTAGAGTCTGATGGTGCCCAAGCAAGTGTGGGTTGCCGAGATGACAAAGTGTCCTGCACCCCTTCCATCTGGTGGGCCATGTCATGGAGTCCCAAGTTCTTTACCAGGCCACAGTATCCAGGTGTGTGCATGGAGCAACAGCAGGTCTGAGTGGCAGTAGGCATCCCTGCGGGCACCCATGGCACCTCCCTCCAGCCTGGAGAGGTGGGGAAGCAGGTTGGCCCCTCCTGACTCCGATAGCTAGGCCAGGCTTGTTGTTGGTTGCTGGCGGCCATAGGCTGGTGCAGGGGGTTGAGAACCACAGTGTAGGCTCCTCCCAGATGGGAGTAGGTATGGTGGTAGAAAGTAGGGTGGCAGCTGGTATTTGGCAGCTCCAGTGTGGGACAGTGGCGGTGCAGAGCTATAAAGATGCTGTACTGCAGAGGAGAGGTGGGGGTGCACGGTTTCCCATTGATACTCTATCGTGGTGATCCTGAGGGAATGAGTCCTCAAAGCCTGGTGGTGAAGGTCTGGGTTCTCCAGTGCCCAAGGCACTCCCAGGCACCAAATCTGGACCTTCAAGGCACATTATAATGAGAACGCCTACCATACAGAATAAGGATAGAATTATAAAGGCTGCCAGAAAAAAATGACAAGTCATATTTAGAAGGAAACCAATCTGGAACTCTGCTGATTTCTTAACCCAGACCCTCAAAGCTAGGTGATCTTGGAAGAATATATATCAAGCTCTGAAAGAAAATGAATGCCAGCAAAGAATATTATGCCCAGCAAAATTAAGCTTTGGAATTGACGATGAAATAAAAACTTTCCTTGATGAAAGTTAAAAGAGTCACAACTAGAAAGCCTGCACTATGAAACATACTCAGTAAAATATTTCATGAGGAGAAAATTAAAAATAAAAGTGAAAACCGGCAAAGGGAGGAGCTACACTAGAAGAATAGTCAATCAAAGGAGAAAAAAATTCAAAGTAAACACCGAATGAAAAGATGTACCCCATTTGTGTACAATGAATCAGAATGCAGTCTGTAAAAATAAAAAAATAATTAAAAACATCAAAACCAGAAATAAATCAAAATGACAGAGAATAAAAATTATATCTCAATAATAACATTAAATGGCCTAAATTCATCAATAAAAAGACATAGACTGGTAGATTGAATTAAAAAACAAGACTGAACAATATGCTGTTTCCAAGAGACTCACCTCATAGGCAAAGACATCTCAGACTAAAGGTTAAATGATGGGAAAAAGCCACATCATTCACAGGGATCTTGTAAACAAGCAGGGGTTTCCATCGTCATATCAAATAAAGTGGACTTCAAGCCAAAGTTAATCAGAAGGGACAAGAAGGACATTTCATACTGCTTAAGGGAATTGTACACCAACAAGACACAACAGTTGTAAATATGTATGCCCCCAAAATGGAGCATCTACATACATCAAACAAACCCTTCTCAATTTCAATAATCAAATAGAGCAAACACAATAATACTGGGTGACTTTAACATACCTGTCTCCAAACAAATCCTCCAAACAAAAACTAAATAAAGAAGCTATAGAACTAAAACACACAATTAATAATTTAGACTTAACAAATATATATGAAATATTTCATCCATTGATGACTTAATATACTTTCTTCTTGGTAGCATATGAATCCTTCTCTAAAATAGATCATATCTTAGGCCACAAAGCAACTCTTAGAAAATACAAAAAATAGAGATAGTACCTTACATTCTATCAGATCATAATGGAATGAAATTAGAAATCAATGAAAAGATAGAAAACAGAAGCTATTCTAACACATTGAAACTAAATAATATGCTGTTGAATGACCAATGGATAGCAGAAGAGATCTGAGATGAAATAGAAAATACTTAGAAGTAAATGAGAATAGTGATACAACATATCAAACTCTCTGGGACACTATGAAGGCAGTGCTAAGAGGAAAGTTCATCGCATTGAATTCATTTGTTGAAAAAATAGAAAGTCAACAAATAAAATAAACCTAACATCTTAAAACCCTAGAAAACAAATAAATCAATACCAAAAGCAGTAGAAGAGAGGAAATGATTAAAATCAGAGCTAAAATAAATGAAATTGAAACAAAAGACATCCTCCAGAAAAATTCACAAAATAAGTTGGGTCTTTGAAAATCTAAATAAAACTAATAAACCCTTAGCCAAACTAATAAAGACAAAGAAGAGAAAACCCAAAATACTAAAATTCATGATGAAAAGGGAAATATCACAAGAGACAAGGCTGAACTACAGAAGATAATCAGAAACTATTTTGAAAATTTATACTCTAATAAAATAGAAAATCTTGAAGACATCAGCAGATTCCTAGAGACATATCACCTACCCAAATTGAATCAGGAAGACATTGAAAATTTAAACAGATCAATTTCAAGCAATGAAATTGAAGATGCCATCAAAAGTCTATCAAGAAAGAAAAACCCAGGACCAGAGGGATGCTCAACTGACTTCTACCAGACCTTCAAAGAAGAACTGACACCAATCCTCCTCAAATTATTCTATGAAACAGAAAAGGAGGCAACCCTTTCAAACTCATTCTATGAAGCTAGTATTACCCTGATAGCAAACCAGACAAAGACACATCAAGGAAAGAAAATTTCAGACCAATATCCCTGATGAACATAGATGCAAAAATTCATAATAAAATACTGGTAAATTGCATTCAAAAACATATTTAAAAGATAGTGCACCATGATCAAGTGGGATTCATCCCAGGGATGCAAGGGTGGTTCAACACACATAAATCAATAAACAAAATTCATCAAATCAACAGACTTAAAGACAAGAATCACATGATTTTCTCAGTAGATGCAGAAAAAGCAGTTGACAAAATACAGCTTCCATTCATGTTCAAAACACTAGAAAAATTAGGGACAATAGGAACATACCTGAACTCTGTAAAAACTATATATATTAAAACCAAGGACAACATCTTTCTAAATGGAAAAAAATTGAAAGCATTCCCTCTAAACACTGGAACAAGACAGGGATGCCCTCTTTTACCACTTATATTCAACATCATCCTTGAAACTCTAACCAGAGCAATTAGACAGAAGAAAAAGATTAAAGGAATACAAATAGGAAAAGAAGAACTTGAACTATTACTATTTGTTGATGAAATGATTCTATATTTAGAAGATCCCAAAAAACTCCACTAGAAAATCTCTAGAACTCATAAATGAATTCAGCCAAGTAGAAGGATAAAAAATTAATACCTATATATCAATTGCATTCTTATGCATTAGCAAAGAATCAACTGAAAGAGAAATTAAGAGAACTATCCCATTGATAATAGCCTCAAAAAAATTGGGAATCAATCTAACAAAAGGGGTGAAAGACCTGTACAATGAAAACCACAGAACTCTAAAGAAAGAAATTAGAGAAAACCTTAGAAGATGGAAAGATCTACCATGTTCTTGGATAGGCAGAATTAATATTATCAAAATGTCCATACTACCAAAGGGTTATGCTGATTTGATACAATTCCCATTAAGGTTCCAATAACATTATTCATAGAAATAGAAAAAGCAGTCATGAAATTCATTTGGAAAAATAAGAGGTCTGGAATAGCCAAAGCAATCTTTAGCAGGAAGCTACACACCAAACCTTAAATTATACTACAGAGCAATAGTAGCAAAAACGGCATGGCATTGACACCAAAACAGACATGAAGACCAATGGTACAGAATAGAAGACACAGAGACAAACCCACATAAATATGGTTATCTCATACTAGACAAAGGTGCCACAAACATACTTGGAGAAAAGATAGTCTTTTCAACAAATGGTGGTGGGTAAACTGGAAATCCATATGTAGCAAAACGAAATTAAACCTCTATCTCTTGCCCTGTGCAAAACTCAACTCAAAGTGGCTGAAGGACCTAGGAATTAGACCAGAGACCCTGCCCCTACTAGAAGAAAAAGTAGGCCCGACATCATGTCAGCTTAGGAAATGAATTCTTCAACGAGACTCCTAAAGTGCAATAAGTAAAATCAGGAATAATAAATGGGATGGTATCAAACTAAAAAGCTTCTTCACAGCAAAGGAAACAATCAAGAACATGACGAGATAGCCTACAGAATGGGAGAAAATCTTTGCCACCTGTACCTCAGATGGAGATTAATTTCCAGAATATATAAAGAATAAAAACCTTAATATAAAAAAAAAACCCAATCAATAAGAGGGCAAAGGAACTGAACAGACATTTTACAGAAGAAATATGATCAGTCAACAAATAGATGAAAAAATGTTCAACATCACTAGAAATGCAAATTAAAACTACACTGAGGTTTCATCTCACTCCAGGCAGAATGGCAGCTATCAAGACTACAGGGAACAATAAATGTTGGTGAGGATGTGGGGAAAAAGGTACACTCTTGCATTACTGATAGGACTGCAAAATTGGTGCAACCACTCTGGAAAGCAGTGTGAAGATTCCTCAAAAAACTTGGAATGGAACCAACATTTGACCTAGTTATCCCACTCCTCGGCATATACTTAGAGGACTTAAAATCAGCATATTGTAGTAACACAGCCACATCAATGTTTATAGCAGCTCAATTCACAATAGCTAAGCTATAGAACCAACCTAAGTGTGGGGGTGAATGAATAAAGAAAATATGATACATATACACAGTAGAATATTACTCAGCCATAAAGAAGAATGAAATTATGGCATTTGCTGGTAAACGGATGGAATTAAAGACTATCATGCTAAGTGAAATAAGTCAATAAAAAAAAAAAAGGCTGAATGTTCTCTCTGATAACAGGATGTGGACTCACAATAGGTGGGGGTCCAAACACAGAGGAGAAGTTCACCAGATTGGACAGGAGGAAGCAGGGTGAAGGGAGGGAAGATGGGAATGGGAAAGCCATTAGAATAAATCTGACATATCTTTCCTGTGTGCATATATGAACACACAACCAGTATAACTCCACATCATGTATGACCACAAGAATGGGAAACTACACTCCATGTATGTATGACATGTCACATATAACTAAAATGAACAAATAAACTTTAAAAATGATGGTCATATTTAAAGGAACAGAAAAGAGGGAAAAGGGAGCTAAGAGGAAGTGAGATTTCTACACTCAAAGTCATAAAATGTTGATATAGTGGACTGATAAGTTACAGAGTGATATGGGAATATGCAAAGTGACTCCTAAAAAAACTATAATGAAAATAACCAAATAAAGTCAAGATGAAACAAAAAATGTTCAAATAAAAGAAGAGGCAGAGAAACAAGAAACAAAGAAACAGAAAAACAAAACAAATGTCAAGCTGAAGTCCTAACATGACAATGATTGCCTTAAGTGTAAATGGTCTAGATGTACCAATTAAAAGACAGAGACTGGAAGGGTGGGTGGAAAAGCAGAGCTCAGCAATAGTCTGCCTACAGGAAGCTCACCTGAACTAGGAAGCGTAGGCAGGCTGAAGGTGCAAGAACGAAAGCAGATACCCTGTGGGAAAACACTGATAAAAAGCAAAATCAGCTGTGTCAACAGTGGCTAAAGTCAACTTCAGAGCAAAGACAATTGCTAGAGACAAAGAAGAACTTCTCAGGATGATGAGAACAGCCAATTCACTAGCAAGTGTAATAAATCCATGTGTTCACACACCAAGTCTCAGAGCCTTGCAGTGCTGGAAGCCAATGCGGATCCAGCCGGAAAGGAGAGAGGAACACGTCTGCAGCTGCAGTTGGGGAGTCAATCGATACTCTGCCCTTGGCAGCTCATAGGCTGCAGGGAAGAGCAACCCTCGAGCTTCGGAAGGACCGGAACACCAACGGGACCTACTTGGCATATGGAACACTCCACCCAAAGAATGCAGGATAGGTGTATTTTTGGAATATCTACCAAGTCAGACCACATACTGATCCATAAAAGGAACCTCAACACACTTAAAATAGTTGAAGTCACATGGCAATCTCTTCAAGAAAACAAGTTAGGGAACAATTCGTTTTAAAGGAATACATTTGATTAAAAAATCACAACACAACAACAACAAAAAAAACCAATGTCTATGAAGAACATTGGACATAGACCGAGACAGACATTATTACCTCATATACCTCTTTCTGTTTCTGTTTCTTGTTCCTCTGCCTCTTCTTTTATTTGAACATTTTTTGTTTCATCTCGACTTTATTCAGTTGTTCTCAGTATGATTTTTTAGTTGTCACTTTGCATATTCCCATACACCTATGTAACTTATCAGCCCACCGTATCAGCATTTTGTGACTTTGAGTGTAGAAAACAAGAAATTATACTCCATTTAGGTATGATTTATCAAAACATACAAATGCATTCTACTGTCGTGTACAACTAATTAGAATAAAAATAACAGTAATATAAAAAGAATGCCCTTGGTAAACTTCCTACTCTCCACTGATTCCCTACAAAGACAAGTTTTTCCCAAACTGCAGTCGTCTGCTTCCTGGAATATGCTGTGCTGGTGTACTCAAATGCCATTTCTCCCCCATGACTTTATTTCAAAGTACCAAGTAAAGCAATTATAACAGGACAGTGTGTACACACGGATGTCACAACCAAAGACACAGAGGGCACAGTGAAAATGCCATCCATCCCCGCTCCGGCCCCCCGCTCATCCTGGGAGCCTCCTCGCCAGCTTCTGGGGTATCCGTATGCAGACAGACCTCTTACTCTCTCTCATTGATCATGGCTCTGTTTTAAAATTAGAATGCTTATAGGACTTGAAAGAAGTGTTGGTCTCCCTTAGTTCATGCGACTATTAGGAGACTTTCTAAGAGCCTTCAAATGCCATCAGGAAAGCAAGCGCGTGCTCAGAGTGGCACTCTGGGTCCGAGTCACACACAGAGTCAGAGGACTGGCCCTCCCGAGAGGATCCCTATAGCAGACAAAAAGCAATACAACAGGAAACTGTCTTTGGACCGTCTACAGTGGAGCCAACATAGCACGACCTCATGCGATGCCTGTGTGTTTGGTAATGAACTCTCCCGAGGACTACTGCCTCTCACCCTCACACACAGATGCAGGTGGAAGGTTAAGACCACAGGACCAGCCAGTAACTGGAATGGAATGCAATTTACCCCAGGTTTATCAGACTCCAACCTCAAGTGCAATCTCCAGCTGTCTGCTTATAGGATTCCCCCTCCCTTCTTCCCTTCCTTTTTCAGTCTTGCAACCAAGTGATGCCACTTATAAATATTTTCAGGCTTCTATGGCATTATTATGAAGCTAAGTGTAATATAATCCTAGGATTATTTCTAAATAGCTTGGAGGGAAAACCAGCAAACTAACAAAAAGATATTCTGGATAATTAGTTTCTCACTCCCCAAGTTCACGACCTCTATAAAAAGTCTTAGAGATTCAGAGGAAGTGAGTTTGTCTTAAGAATTTTAGGGTTGTTGGCTTGTTAACATAGGAACATGATAAATGATCCCTTACAACCAAACGTTGATTCAGTCAGTACTAATGCTCAGAAAATGAAGTCAATACAATGCAAATGAGCCTTGTAACTTTCCTGAACTGTCCCAAAGTCCTTTATGAGTTCTTCATATCTTTTGATTTTTCTGTCATTGTGAGATGTATTTTTTTTAATTTGGAATTTAACATCCATAACTGAGACACAGACTTAATATCTGAAGTACTTCTTTCTTAATAAGAGGCTATAATTATATATTGAATTAACAGAAAATGTAAAGAGAGCCCAAGAAGGTAGTTGAATAAATGGACTGAATTTAGTCTCAAAATGTGACATGTCCCAAATTTTTCGTTTCCTCGTTTCTTGAGTCTGCTCATCCACTTGTGACATAAATGGACTAACTCTGCTGAGACCATGATGTAAGATAATGGATTATTATGTATTATTACTGCTGTTATTACTTTGTTCCCTGGTTTCTTCATCTATACAAAGAATCAAGCCAACTGAGCAATCTCCAAGGTCATTTCAAGGACCAATAAATTTCCCATCCTATTTTGTCTTGAGAACTGAACTGAAATTCTGGGCAACTTAGGACAACTGGGCAGAGGAAGAGCTGGTTAACTGTCACCTGGAGCTTCCTCTGGTTCAGCCTTCTTAACGTCACAGGTTTCCTGAGTTCTCACATTCTGGTGGGACTCAGTCCTCCATGCTGTTTGTCTCTGGTTAAGTCAAGACCTCCACTATCGTGGGCAATGAGGGAGAGAATTCTTGCACTAACCCACTGTGTAACTCCTGCCTGGGCACTTTGGACATGCAGTTGAGTGAGCTGTGGTCCCTCATCTCTGGTGATTTGATGGCAACCATCAGTTTCAACCAGTATCTTCCTTTTGTAACACAGGGTAACAGCTTAGGACATCATTGCTTAACCCCCATGGATAGTGAAGGTTGAGTTGTCTTCTGTGATTCAACCGTCCATTCGTAGAGCAAATCCAGCTACAGAACGTGACGGCATCTGTGTAAGACGTGCATCTGGACACAGTTTGGAACATCTGCATATGGCGGAACGGGAAGGGGGACATCTCTGTTTCTTGCTCTTTCTATCCTGTGGTCTAGAATTAAGATGTGATCAGGAGTTCCAGAGGCTTCTTTCAACTCTGACATGTCACAGCAACCCAGGGCAGGGGCTGTCTCCAAAGAAAGGAGGAATTCACTGCAACTCCTGTTCCAGGCAGTCAGACCGAAAGTGAAAAGCTGAAGCTGCAGCCAGTGAGGCAGACACAGCCTGGGGAGGAAAGGGGTCCCCCACCTCAGGGGTCCCCAGGGACCCACCAGGGCCCTGCCAGCCGGGCAGCCTGGGGAGGATCCACTGTATCCAGATAGCCAGGAAGCAAAGGGCAGGGAAACATTTTTAAGTCATGAGTCTAGTATTACTCTTACCAAAACCAAAGATATCACGAGAAAATGATAGACCAGTGTTCTGATGAATTTACACACAAAAATTCTTAACAAAAATATTAGGAAATTGAATCCAGCAATGTACCAAAAAATTACGCACCTTGATCAAATGGGGTTTAGTCATATATTTTTTAAAAAATCAGGGAGATCCTCTATGACAGACTACAGGAGAAAAAGCATACAATCTTATCAGTTGACACAGAAAGCACATTTTAAAGAATCCAGTACCTATTCATGAACATTGAAAAATACAGGGATAGAGAAGAACTTTCGAGATTTACAAACTTCCAGCTAATACCACACTCAATAGTGAAATGCTTTCCCTGAGGCTAAGAAAAATGCAAGAACATTTGAACTCACCGCTCTTATCCAACATAGCACTGGAAGTTCAAGACACCACAAAAAGGCAAGAGAAAGAAATAGGAACACATAAAGATCAGAAAAGAAAAACTCTCCTGATGTGCAGATAACATTATTGTCTATGTAGAAAATCTCTAAGGAACCCTAGAACTAAAAAGTGAGTTCAGCAAGGTCACAAGATAAAAATAAACACAAAAATTCATCACATTTGCATGTACCAGAACAAACAGGTGGAAACCAAAACCTAGGACACAGTACCATTCACAATCACTCAAAAGAGAAAAGAAATACTTAGGTGTAAATTCAACAAAACAGGTAGAGCGTCTTTATGCCAAAATCACAGAATGCAGATTAAAGAAATGAGACAAGAGCCAAATAAATGGAGAGACATACAATGTTCATGAATGGGAAGGCTCAGCACAGTAAAGATGCCAACTCTCCCCAGATCCATCCATAGGTTCAAGGTAATTCCTATAAAGATCCCAGCAATTTTTTTTTTCCATATAGATACAATAGACTTATTCCCAAAATTTCCTTAGGAAAATGCAATATGAAACAAACTTGGCAAAGAATGTCAAGTGGGAGGACCTCCTCTGCCTGATATCAAGCCTGGCCGGATGGGTACAGAAATCAACACTGCGGAGGAGCAGGCACAGACCTGCAGAACAGGGACCTTGTGAAGAGTGCCACTCATTTACACCCAACTGACTTAGGACAGAAGCACAAACCCACCCCAGGGGAGGAGGGACGGCCGGCCTTTCAACAACAGTGCTGGAGCAACCACACGTCTATATGCCAGACTGTGAAGGTCAACCTAAACCTCACCGTCACACAAAGTTAACTCAGGTTGGAGCTGGGACCACAGGAGAATGTCTTTGGGATGCAGGCACAGAATCCCTCACTTAGCCCCTAAGCCACGATCCATGAACGGAAGCTGATGAAACGGATTCTGTCACAATTACAAGCTTTCATCCTGGGAAAGGCCACTGAGAGAGCGAAACGGCCAGCTTCGGACTGAGAGGAACAGCTGCAAACCATGCATGTGACGAAGGGCCAGCTTCTAGAATAAACAAAAGCTCTCAAACTCAATGGTAGAAGACGATGACAGAAAGCTCCAATTAGAAAGAGGGCAAAAGCGATGGACGGTTCATTGCAGAGGGACAAATAATGTCCCCGTCAAATAAGCCTGGGGAAAGGAGCCTCTCGTCTTCAGTTGGTAGGAAGTGCGGATGGAAGCCACGCCTCTTTCCAGTGGACCCAGTGTGCTAGGGTCTGAATGTTCATGTCCCCCTGCCCCAGATTCTTATGTTCAGACCTCGCCCCCAAGGCCACGGTGCTTGGAGCTGATCAGGTCATGGGGTGCAGCCCTCTCGAATGGGATTAGTGCCCTTATAAAAGAGACTCCAGAGACACCCTGGCCCCTCTGCCATGCCAAGCCACAGTGAGAAGGCGCCATCTATGAGCCAGGAAGCCGCCCTCACCAGACAGGGAATCCACCCTGACCTGACTCCCAGCCTCCGGAACAGTAAGAAATAACTAGGTTGGTGTGTTGTCACAGCAGCTCGAGTGGACTAAGACAGGTAAGGAGTATCCTAAAATGTTTTTAAAAAGAGAGGCGAGGCGAGAGGAGGCGTGAGGGAGAATGAGAGGAGGAGGCAGAGGCGGGAGGGGACACAGCAGTGGGCGGAGGCAGGAGGATGCCCCACCCAGAAGCAGCAGGCCTGGAGAGCAACCGTCAGAGACCCCGGGCCCCAGAGCAGCCGCTGGAGCCGGGCGGCGCCCCCCTCCGTGCCCCTGGGCCTGCCGCCTCACCATGACGATCATGTCCCACAGCTCCTTCAGCAGGCGGACCTCCCTGTGGCAGGCTTTGAGCTGCTTGAAGTCGGGGACGGTGACCTCGAACAGGCTTCCGGACTTGCACAGTGCTTCCATGCTCTCCTCCATGGCTGCGATGCTCTTTTGTTGCTGGGGCGGGAAGGGGCGGGAGGGGCCGTCAGGGCTGCTGCTCAGGCCCGGGGCCAGCCCGCTCTGCTGCCCCTGTCCTCTCTGCCCTCTCTGCCCTCCAACCCCCGGCACGGAGCCCAGTGCTCCAGCCAAGAGCACAGCAGACACCCCTGCCCCACCTGTGACGCCCTTGCTCTGGACACAGGGAGGGGGCCGCCTCTGCAGGCCTGGCCGGGGCTCGTAACAACTGTGCGGACGCTCACTTCCTGCTGAGATGTGGTTTCCCAGCGTCCCCCCCATTTTATACTACATTTTGATCTTATTAAAAATGACACGAGTAATGCTGGCTTGCTTTGAAAATGAGAAAGTCCAGACAGGCAAAGGGGAGGAGAAAAGATGTGTCCCAGGGTCCCCGCCCCGGTCACTCTTTTTGCCCCTGCTGCACGCCTGCAGTTTCCGTCCAGGGACTCAACCAAGTGCAGATTGAGCATATTTGAGAAAAGGAGGGAACAGCTGAATCTGCACTGACCGCGCACGGGCTTTGGTTTCCGTGTGGGTGTTCTCTAAATGCTACGGCCTAGCGGCTGTTCACACAGCGTTCACAACACACGTGCGGATCAGCAGTCTAGAGATGACGTATGGGGGGTGCTCAGGTTCTGTGCAAATACTGCAGGCCGATGGGAGGGACTTGAGCCTTGTTGAAGCTGGCATCCACGGGAACCCGTCCCCCTGGGTACCGAGGGACGATCATGCATGTGTGTGTGCGTGTGCATGCGTGTGTGCGTGTTCACACATCTGCATGGCACGCAGCTACATGGGACGGGTGGAAACAGGACTGGCTCTTGCATGTGGGCACACTGCCCTCAATGGCCTTCCTGGACATGCACGTTGGGCCCAGCCTTCCCTGTCCCTTGCTGGAGGCCGTGGCTTGGATGGGATGGCCGCCAGTGCCCCCGCCCCTGGAGTTCTCCAGAGTTCAGCCTGGGCCTGCAGATGGACGGCTCCAGGAGGACAGGGAGCGCCTTGGCCCTCTGGAGGGGCAGGCCCCAGAGCTAGGCAGCAGCAGAGCAGAGGTTCGGGGCAGGGAAGCGAGGTGACCACAGGACATCCTGGCGTTTGGATCTGCTGCAGGTCCAGCTGCTGCCGAATGAGGCAGAGGTCTGGGCCTGGGCTCCATGCTGGGAGCAGAGGGACTGGCAGGTGGCCGCTCTGCTCATGGGCCCTCCAGGCCCTGTGCACCTAGCCCGCTCTTGCCCCCAGGGCCCCAGGGTGAGTGGGTATCCAGGGCCTGTGAACCTCTCCAACGGACACTGACCGTGAACTTGGACCATGGGACATAGTGGGGACAAGCAGGAAACCTGGCATCTGGCTGGACATGGTGGGCCAGAGAGGGGAAGGGGTCAGGGTTGGAAGGTGAGTATTAGGCCCAGGTGACAAGAAACCATAGCACAGGAACAGAGATGGGGACCAGCAAGATGCTGGGCTGAGGGACAGGGGTTGGCGAGACTGGCAGAATGTCCAGATGAGCCTGGGTACAGTCCTGCAGCGCGGCATAGAGGCCTGTGGCAGGGCAGGCCTGAGGGGCACATCCACGTGTACACGCATGCACACACGCACACACACACGTACACATGTGTACTTACACGTGTACACACCCCACACACATGCACAGACGTGCATAGACGTACATACCTACACATGTGCACACACATGCATACACATGTGCGCACCCACACGTGCGCACATACACACCTGTGCACAATGCACATGCACACACACAGGCACACGTGCATACACATGCACACGTGCACACACTTGCATACACACGTGCACACCCACACGTGCGCACATACACACCTGTGCACAATGCACATGCACACACACAGGCACACGTGCATACACATGCACATACACATGCACAGCCCCATGCACGGCTCCCAGCAGGCCCCACGGAGGCCAACTCTGGACTTGCAGGAAGACCAGCCTGAGGAGGGCGGGCAGCGCTGTGTCCCCAGAGCCAGCCCCACCTGGCCTCGTGCACGCCTACCTTGTTCAGGGCCTTGTAGGGCTCCAGGCTGCTGAAGGAGAACGGGGCCTCCCTCCTGAACTTCTCCCTGAACTCTTGCTGCTTGATCTGCGGGAGAGCGAGGCAGAGACACACTGACCAGGGGTAGAGCCAGGCAGAGACATGGCTGACCAGGGGGAGAGCGAGGCAGAGACACGCTGACCAGGGGGAGAGCGAGGCAGAGACACGCTGACCAGGGGGAGAGCGAGGCAGAGACATGGCTGACCAGGGGGAGAGCGAGGCAGAGACACACTGACCAGGGGGAGAGCGAGGCAGAGACACGGTGACCCGGGGGAGAGCGAGGCAGAGACACGGTGACCAGGGGGAGAGCCAGGCAGAGACACGCTGACCAGGGGGAGAGCGAGGCAGAGACACGCTGACCAGGGGGAGAGCGAGGCAGAGACACGCTGACCAGGGGGAGAGCGAGGCAGAGACACGCTGACCAGGGGGAGAGCCAGGCAGAGACAAGCTGACCAGGGCCGGCAGGGCGCGGCTCCCAGCCGGGCGTCCCCAGGCTGCCCCAGCCTCTCGGCTCCCGACCTGGCACGCACGACTCCGCTGATCGCCATACCTCGAATTGCTGGCACTTCCGCCGCAGGATGCTGACCTCGTTGGCCTGGAGGGGAGCCACGTTCTGCTTCACCTGGATGGCCAGTTTCTTGGTGTTTGTCCACTGCTCCGGCAGCTCCTGTGGGAGGCAAGGGCCAGGGAGGCCTTGTTCTCTTTTTTCTAGACTTCCTGCCTTGAAATGATCGCAGGCTCACCAGAAGCTACGCGAACAGCGCCTCGCACACCCCGCGAGGGTGGACCAGGAAGCCGGGGCCGGCGCTTCTGCCAGCTGGACGACGGAGCCACCTCTCCTTTCTACCTTTCTACCTGATCTGCGTGTGTGTGCGCGTGCACCTGTGTCTGTGGGCTGCGGTCTTGCGGCCACCACCATGGTGGGGGGACTTGCCTTCCCCGGAAGGGTCCCGTGCCGGCCGCCCTCCCAGGTGGCTCTAACCGTCAGATGAAACTCCCTGTTCTCCACACGTGGGCAAACGTCGGCCTCCTAATCGTAAAACGTTTTAAAGGCAAACGGGACTCCTGCCTGTGAACTGCCTACAACAGGGCGGCTCCTGGCTCCCAGGTGGGCGGTCCTCAGGGCCTGCTGCAGCAGCTGGCTCCAGCGCCATTCTCGCCTCCGCTGCCCCACCTGCGGCCTAGGAGCCCCGAGGGACCGGCCAAGCGCTCCAGGCTGCACGGCCCCAGGGGCCTAGGGCAGGGTGGTGGCACCCCACGTGCAGTCCCAACCCGACAGGCCTGTGGCCGGCTCTCGGCGGCACAGGGTGGCCCTGGCCACCAACCCTGCAGGGCCTTGAGCCTACGGGCCCCTTCCCCTGGTGACCCTGGGAGTGGGCCTCGGCACTGGCTTGGACCAGGTGTGACGGGACACAGAGAAGACAGGGAGCCAGAGAGGCAGGCAGGTCTGGGAAGGCTGGTGACCCTTGTGGGCCCCGAGGAGGCTGGGCAGTGCCAGCCCTGGCCAGCCTGCCCGCGCGCCTTCTTCCGTGCTGACCATCAGCTCCACAAGTGCGTGAAGGCAGCTTCCGTGCCCCTCCCTTGACTGCCTGCTCTCCAGGGGTCCTCTCTGACCTCGGTCTCTCTCCAGCCCCTCGGTGCCCGGGGCGGGTTCAGTGGTCAGGAGGTGTGGGCACGAGGGCACTTTCAGCCCAACAAGACCATCAGGCGGGGCCCCTTGGGCCCAGAGGTCGCCCCGCGGCCCTGAGCTCCAGGAGTCTGGAGTGCGCGGAGTCGCGCCTGTGGTGCCCGCCCCACACCTGTGGCAGCTGGCCTCCCGAGGCGGGGAGCCTACCTGCAGCTTCAGGTGGGCCTCCTCGGGCAGCTCCTCCCCGTAGGTCCTGAGCAGCTCGATAGTCTGCTTCAGGGGCTCGAACATGCTGTCAGTGGCCGCCTGCCTCTCCTTCACCCTCATCAGGTGCCCCATCACCTCCACCAGCCCGTCGTAGTCCCCCTCCTTGAGCGGCTTCTTCAGGCCCGTCCTGCACACCTTCATGAAGGCCTCCAGGTCTGTGAGGCTGGGGACAGAGGGCTCCTCAGCCACAGGCCCCAGCCCCGGGGAGGGAGGGTTGCTGCCCCCTTTGGTCCCCTGATGTCACCTGTGCCCGGCCAGCTCAGCCAGAACTGGTCCGTGAGTGCCGGCTGGAGGTCACAGCCCAGAGGCCCCGCTGGCTGCTGCCTGGGTGACTTGGCTAGGTGACGCTGGCCCCCAGCAGTGTGCCTGTCCCGGCCCTGACTACGGCCCGTGATTTCAGTCACTGGGGGGCTTGTTCAAGGACGCCTTTCCCTGCTGGGCTCTGGGCTCCCCAGGGATTCCTTGGCGGCTGGACACCGTAAGTGCCTGCCAGCAGGGACACTGTCTGCAGGAACCCACCCTGGCCGGGGGCGGGGGCAGGACGTCGCTGGGGCAGGGCTGGGCGCCGGCCCACCTGTTGATGACGTGGTTGCTCAGGTAGCGCTTGAACATGAGGCTCCAGCGCTTGATGGTGTTGAGCAGGGCCTGTTTGAAGGGACGGCAGTCGCACTGCAGCCAGCTGTGGAACACCTTGGTGTTCTCGCACCTCGACACCTCCTCGTACAGCTTCTCGTAGGAGTCGATCTGCAAGCCAGCCACGGCCCTCAGGACCCCTGCTCTGCACCCGCCAGCCGGGGCTGGCGCGGCCTCCTGGTCGGGCTGCAGAGGGCAACTGCCCGGCGGGTGTGCTCCGGGGGGCCCTGGGGACAAGGCGTTTTCCTCCCCAGGGGGCCTTCTAGCCCCAAGTTCACCCCCTGAGGGGGTGGCCTGTCAGAGGGCAGAGTCGGGAGCACTTCCGGAGCAGGAGGGACAGGAGCAGCAGAGGGGCTGGCAGGCTCCAAGGGAGCCCCTAAGGCCCTCTTGGGGCTCTCTAACCTCACGGTCACTCCCCCCGGAAGGGAGGTGGCCTTTCTGGCAGGGCTGTCTCCTCACTGTGCCTTGGGATGGCCTGGGGAGGGGCTCGTGCAGGAAGCACGTTCCTTAGTCTTGCATCTCGCTGCTCTGCGTCCGGGGCCTTGCGTGCTCTCCATGTGCCGGGGGACCGGGCTGCAGCCAACCCCGTTACTGGACTGTCCCAGGGCCTTGCACTGGGGACCAGTACCCCGCCCTGGTGGGGCCGGGTGGCAGCGTGCTTGGCTTGATCCCCAACACCCCACACACGCAGACCCTGCTGCCCTGAGCACCCCAGGGTGGCACCAGCCTGAGCCTGTTGGACGGCACTAGCAGCCCCAAGCCTGCCAACTCTGCCTGTTCCTTCCCTGGAGACCACAGCACGGGCTCCTGTCCACGTGCCCCGCGCTCCCTCCACCTCCCAACCAACCCTGGTGGCCCTGTGGCCTGCGTGGTACACACTCCCCTCCTCTACCAGCTTTGCTCTGGGTGGCAATCATCCCCTGGTCCAGTGGCCTCAGCAGACCTGGACGACCGTGTCACCAGGTCTTATGCCAACCCCTGGCATCCTGCCTGGGGGACCCCGGAGGCCTGGGCACACCTGCTCCTGGAACTGAGTGAGGGCTGGTGGCGTCTTGGGCACAGGGGCGTCTGTCCGGGTGTCCAGCTCCTCCGCCGTGGGCACGTGCCCAAAGATGAGGAAGTTCCTCATGAACTCCTGCAGGTCGTCGGTCCAGAGGTAGGAGTACTTCTCCATGGAGTCCTGGTACTCCTCGGCCTCCTTCATGGCGTTGATGACCATGCTGGACAGCTCCTCCCTCATCTCGATGAGGTCCGTCTTGTCTTCCAGGTCCGTCTGGAAGCAGGTGGGAGAGGCCGAGAGGTGAGCCGCCTGCCTGCCACTCTGACTTAGGTCTCCCCGCCCTGCCTTGGGAAGCAGCTGTGGTGGCCGAGGGGTCGGGGCAGGGGGTTCGCCAATTTGCAACGCTGTCTCGGGAGATTGCTGAGCGTGGTATCTGCCCAGTGGCCCTGAGATGACTCCACGTGGATTTCCTCCTTCCACAGTTACTCAGCCCTTGCCGTGTCCATGTGCCAGAGGGGACATGGGACAAAGGCAGGGACCACATGGGGTCTACTGTCCAGGTGTGAGAGACCCTTGGCACCATGAGCCCTTCAGCTCTGCGACATCCTGCCTGGGTGTCCCCGGTGTCTTTGGGACAGTCTGTGTGTGGGTGCCAGGAGAGCCCCTGGTAGGGCAGCAAGCTCTGTCCACAGCAGTTATTGGGCTGGGGACACTCAGGTGGGTGTAGAGGGCACTTGCTTGTCTTGTGTCTGCAAAACTGTGGGGGACCATTCTGAACTCTGGGACAGTCTGCTGTGGTCACAGGGGCTGGGCACATTGCCTTTCTGCGACTCAGAAGTCACAGGCCATTTCCACTGCCCGACTCCGTCTGGACGGCTCCTCCCACCTTCGGGAAGAGCTCTCGGCAGCACATGGGAGAGGCCACCCCAGGCCTCCCGGGAGTCAGCGAGGTCCTCCCGCATTCCCGCTCGGCTCACCATGCACACGGGTGACAGTGCATGTACACACATTCACAAACACCAGCACACGCCTGCGAGCAGAGAGAGCCCCAGAGTGGGCCCAGGGGGAGCAGAGACCACACGCCCCGCCTCTCGCCAGGAGCGACACCCCGGGGAAGAGAGGCCCCCTGGGCAGGATGGAGTCAGGAGGGAGAGGAGAGGGGGAGAGTTTTCCATCCTGGGAACCCCTGGGACAGAAACCTGGAGCGCCTCGTCAGTCACGCCGTCACTGAGCTCAAGCCCAGCCAGGTGCTTGCTGAGCTCAGGAGGCAGCTCTGAACCCAGGGCCAGGGCTGCCCACACAGAAAGGGCAAGGCCGCATTGAGCCAGCTGACCTTGTAGTTCACCCTGCCCTTGGCCAGCCGGGGGATGAGTCTGGCCACATTGTAGATGTCGTTGACCAGGCCCTCGATCAGCGCCAGGAAGCCGCGCTCAGAGCCCACCTCCAGCGACGGGCTGAAGGTCAGCCCCTCCTCGTCCAGCTCCATGTGGATCTCAAACAGGGGCGCGATGCTCTCCTGAAACACGTGGTCACGGGGTCAGAGCCTCACGGCCACGGCGAGGTTCCGTGGCACCCTTCTCGGTGGCCCTCCACCTGGCCGTGGGTCCGCGGCCGGAGCAGGCTGTGGGGAGGCAGTGCCTGGGGAGGTGGTCTCTTGGGCCAAACCCACAGCTGCTGACCTCGCTGTGTGGCCTCGGGAAAGCCACTCAAGCTGCAGTTTCCACAAGTGTATAAAGCAAGGGTCGTGAAGGATGGGGACAGTGGCCACTCTGGCCCTCTGGGCTCCTGGGGACTGAGGGAAGCAGAGCACACAGTCGCACTGGGCAGCCCTCACGGCCCCAGGTCCCGGCTGCCAGCAGCCCCGTCTGTTCCTGGAAGCCCCAGACTGGCCTCCTGTTATGGCAGAATGGACCGAGAAGGTCGCCAACCAGCCGGGAGACCTGCGCTCACCCAGCTGCCCTCTGCACCTCAGTGTCATGCCCCTCCTGTTGGTGGCTGGGGCGGCTCTGACCTTGCCTTCCACTGTACTGGGGACCACTTGGCAATCACTGCAATGCAAAGGAGGCGGGCAGGGAGAGAGTCATCCCCTTGGAGAACCCAGGGATCGTGTCTTGGTGGAGTTGACCAGCGCACCCTCTTGCTGACCTGCGTAACGCTTCCGCCCCGCCCAACAGCGGACCGCAGGTTGGTGATGGTGCTGGCTGAGCTCCAGCCCCCACCAACACGTGCAGGGGACCGCAGTGCACCGCAGTGTCTGCTCTGCCTCTCCTGGCAGCAGGAGGGACCATTCCCTCAGATCTATTCAGGCATTCTCCAGTGGACTTGTGCTATGGCAGACTTAGGTGATCCGCTGTCCTGATTTTAATTAAGAAGACTTTAATAAGTGTTTTCTTGTGGGTTTTTTTTTTTTTTTTTTTTTTGGTACCAGGGATTTTTTTGGTACCAGGGGTACTTAACCACTGAGTCACATCCCCAGGGTCTCGCTAAGTTGCCAAGGTTGGTTGTGAATTTGCAATCCTCCTGCTTTAGCCCCCCAAGCTGCTCAGATTACAGGTGTGTGCCACTGTGCCCAGCAAGTCTGTTTATCCATCATTGGGACTCCACACTATCATCTCTGGCACAGCTCTGACCTTGTGTTTATGAGAATAGAACTTGTGCACACCCTCGCCCTCACCCACACATCTCCAGGGCTATCGTGTACTGACCACTTACATCCAAAACCATGTTGTCCATCAGGTAATTGAGAGACTTGCGGACAAAATAGTCGAATTCTTTTAGGACCATGCTGTCGATGTAGTTGACGTAGTCCTTCCAGGGCTGGCTCAGTGTGTCTGCTTTGAACAGCTCTGCGTTTTCCTGTGAACAGAACATGTTGGCTGTCAGTTGCTCTGGTTCAGTTCAGCAGGACACCCTGGCCACCTTTGCCCTGTGCTCGAGGTCTCCGAGGTTCCCCACTCTGTCCCAGGCAAAAGCTTCGCCAGGCCACTCCCTCCTCTCCCACCGGGCGTTAGGTCCCCACTCAGATGTCACCCCTGGCCGAGGCCCTCCTTGAACACCCCTGCCCATCTCAGCTGGGGCTGCCCTCCCTGACCCCCACTGCATCCCCAGTCACTATTACTCCCTCTGGCACGCATGACTGCTCTAATGGGCTCGTCTTGGTCTGCATCCACCTTCGAGGCCCAGCCTCAGAAGAGCGGGGTTGACTTCCTCTCCCATAAGGCACCCCCGGGCAGGCGGTGTGCCTGGGACAGCAGGGGCCGGTGACCGGATCCACAGTGGGGGATGGGTGGGGGGGTTGATGGACAGACGGACAGGCGGTCCAGCTGTCATTCATTGGGCCAGCAAACTTCAAGGCCATGAAGCAACCACAAGGAGAGCCACATGGGCCATCCTCCCGGGGAACCTGCTGGGGTCTGGATGTGACCTGCCATCGGCACCCTCGGCGTTCATTTGCACACCGCCCTAGGGAGCCCCCAGACTGCCCCGACGATGTCTGGAACTGCGGGGAGGGGGTTCTTTCTTCCAGGCTGATTCAAAGCCCCAACTTTCACGGCCCAGGAGGAGTGTCCTGTGGTGCCTGCGTCACCTCCTCAAGCCCCTTAAGTGTGTTGGCTGGATGCAGCCCGTGCCCGTTCCGGTGCCCACGCTCACGGACGAGAAGCCCTGGGGACACAGCCTAGCCCCGGAGAATGGGACTTGCTGGACCAGAAGGGCAGGGTCCCTTGCCTATACCAAGTCTGTGCAGGGTTTGGGGCTCTAATTCCCCTGACAGAGGAGGGCGGACACACCAAGGGTCGGGCTTCCAAGCACACAGCTGACGGTCAGCTGTCCTGCAGGGAGTCTGTCCTGGGTTAGAGACCAGGGACTGCACTAGAGGGCAGTGACCTCTCCACCTTGCTCCCCGCCCTCCCTGAGAGGGGCGAGGGCCTGTGCTCACCGTGACCATGGCTTGGATCTTCACGCCAGCGTCCTTGACGGCCGTGTAGCGCTTGTTCAGGTTGACCGTCCTTCCATCCAGGTCCAGCAGGGCCTCTTTCTTGTTGTCCTTTCTTTCAAACAGGGGGTTGGCTGACCAGTCCTGGAGGGAGAGCGGGAGCGGGAACAGGCGTTGGGTAGGCGGCCCCGCTGGGCCTCCTCTTGGGGTGGGTCGCTGCGTCCCTGGCCCATCTCCAGCCGGAGCCTCGTTCTCCGCGCCTACTTGGGGCCCAGGGCACACTGCCTAACTTCTGAGAAAGTCATCTGAGGACCTTCTCCACTCAAACGAAAACCGAATCCAAACGTAGGAGGGAGCAGTGGCTTCCGTCCCCACTTAGTGGGCAGATCTGAACGGAGCAGGAAGATGCAAAGGCGAATGGTAACAGGACCATGGGGACTTGAGCTAGGAGAGGAGAGCCCCAGGGACACCATCGGACGATGACCTGAGTTCTGAGAGCCCGGCCAGTGGCCCCGGGGGGGTGGAGTGCTGCCTATGCTGTGGGGCCTGGGCCTGCTCCCAGGAGGGCGAGAGCCTGTCCCTGCCTCGCTCCTGGTGCCCGCCTGGCGCGGGCAGCCCTGCACCGCTCTGCTGAGCTCAGCACTTTGGAACAGAATCCAGTTCAGAGTGACGGGGCTCCTTCTGCCTTGGGACCACTCTGACGTGGCTCCTCAGTCCCGAGCACTCAAGGGCAGGGTCCCCCTGCCTTTTGCCAGGCGCGGCACTTGCCACGGGCCTCTCTGCAGGGCCCCGCTGGCTTCCCTGCCCCCGTTCAGCTCTCGGGGTGTGCTCACCTTCATGGCCTGGGAAATCCCTTCGATGTTCTGCTTTGCTTTTTGCATCCTGTTCTGCAGGTTGTGCAGAATTTCTCGCATCTCTTGGATGTATTGAAACACACCTGAAGCACAAGCCCAAAGGGATCTCACAAGAAAGGACTTTGCAACACAAGGACCCTCGGTGGGTCAGCTCAGCACTGACCGCTATGGGGTGGCTCTGGGAAGCCCGTCTCCTCTGCCATGGAGAGCGGCAGGGTACCTTCCGCCCGACCCTCGTTCCACCAGAACCCAGGACTCCCGAGCTCCTGCCCCTCCAGCCCCTCCAGCCACGAGTGACTGCCAGAGGGACCTGAGCTTCCCACAAAGCTCTCAGGGACATGAGCAGCTGGGAAAGAGGTGTGTCCTCGGCAGACAAGGGAGGAAAGGGGCAAGACGCACAGCGAAGTCCAGGGGACCCTGTCTTCCAGGGTATGGACACCAGCATTCGGTCCCGCCCAGCTGAGTGGGGGGACGGTGTGGCCTCGGGGACAGGAGCAGACTGAAGGCACAGAAGGCCTCAGGGAGGGGAGCAGCCGTGGGCCGGCAGCACCTCAGAGGCAGGGCCAGGTCTGGGGGGGTCGGGCCTTCCGCCTGCGCCTGGAGGAAGCAGGCAGGAGGGGCTGGGCTGCACTCCCGGACCCTCCAGCGTCTGCCGGGCCACGTTTGCTGTGCTCCTTTGGCTCCGTGGCAGAGGACAGTCAGGCCCGGAGCAGAGACGGTCTCCCCACAGTCCCCAGGAGGCCTGGGCCCAGCGTGTGTGAGTGACGGGGAAGGCCAGGACCGCAGCAGGCAGAGCCGCCTTGGCTTTGGACCTCAGCCTGGCGCAGCTGCGGCCGCTGTGGAAGGTCGGGAGGTGCCAGCGCCACTCCTGGGTGGCCCAGGGCCTGCGTGGGCAGCTGGGACCCGAGCGGCCCGGGCGCGGTGGCCGAGGTACCTTCGCCGTTCCAGAAGAGCGTGGTCTCTGCGCTGGACAGTCTGTCATCGATGGCCTCCAGCTCCGACTTGATCAGCGGGTACTCCACGTCCATCACTGTGGCCTTTATCTGTAAGTCAAGGGCCTGCTGCTAGCCTCGCCGCACCTCGACCCGCTAAGGGTGGAACAAGTCAGGGCTGCCGCCCGCCGCTCACCACCTCCGGGTTACAACCAGTCATTTGGGGGGAACTGCGTGTGAATGGTACTTCAGGAGATTTCGGTTTTCACAGAGATTTTTGAGACAAAGGGTCTGCGTGTGTTCTTGACTCTTCCTCAGCTGTGTCACAGCGGGGAGAGCTGGCCCCCCGCGGAGTGCAGGCAGGGCCACCACCCCCAACTGTGCCTGACTGGCTTAGGTCTGTGTTGGCAGCTCAGCGTCACTGTGGCCAAAATAACCCAGAACAGCAACCTGGAGGAGGGGAGGCTTATTTGGGGCTCGGGTTTCAGAGGCCTCAGTCCACAGACTCCATTGCTCTGGGCTCAGCTCACGGCAGGTCAGGAAGCAGAGAGCGAAGGGGCCCGGGGCAGATGCACCCTTGCAGGGCACGACCTAGTGACCCCCGCCCCTGCCACGCCCCAGCTGCCCAGTTACCACCCAGCCAGTCCATTCAGACCTGGGTGGACTGATCAGGCTACAGCTCTCACAGCCCAGCCACTTCCCCTCCGAGGACTCCTGCGTGAACAGGGCCTCAGCTCCAACCCTTAACGGAGTCTTAGAAAAAACCAAAGAAGTGCGCGTGAACGACGGGGGTGTTTCTGGGCTCTGAGCCCCACTTGCTCAGGGGTCTAAGTCTAGTCATGCAGCAGGGGCCCCAGGATCAGCAGGATCACAGGATTAACGGACCCATTAGTGACAGGGTGGGTTCTGTGGCCGTGACCCAGCTCTGCCCGGCTCAAGAAATTACCTAACACTCAAAAAACCCAAATCCATGAAGCAAAATAAGAAAAATGCAGGAAAGGAAGTCTGTACCCAGTTCTTACAAATTATCCCCTTAAACAACAAATGCTGCTTGAGTTTCGAGTACCACTTCCTCCAACGGCATTTGCTTCATACGTAAATTTTCAAGGACAGGTCTGGGCGAAGTGAGGGATGGCTCAGTGTTAGAACAGGACATTGAACCAGGGGCCGTGGTGCACACCTGTGATCCCGGTGACTAGGGAGGCCGAGGCAGGAGGATCACAAGTTCAAGGTCGGCCTCTGCAATTTAGGGAGGCCCTAAGCAACTTAGTAAGGCCCTGTGTCAAAAATAAGAAATAGAGAGTAGGCTTCACCAGAGACTGAACACAAGGAGTCAACTGATCTTGGGCTTTCAGCCTCCAGAACTGCAAGGTGACCCCATCAGTGATGCAGGAGAAGCTGGACCCACTGAAGATAAATCTGAGGCGTCTGAGAATCCCCAAGCCCCCGGCGAGCTGCCCTCCAGCGCCAGAAGAATACCTCAGCCCAGCAGTGCAAGACCTGCGCCTCCCTGGGTCAAACAGCAAGAGAGCGCCGAGACCCTGATGGCAGATAGGACAGGGAGTGGTAAAACCGTCTCAAATGTGATTATAGAGTCACAGAATTCAGACCACGAAGAGGATGACCAGTTGGTGGTGGAGGCTGCCCCTCAGATCTCTGAAATGTCAGAAACTGAAATGGTGCCAGCAATGGAGCTGGAGGACAGTGAGAAGCATGGTGGACTTGTGCAAAGAATTTTGGAGACTAAGAAAGATTATGGGAAGTTGCAGCAGCCACCCAAACCTGGAGAGGAGGAGAAATCCTTTGTCTTTGAGTCGTCATGGAAGGAGGAGAAGGATATTGTTTCCAAGGAGATTGAGAAGCTCCGAGTGTCCATTCAGACCTTGGGTAAGAGCGCACTTCCTCTGGGGAAGAGTATGGACTACATCCAGGAAGATGTGGAGGCCATGCAGAATGAGCTGCAGCTGTGGCACATGGAGAACAAGCAGCATGCAGAGGCCCTGCAGAAGGAGCAGAGGGCCGTGGAACCCCTGAAGGCCGAGCTGGCAGAGCTGGAGCAGATGATTAAGGACCAGCAAGACAAGATCTGTGCCGTGAAGGCCAACATCCTAAAGAATGAAGAGAAAATCCAGAAGATGGTGTACAGTATCAACTTGACATCGCGAAGGTGAACGCGGAGAATTTCAGTGACGAAAAGTCACCTTTGGTGTGAAAATGGAAAGAAAGCTAGGAAATCCTTGCCCCCGAGTTGCAGCTGGCTGAGAAGGTGGACTGTGCGCAGCATGGTCTTCAGCCCGCGCATCTGAGCCCTGAAAGGCCAGCATGTTGAGGGTGGGCGGCCATGTGTCCCTCCTCCCGGCTGGACCCCTTGTTGGTTGTAAATGCTCTTCAGAACACCTTTGTGAGAGGTTTTTTTGCAAGCCTCATCTCTCTTTCTCTGTAGCTGTCTAGTCCTGTACCAGAATTCTCATGCAGGTCAGTGATGTCAGCACCCAGGAAATGTCCTTTATTTTCGTTTTTGAGTCAGGACTTACTGCATCGGCCCCAAATGAAGGGTCACCTTGAACTTTCTGATGGGCACTTTATACATAGACTGAGGCCTGAAAATCATCAAATTATATTTTAAATTTCCAGCTGAAAAGGCTGGATCAGAGCCTGTATCCTCAGGTACGTGTCGACGACTGGGTTATTTTTCTTCCTCTTCGTGATTGCATAGGCTTCTTTATGAGGAGATTTTATTGGCCTTGTTAACTTCTGCTTGTGTTTCTGGCCCTTGAAGTTTACAAACGGACACGGGAGATTTCAGTGTGGCCGTTGAGGTCCTCGTCTGATGTGGATTGCCACAGGGACACTTTGCTTTCCTCACGCTTCGCCCCGTGCTTGCCCTGTGGTCAGCACGAGCAGACCCCGTCCCGTAGGAAGAGGCCTTCTGTGGGAGGCAGTGGCGTCCTCCTTTTCCTGCGCATAGGCCTGTGCACCGTGTACCAGAGGCAGGGGCCTCAGGAGAAGCCTCATCCAGGAGACTTAGAGGACATGCCAATACCAAACGTTTTTTGATGTTATCACTTTTTTTGGAAATTGTTGTTTAAAGGAAAGTTATGAATTAAAAAAAAAATAATAAGAAATAGAAAGGTCTGGGAAAGTGGCGCAGTGGTTAAGCGCCCCTGGGCTCAGTCCCCAGCACCAACACAAGCAAGCTGGAAACCGGGAACGCCCCATTCTGACGGTTTGCTTTTCAGAAAGAATTTTTGTATAAACGTGAAACTTTAAATGGTGATCCCCTCAATGCTGCTCACGTTTTTAGACCATGAGCTCTTAGAACAGATGGGTGAGGGCAGAGAAATCGAGCTCCAAGGCAGAGCAGGCAGCAGTGAGAGGAGCATCTGTGGGGACAAGCAGGACCATGAGCAGGAGCCACCCTGTAGGGCCCCGCTGTCACACAACTGCAAGGACAGTTACGAGCCCGCAGCCCGAGGATGCCTCCCACACGGGACGGCTGACGCCTCTCCAGTGTCTGCAGCTACAGCTCTGGAGGGGCGTTCGAGAAGGGGCGCTGATACCGAGTTCAACCACTGGCCTGCTGATAGCTGGCCCTGGACCACGACGGTGTGGCTGCTGGCTGAGGGGAACCTGGGGCCCGTGATTGGCAGGACCGCGGTCTCTTTGCTGCAGAGACCTCGTGAAGAACAGGCCCCAGCTGCTCCTTTGAGGAGCAATGGCCTCGCCAGCCCCCAGCGCTGTTGAAGCTCAGCTGGGTCCACTTCCTCTTTCCACCCCGCTGGCCCCACATCTGTACTGACAGCATGACATCATCCGTGGCTGAAGGGTTCACAGGGCTGGACGGGACAGCGTGTGCTTGGCTGGCTGTGTTTGGAAATAAAGTAGCAGGTGGTCAGTTTTTCGATTTATTTTAAATACTGTTTGTTGACTTTTCTTTTTCCTGATTACGTGGTCCCGGTAGAAAGCCCTTTGCACAGGGTACAAGGCAGGATCATGTCTCTGCTGCTGCTTCTCTTTGGCTTCTGTTCCCCCAGCACCGCGACCGGGTACTGCTCCAGGAATGGGAGGCTCGCCGCGCGGGGAGTGGTCCTGGAGGAAGAGGATTGGGGCAGCTCCGTCACACTGCGGCCGGGGCGGATTCTTCGGTGGTTTGGTGGGTGGATGATATTTTTGACCAATCGCTGTGACAGCTCATCTGTCAAGCTTCCTCTGACCTTGGCTTCCCAGCCTCTCCTGAAGGGCTCCCACGCAGCAAGAGTGGAGGCTTCCCAGGCTCCCGGCCTCAGCCCGGATCTTTCACCTTCCAACACGGCTTTCCGAAGGATGCAGCGTAGCGATGAATCGCTGGGCTCCGTCTCCTCCCTGTGGCATTTCGTCAGCAAGTCCCCATGGCAGAGACACCCTTTGTCTCACAATGTCACCCTTGCCGCCCCTTCTGTCGCAGGAGGACGTGGCACAGCTCCATCAGGCAAGGCTTAGCGAGGGGCCACACAGGAAGTGGACGAAGCGGAAGAGACTGAAGTCCACATGAGGGTCCCGGCTCCCTCGGCCCCATCCCTCTCCTTCCCGCCTTCTCTGCTCCTGCTCCCACGGTGCTGGGACTGTGTCCCTTCCTGTGTCCATGGCACCAGCAGACACCTTGCTCTCTGGACCCACCCCAGACTCCCAGGAACCCCAGGGGAGGGGATCTCTCTGGCTCCTTGTGATGAGGTGTGTGGGAGCCTCTGTCTCCCCATGACGCCCACGTCCCCATCCCTGGGACTCACAGAGATGTTGCCCTGCGTCCCAGGAGAGGATCTGAGGGAGACTGTGGGTGGGCTGGGCTGTGGGCCATGTGCAATCTCAAGAGGGAGGCAGGGCCGAGGGGAGGAGGTCGGATAACGGGAGCAGAGGTTGGGGTCAGTGCCTTGGAGTCAGATGTGGCCGTCACGGTCAGTTGTACCTGCTAGCTGCCTTGCCTAGTGTGCGGGGCAGGCCCAGGCTCCACATTGCTTCTGGCCACTTCAGGATGGGACGAGCCTTTGATGAGGGCTCAGGGAGGCAGGAGGCCCTCCCCAGCAGGGTGGGCCTCATCTACCTTCTGGAAGGCAGGAGTGGAGGTGCAGGGCGGTGGCCTCTGCCTCCTGCTCTCTGCTCAGCCGTGACATCCCCTCTGCTCTCCTGCATTGGGAGAGGTTTACATTGCCCGCCCCGCTCTTCCCTGGCCCTGGGCTCAGACTTCCGGGCTCGCCAAGGTGCAGACAGCAGGTGGTGGGCGTTCTCGGCCTCTGTCACCGAGCGAGCCAACTCCTCGTCATGAATCTCCGGGTCGATCTCCACTCCCGCTGCTCCTGTTTTTCAGGAGAGCCTGGCCCTGGGGCTGTTGGCCAAGAAATGTGGCTGCCCTTAAATGCTGGAAAAGCCAGGACACAGACCCTTTCCAGAACCTCCTGCCCAGCCGGCCCTTGACCTGCAGAGAGTCAGGCTGTGACTCCTGACCTCCAGGACCAGAAGACCACGGGTCTGTGTTGCTTCGGGCCACTCGGCTTGTGGTGCTGTGTTACAGCAGCGACAGCAAAGCCATACTCTGTTCACACCGGCCCATCTGCTGGGGTGGCAGGTGGGGAGCGTCAAAGCTGGGTGTCCAGCGTGCACCTGTGAGCTTTCCCTCATGGCGACAAAACGCCTGGAAAAAATCAACTTAAAGAAGATTTATTATAATCATTATTATTATTATTATTATTTTGTGGTACTGGAAACTGAACCCTGCTCTCCTTTGGCTGCATCCCCAGGCCTTTAGCTTTTATTCTGAGACAGGCTTTCCCTAAGTTGCTGAGGCTGGCCCTGAACTTGGGATCCTCCTGCCTCAGCCTCCCGAGCTGCTGGGATGGCAGGTGTGTCCACCAGGCTCAGGTGGGAAGGTTTATTTTAGCTTATGGCTTCCAGGGTTTCAGGCCTGTGGTGAGGTGGCTCACTGTGGAGGCAGAGGAGGCTGCTTACCTCGCACCAAGAAGCAAAGGGGAAGAGGAAGGGGCTGGTCCCAACAGCCACTCCTTCAAGGGCACACCCCCAGTGACCCAGTGGGGGTGACCCAGTCTCCTCGTGGGGGCCTACCTCCTGAAGGTTCCATAACCCCCCAATAATGCCACAGGCGGGGGACCAAGCCTCCAACACAGGGCTGTCCGGGGCCTCGAGATCACACCACAACGTCCCTCTTCCCGCCTGTGGGTGGGGTCTCTCAGAGGGGGAGCCCAGGACAAGGACGGCATGTTGCGCCAGCCCCACGCCCGGCTTCCCAGGCTCCCTTCTGATCCTCTCCCGTCCTGCCCGAAGGTGCTCTGAACACGCAGCCTCGCCACGCCCTGCCACCGCGAGGCACTGTCTGGAGGGCCAGCCAGTCACTGCACTCGTTTGTCACCGGTCCCTCAGTGACCGACGTCCGGCTCCAGGTCTGATGTCAGGAGCCTGGGAATTCCTGAACACAGAGTCGTGGTGGGTGGGCTGGCCACGTGTCCAGGCACCTCCCACACAGCTTGCTGGCCAAAGCCCCGGGACAGCGAGAGTCCCAGCCTGGGTTCCAGAAGTCCCCTTCCCTCCCCGACTTTAAGAGAGGAGTGGAAGTTGTGGAATGGCCTTCGTATTATCAAGAGATGTTTGGGAGAGAAAAGCATCTCTGAGGAGCCGTGCAAGACCCGCTGGAGCCCGCGGAAGTAGGTGTCCTCCACCAGCTGACCCGAGTCCCCGCTGTCTTTGCTCGCATGCCTGTGAGCGGCGAGACCCGCGTGTGAGTATCAAAGCACACTTGTTTATTCTGTCCTACGTGCAGATCTTACACCACTGCTCGTTCTCAACCGAAGCCGAAACTTGGCAAGAAAACCAAACAAGCGACGCCAGCTTACCTCATTGTACCAGCCAACGATGAGCTCCAGGTTCCCCACGAACTTCCGGAAGGTCTCGTTGTCCGAGAACAGATGCTCCGCACTGCCCGGGATCTCTTTTTGCTGCTGGAAGTTCAAATACTTGACTTCTCTCAGGACGGCCACCAGCTAAAGGGCAAATGAAGGTCAAAAGCCACTTAGAAAGGAACCGGGAAGCGCGGCACGGTGTCACCCAGGGGTCAACCCGGGAGGGGTCAAAGCAGGTGGGAGAAGTTTGCTGGCAGGCCCAGGATGACTTCACCCTAATTACGGGTCCTGAGCCAGAAAGCGCCGACGTCATCACCCCGGGCGGACGGCAGCAGCGTCACCTGTCTTCTTCCTCCCCGCTCCCATCCCAGGCGTTTGGAGAAAGGCTTCATTGAGGGCTTCACCTGGGTCCTCCCTAGGATCTAGCCTCCCTCTCTCCTCTCTCCCCATCTGGTTTTGACTTAGGAGATCTGGGGCATCCCTTCCAATACTGCTCCGTCCCCAAAGTCATCCTCATCAGGGCTCAAGGACATCTCCTTGTTGCTGAATCCATCCGCCATGTCACATGGCCTCCCAGCCGCTGGTCACTCCCTCCCCTGAGGACAGGGCCTCCTCATCGCTTCCAGGACATCAGACTGTCCTGGTCACCCTTATCAGTCCCTTTGAACATCTTGCAGTTCCCATGCTGGGGAGGCAGAGTGTGGTCCTTCTCCGTTGGTTCTCATCTGACCTCACAGCTTGAATTACCACCTAGATACGGATGAGTCCTGCGTTTGTGTCTCCAACCCCAGCTTCTCTCCCAACCTCCAGACTTTCACGTCCATCTGCTTATTCAACATCTGCACTTGAATGTCTGACATCTCAAAGTCAATGTGGTCAAACAGAGCAGCCGACCTTCCCCGGCAGATGGTGCCACGTCAGCTGATGGCAATTCCTTCCTCTGGTCACCCAGCCCCCAAACAATGGGGCTGACTCCTCTCTTCCTCTCCTACTCTGTATCCGAGCCATCCAGAATCTCATGGTGCCATTACTCAAATCTAACCACTCTTTACCACCTTCATTGCTGCCATTCTGGCCCAAGTCATCATCTTCCGGGCTGGGCTATCATCTCTCACCTGGATGGCAGCAAAGAACTCCCAGTTTCTGTCCAGCCCCCCTGAGAGAGGTCCTTTACAGGTATAAGTCAGGTTTCTGCCTGAAACCCTCCAGGGGCCGCCATCTTGCTCAAACCCTCACCCCGTCCTTCAATGACCCATGAGGATTGCCCATCTCTCTCTTCTCCACCACCTCCCCTTGTCCACTCTACCCAGCCCCACTGGCCTCCTTGCTGGTCCTAGGGCATGCCAGACACACTCACACCTCTGGGCTTTGCTTAGCTCTTTGCTCTACCTCTGCTTGGCCAGCGCCCTTACCTCTGGTGGACCTTGGATCACATCTAAACTTGCATCCGCCTTTTCTCCAGCCCTCTTGGTCCCTCTTCACCAGTCCCTTCCTCCATCCCTACGCACCTTCTTCACCTGCCCTCCCTGCTCTCTTGCCTGAGGTACCTGCTCTCACCTTGATATGCGGTATTCCCTGCCTCTTTGCGCTAACCCATCTCTTTCTCTCTTCCCCCTCATTTCCTCCTCCTCTCCCAGATCAGCTCCAGGAGGGCGAGACAGAGACCTTTGTCTCTGGTTCATTGATTTATCCCAAACACATGTACACAGTAGGTGCTTAGTAAATCTTTGTGGAATGAATGAACAAATGAATTTTAGTGACGTTTCCCTGCCTTCCTGGTGTCATCACCACACCCCGGTGGGACGGGTCACCAGGTGGCACATGAAGAAGCTCAGCCCCCTCCTGCGTCCATCTCTGTGCACATGCAAGCTTTTCAGGTTACAGCCCACTCGTGTGAATTCGCTTTTAAAACCTTTTCAAATTGATGCTTCCCCTTGGGATCAAATGAAAGTGACCAAGCTTTAAAAAGGGGCATTCAACTGGTGCTCTTTTCAAGGATTCTCCTGTTTTGCCCTATGTCTTGAATATCTCCTGGACATGCTTAAAAAAGCTTGAAAAAGGAAGTGGCCGCCCCCTGCGACATCAACAGCAACCTTCACAAATGAACTGTTGGTGGGACGGGTCCCCTCGGTGGCCACGGTGGGCCCTGGGCTGTTCCCCGCTCCCGGGCGGCGCCTCCCCGCAGCCCCGGGACCCACCGCCTTGCTGAAGTTGACTTTGAGGAGGCCGGAGGTGGCGTCCCGCTGGATCAGCGGCTGCCCCAGGTTGAAGTGGCAGTCCTCGTCCACCCTCTCCACCCACTGCCTGTAGACCTTCTCGCGGTAGCTGCGCAGCAGCTCCATCATCTCCTCGTACTTCTGGTAGATCATCTTGGCCTCCATGCTGGACGTGACCCTGGAGCAGAGTCGGGCGAGCAGTGAGGCCTCAGGCTTCACGGGGACAGCTCCTCAGAGTCCCTGCCAGGCCTCGGGGCGCCGAGGCACCAGGCAGCCACCTGCTTGTTCGAGGCTGACAGGCGGGGTGTACAGACGGGCAGTGGCCAGACCCCTGCATCAGCCAGAACTCGGACCCTCAGTCTGCTACAGCCAGCCCAGGGAGCCAAGCCACTATCTGAAGCCACCAGTCTGGGGAGCCAGCGCAGCCCTGGTGGCCATCGCCGCAGACGCCAGGGCTTGACTCGCAGCTCTCAGATTCCCTTAGTGCTGCCTGCCTTCCGATTAGGGACCCACCAGAGAAAAGCCAGTCCTCAGGTGGCTGCTTCTGACTAGCCACGGCCCCGCCTGTGGCCTGCCCCACTCCCGCCCCAGCCTGCCTTAGAACCTCGGCCAAGGCAAGTGGCCCTGGCTTGGTGGCTGCTCTGCCCTGACACGCTGCAGAAACAGCCTCGGTCTGCTCCGTTTTGGGTGGTCTGTGGTGATTTCCACAGGGATGGTGGTCGAGGGCGAGGACATGCCTGGGAAGCCTTCAGGCAGAGGGAGGAGGCCGCGGAGGGTCCTCTTGGGAACTTTGCTTTGGGAAGTGAAGCCTGGCGGGTGGGGAGCCTGGGATGGTGTGGGCTCAGGAGGGCCCTTGTCCCCCCTGCAATCGAGGCGCAGGGCTGACCGTGGGCTGCCCTGGGGCCTTGCCAGCCGGCACTCACGGGTGGTCGATGTGCTTCAGGTGCTTCAGAGCCACCTCCAACCTCTCCTGCAGCTCCAGGCTCCACTTGAGCTGCCCGGCCACGGGCGGCATGTTCTTGTGGATGGGCGGGATGGTGCCATCTGCGGAGGCCGCCATCTGGGCATCGTACAAGAGCTTGGCATTGTCCAGCTCGGTGTCGAACATCTCCAGCATGGTTGAGTACCTGGGCACCACCTCGGCCAGGATCAGGGGCCGCTCCAGGAGGCTCCCACACATGTACAGGAGCTGGGGAGACACGCAGAGCACGTCTGTGCCGGAGTGGCTGCCCCTGCCTTGGCCCCAGCGTTGTCTGCAGCCCGTGGTTGCTGACAACCAGGCAGGGCCAAGCTTAGGATCAGGAAAACACGTGGCTTGTCCTAGCAAAAAATACATCTGGACCTTCCTCTATGTGACAGCTGGTTGTGGCACCTGCAGGTTTCATGTTTCTGTACGCAGAGGCCCAAAGTGCTCGGCTTATAAACCAGTGGTGCCAGCTAGGTCTCTGGCCCAGGAGGAACAAGGGTGTGGGCAGAGAGGATCCGAACCGTTAAAAATACAAGCGAACAACGGAAAATGGCCTCAAGACCACATTTCTCTAACTGGGGCTCGCTCTGACTGCCAGACAGAGGAAGGCTTTCTTCACACGACGCCTTCCTCTGGGAAGGGCCCTGCTACCCTCAGACCCGAGCTCAGGCAGGGCAAACGGCATCAGGAAATTGGTTTTGTTCTAAAAAAAAAAAAAAATGCAGTGGTGGTCGGGGCGGGGGAGGGACAGACAAGGCGGGAGGGGTCCAGAGAGCAGGAGAAAGGCTGTGCACCCAGCCCTACGCGCTGAGCTCACCAAGGGCTAGTGGGCATCTGCAAGCTCCCAGGGGCCACAAAGTGCCAACTGGGCCCGCAGGCAGGCCCCTGTGAGTCCCAGGCAGTCCCAGATTCCCACCTAACTGCTGTCCCTGACAATGTCCTTTTGAACCAAGACGACAAGGAGGGAAAGGCTTTCAGTCTGAGTGGAGCAGCTGCGGGTCCTCGGGGAGACGAAGCCCAGCTCCAGCCTTGCCCTCTCCCCACAGCCACCTGCCGACCCAGGTGGGCACCACCTCGCTTTTTAAAAACGTCAACTTGTGCTAGGGAAATCCCACTTACCAGCTTAAGACCCTCAGGGCCCTTTTTCCTCCTTATTTTCCCATTTCTCTTCCCTTCTTTTTCATGCTGACAGATTTCTTGACTTCTGGGAAGGAAGTTCATCTTACTTTCTGCCAGGGGTCACGTAGACAATGGCTCTAGGCCTTTCCTGGCTACGTGTGATCCACTGACCCAGAACCCGCGTCCGGGCAGCTTGGGAAGCCAGGAGAGTGGAGGGGCCCACCCTGTCGGGCTCAGGCAGCCGAGTGCAGGGAGAAGGCTCCTAGGTCCCTTTTCCCTTCTAACAAGTGGAAATCAGACATGACTTTCTTCAAGAGTACAGAAGCTGGATTTGGGCCTTAACAGGAGGGCCGTGTCTCCTCCAGGAGTCCAGGGAAAGGACAGCTGGCTGGTCACTCTGGGGCCACATCTAGGCACCTAGGTGCTTCCTGAACCACCTGCTCCTCACAGAGAAGGGGCATAATACTCAGGGGGTTGCTCACAAAGGTGGGCGCTTCCAGGCAACCCGCCCTTCCTCCCCAGCCCCAGGAAAACCGCAGCATGGAGCTGTAGCCTCCTAGCAGGGCTCAGCACCCCCAGAGGCTCCTCCTTATCTGTTATTCCTCTTGTTCCAAACCAGATTTATGGGGGCAAAATCTCTGGGTGCTACTGGGGCCCGAGAGACTTGGGGCCACGTTCTGCCCTGGCTGGCTGCGCAGAGCAGGCGAGTTACTCTGAGTTACTCCACGTCGTGGAGATCGGCAGAGCCTAGCCCTTGGTCACCCCACGTTATGAAGCAACCGCTCGCCATGAGTGACTCCATTTTGAGTACAAGGCAGAAGGGCTCGGAAACTTGTCTGGGCAAGCAGATGGCCACCAGGTGTTGGGCATACAGAAGTTATCCAAAGACTAACCCCAGCTGCACAGCACAATCGGGAGGCACAAACTGAGCAACTTAAACGTGCTGTGAACTTATCAGACTCAATCAGAAGCACGTGGGTGTGTGGGCATATCACAGCCACCCCGGGAAACCAGCCTGTGAGCCTACCTAACACAACAGCCCACCAGTGATGCTGCCCTCACCCAGAACCCAAGACGCGGCCCCAAGATGAGGCACTGAGACACGCCTCCACCTGTCACCTTATCCACCCCCCTGGGGAACGTCCTGACTGTCCCCAAGGCTGCAGCCTGTAGTCTCCTGACTGACCCGGGCCACCTTGCCTGCTTCCCCCCCTGTGGCCTTGCCCCGGGACATGCCAGAGTAGCTGGTCCTTCCCACGCCTCCAGGGTTCTGGGCTGGGTGTACTCATCTGGCCAGCCGTGGTGACTCTGTGGCCGTTGTTATCAGCTCTCTGCCTTGACCTCCTGTCCTGCCCCTTTCCCCGTCCTCCTCATATCATTGTGTGAAGTGTGATGTGCGACGTGAGTGCTGTGGACACGTGCGACTGAGATCGGATGGGATTGAACACGCGACTGCTGTGGTCCTGATACCAAGTGAACTGCGAATACTCGGTGAATTAAACCCAATGGAATGTAGCCTGTGAATTCACTCCTATCCAGTGAAGTCCAGTGCTGTGGAGCGACACCAGTGAGTCAGGCCTGTTACCGGGAAAAGCTCGCAACGCTGGGGGAACTGTTTTCCTTTCTATTTTTCTGAGCCTCTTCCCTCCTCTGCACACCGGGGGAATGCCAGCTATCGTAGGGACACACGCGGTGACGGACAGGAGCCTGGCCTGCTCAAGCCTGCTCTCACAAGGGCCTTTCATTTTGGAGACCCCGTCACTGGGATCTCCACCTTAAAGGACCCACTCAGGGCCTCTGCGTTAGTGACCTAATGCGTCCCCACACCAAAGCCCTACAGAGAGAGCAAAGCCACGCCACCTCCCCACACAGCCTGGAGTACACCTGCTCCCTCGCTCCGGCCCCCGAGCCACACAGCAAACGCTGCTCTTAAGTACTAGGCTTGGTCCTAAGTGACCCTAAGTCACACACCTTCAGTGGTGCAGGGTGTGTATCCTGCTTGGGAAGTCAGGATCGCCTAAGAGTGTCAACACTAGAGCAGCACTGGGCGGGGGCTGCCCCAAGGAGAGAGGCCCAGCTGGTCAGCCTCAGCCAGTGACAGGGAGGAAGGGAGCTCGGGTGAAGGAGCGGGAGGCGGGGCCAGGTGTCTGTGGGGAAGGAAGGCAATGAGGAGCTCTCTAGGGAGAGTTCAGACGGGGATCAAGACTTGAATCAAGAATCAAGGCTAGACTCGAGCTGGCTCCCAAAGTCCCTCCTGGGTCACCAGGGCACGTCCTTGACCCAGCGTTAGTGAGGTCCCGTGTGCAGTGAGCAAGCAGCCCCACCCAGACATCTGATCAGGCTCCACATCCCCCGCCTGCCCCCAGGTGGTGTCTGGTCACCTCGCCTGGCTTCAGCAGGAATCCCGCCCAGTGGGTTTAGCAGAGGGTCGCCCGCCATGTTCCCTCTCTTGGCGGCTTCCATCTCCTGACCCCACCTGCTCCTCAGCTAGGGGTCCCACTCACCATGCTGTGTTCAGAGTTGAGCCCGACTGCTGTTCCCCACTGCCAGACCCTGTTGTGGGGGTCCCTGTAGCTATTGCTATGGTCCCAGTGAAATCTGCCTCACTGAGATTTTAAATATTTTTCTCTAACCACAGCAAGGAGGCACTGCATTGACTGCATTCATTTGGTATTTTGCTCGGAGTGCCAACAATCCAAGAACTAGTGGGTCATTATATTTGCAGAGCTTCAAATGCCCACGCACCTACATCTTTTAAAAGGATGGTTACGGGGCAAAGAAACATCCTGGCATTTGTTGGGAAAGATGTTCAGGGGCAGAGGGCTACCTGGGTCCCCAGCCCAGCACCAGAAAGCCAGCCCTGACGTGCTCCAGGAAGACGAGCAGTCTTGAGCGTCCACTCAGCCGAGCTCATTGCCGTGTCTCTCCCAGGCCTGTCAGGCCCGGAGCTGGAGAACTCTGCCTCCTGCAGTGCTAATCAGGCCACCAACATGTAGATCAAGCAAAGAGGGTGTGACTTTGAGAAACGTGATTCAGGGGCTTCCCAGTGCTGCCTGTTGATCTGGTAGAAAAGACCCGAGGTTCCTGAGACCCCCCAGACCCCCAGAATCCGCCTTGAGATCCCTGCACAGTGTCACCTCACAGACTTTCCATTCCCACGCCCTACCAAGACTCCTTTAGCAGAGGAGCCCCTCGCTCTGAAGTGGCCACATCCTCCCTCCATACGTATTCCTGGCTGTTCTAAATGAACCTCCACCAACAGGCACCGAATTCGTTTCTGTCATGTATGTCAAGGGCCCCCTCTCTGGGGTCCCCTTAGGACTCTGTCCTGGAGAGATTTCTTCTCCCAAGACTGAGAGCAGAGAAAGACAAATGAGTCCCCCAAGCGCTGACCTGAGTGAACCCTTCAGTCACAGGGTCCCTGTTCTCTAGAAGTCACACACCCCAAACCCTGCAGAGACGCTGCCCTGGCCATGGGAGGGGCGGACAGGCCCCAGTTGGCGCAGCACAGGGAGGGGCGGTGGGAACAGGGCAACGGCCCCACTCAGCCGCAGAGGTGGCACGGTCATTGTAAACTGAAGGTGTCAGAGATTCTGGAGAGGCAGGAGCTGGCCTGTAATCCCAGCCATCAGGAGGCTGAGGCAGGAGGGTCACGAGTTCAAGGCCAGCCTTGGCAATTTAGCAAGACCCTCAGCAACTTAGTGAGACCCTGTCTCATAATAAAAAATAAAGGGCTGGAAACGTAGCTCAGTGGCAGAGGCTTGCCTAGCATGTGTGAGGCCAGGGTCCCAATCCTGGAACCACAGAAAGAAAAGAAAAGGAAGAGGGAGAGCGACAGAGACCGGAGGTGGGGGAAGTCAGAGGCAAGGCCTTAGAGGGCGACCCTCAGAACAAGGTCTGGGATCACCAGGTGACCTCAGGACACTTCCAGAACTGGCCATTTCTCAAGACTAAGGAACTCCCCTGAGACCCAGCTGCCCGAGATGGACAACATCCCACCAACGGTGCCGTGCAGACTTCCAGGTGCGCTGGGCAAGAAGAACCCAGGCGCAGGCCGGCATCCTGACCAGCCGCCGGTGCCGAGAAAGCGGCTTCCCCGTCACTCTGCCTCCCTCGGCAGCAACAGAACTGGGCTTCTGTGACTCCCTGGGCATCCATGAAGTGACCACGGTCACCTGCTCACTTTGCCCCGTGCTCAGCGGTGCTGAGGTGCATGGGACTCGCCCCAGGCGTTTGCCGTGACCAGCGCTAAGCCCGGCTCCTTGCCGCCCAGTCGGAGCCTCTGGAGGAGGTCCGGCTGCGCCTCTGTCCTGCTGGGCTGGCCGGCCGCCAGCAGTGCCCACACCCCGCTTACCTTCGCGGAGGACTCGATGGAGCTGCAGTCGTCGAACGCTTGGCAGAAGATGGTGGCCAGTCTCCTGTCCAGATCCTGAATTTTCGTCTCAAAGTCAGCGTAGTCATTGTCAAAACTCTAGAGGAAAACGACAGGGGGCTCGTGAGGTGGGGCAGCGGGCCACTGCAAAGGCTCCCCCAGTCAGGAGGTCTCAGGGCGAAGTCCCAGGGAGGAGGCCCATTGGGTGGGGGCTACTCCTGGTGCAGATTCCGTATCACATTTTTTTTTTTGCAGTACCAGGGACTGAACCCAGGGCCTCCTGCATGCCAGGCAAGTGCACCCACTGACCCACATCCACAGCTCTTTTCTTTTCTTTTTTTTTGGAAAGTTTATTTGAGGCAGGGTCTCACTGATTTGCCGAGGTTGGCCTCAAACTCTCACTCCTCCTGCCTCGGCCTCCGGCGTAGCTGGGATGGCAGGTGTGTGCCACTGTGCCTGGTTCCTCCGTGACTTTTAAAGCGGTGGGATGGCCTGTGACTGGCTTCCCTCACGCCTCCCTCTGCTCCTGGGGCCCCAGCCCAACCGTCCGTGCCAAGGACTCACTTCGTCTCCAGGGTCCAAGGGGTCGTATTTGCACTCAGCAAAAACCTTCACCAGCTCAAAGACCTCGTCGTAAATCTGAGTCACCATGTTTCCCAGGATGTTCCCCCGCACCCCCCCGAGCTCGATCTTCTCCAGCTTCAGAAACTCAATAGCAGTTTTATAAAGATCCTGGTGGAGAGAGAGAAAAGCCCCAATAGACTTAGTCCCTTCATCTCCTGAGCCAAACCCAAGGTCCTGAATCTAAGCAGGGAGGCCCAGCGACCAAAACACCCCTGGTGACGAGAACTCCAGGGCCTGCGTCGCCCTGTGTGATGTACCTGCGTCACCCTGTGATGTGCCTGCGTCGCCCTGTGCAATGTGCCTGTGTCACCCTGTGCAATGTGCCTGCGTTGCCCTGTGATGTGCCTGCGTCGCCCTGTGCAATGTGTTCTTTTCTGGAGCACAGAGGGAGGGAGGGAAGGGAGGGGGTCTGTGCACCATGTGCATGTTAGGAGCCGGGGGCGTGAAGTTCGGGGTCTGGTCCTGACCAATGCTGGCAAAATACTTCGCTCAATAAACTGTGCTGTGCGCGGCCCTCTGTCTGCACAGCACCGAGGAAGGCGGGCAGGCACCGTGTTCTCTGCTGTCTGGGACCATCCCACGGAGCAGGAGCCCGTACCCCAACAGGTGTGCACATCCTACTTCCTCCCTGGGGCACTGTGGACCCGCCCCTTCCTAGCCCCTCCCCAGCGCCCTGCCCTGCAGCCCTGCTTCCTGTCCGAGTCTCGAGTCTCGTTCCTTCTCTGTGACCTCTGCTCTACAGTTCACCAACGTTCAGACTCATGGTTAGCTGGTGCTTCTGTATGTGTGTTCATGTTTCCCAGATGAGGTCCCCAAGGCCCCTGGAGGACAACCAGCCCCTGCCGGGGCCACGCCCAGGGCCAGGCAGCCTTTAGAGCCCAGGTGCTCCTGTGGGCTTGCTGTCACTCCCCTGGGCTGGTGCTGCAGGCAGTTGGGGCCGCCCTCCCCAAGAGGCCTAGGACGCACCAACCACAGGATCACAGTGAACCGGGTGAGCAAAGCCACAGCCATGCCACATGCTCTCAGGCACTGACAGCCAACGTGGAGGACAAGGCCAGCAGAGGCTGGCCCAACTGGCATGGATAGTAAAGCCCTTTGCCCACTTCAAAATCTCATCCCCAGAAGTAGCATCCTGGTTCAGAATCTCTGACGTAGGAACCCACAGCTGCCCCACCAGTTCCCAGGTTGGGAGCCTCTAGTATGAATAAACACACCGGGATCTCACTCCCGAGTCCTAAGTGGGCCTCCCTGCTCCGCCTCCCAGAAGTGTGGCTGAGAACAGGTCAGGTCTTGCCTAAAATCCTAAAATCAATGCTCAGTGGTTCCAGGATTATTCCCTTCCCCATTTTTTGAGTTACACGTGCACACGGTTTAAAAATTAAAAAAAAAATCCAGACCATGCAGAAGATTAGGAAACAGCCAGCCAAGCCTCCTCACCCTGCGCATCCGGACCCTCTCACCTCTTCCCCAGGGAAACCATCCTGACCCACTTAGAAGTTTAACTGGCCATGTGTCACTCTGCGAGTCCACACAGGACCTTGTAAGTCTTCCTTGGTGATAATCTAGTCCCACTGCCCTGCCTTTGGCCTCCAGGCTTCCTGACAATGAATGGTCATTGAACTTGTCATTACTTTCTCATGAGTGAGCTAAGGGGAGAAGCAACCCCGTGGGTCATTTTGACCTTGGCTAACAGACCCAGCGCAGCGGATGCTGCCCCAAAGACTGGGTTTCTCCTTTCTCCATGACTTAGACGATTGGTCTCCACTTGTAATTTCCTTAGTGGGAGATTATTCTGGAATTTTTTATTTTTGCAATTCTAGGGAAGGAAGCCAGGGCCCCACACACGCTGGGCAGGTGCTCCGCCCCCCAGTTAATAAGTTACCCGGGACTTATTCTAGAGGGGCCGTGTGAGAAGTCCAGGTGAGGGGGAACAAAATTCTGTTTTACCTCAATGGTTTGGATGCGGCGGAAGAAAGAGTTCATCCTGGAGAACGCAAGGGAGGACGGGAACTCC